>NC_067399.1:285931455-286531455 GCF_016432865.1 Antechinus flavipes | reverse complement strand
AAAGTTAGATATTATAGATCTCTGGAGAAAATGTAATGGAGACAGAAAGGAGTACACTTTCTTCTCAGCAGTTCATCGAATCTATACAAAAATTGACCATAAATTAGGACATAAAAACTTCAACCTCAAATGCAGTAAGGCAGAAACAGTAAATGCATCCTTTTCAGACCATGATGCATTGAAAATTACATTCAACAAAAAGCCAGGGGAAAATAGACCAAAAAATAATTGTAAACTAAATAATGTCATACTAAAGAATGATTGGGTGAAACAGCAAATCATAGACATAATTAATAACCACCCAAGAAAATGACAATAATGAGATGTTATACCAAATTGTGTGGGATGCAGCCAAAGTGGTAATAAGGGGAAATTTCATATCTCTAGAGGCCCACTTGCATAAAATAGAGAAAGAGAAGGTTAATGAATTGGGCTTGCAACTAAAAATGCTAGAAAAGGAACAAATTAAAACCCCCTAGTCAAACACCAAACTTGAAATTCTGAAAATCAAAGGAGAAATCAATAAAATTGAAAGTAAAAAAAAAAAACTATTGTATTAATTAATAAAACTAAGAGTTGTTTCTATGAAAAAAAAACAACAAAATAGACAAATCCTTAGTAAATCTGATTAAAAAAAGGAAAGAGGAAAATCAAATTGTTAGTTTTAAAAATGAAAAGGGAGAACTCGCCACTAATGAAGAGAAAATTAGAGCAATAATTAGGAATTACTTTGCCCAACTTTATGCCAATAAATTCGACAACTTAAATGAAATGGAAGAATACCTTCAAAAATATAGCTTGCCCAGATTAACAGAGGAAGAAGTAAATAGACTAAACAGTCCCATTTTAGAAAAAGAAATAGAACAAGCTATTAACCAACTCCCTAAGAAGAAAATCCCCAGGACCAGATGGATTTACATGTGAATTCTACCAAACATTTAAAAAACAACTAACTCCAATGCTATATAAACTATTTGAAAAAACAGGGATTGAAGGAGCCCTATCAAATTCCTTTTATGACACAGACATGGTACTGATACCTAAATCAGGTAGGTTGAAAACAGAGAAAGAAAATTATAGATAGACCAATCTCCCTAATGGATATTGATGCTAAAATCTTAAATAAAATATTAGCAAAAAGATTACAGAAAATTTTCCCCAGGATAATATACTATGACTAAGTAGGATTTATACCAGGAATGCAGGGCTGGTTCAATATTAGGAAAACTATTAGCATAATTGATTATATCAATAACCAAACTAACGAAAACCATATGATCATCTCAATAGATGCAGAAAAAGCATTTGATAAAATCCAACATCCATTCCTAATAAAAGCACTTGAGATGATAGGAATAAATGGACTTTTCCTTAAAATAGTCAGGAGCATATATTTTAAAGTATCAGTAAGCATCATATGCAATGGGAAAAACCTAGAACCTTTCCCTGTAAGATCTGGAGTGAAGCAAGGTTGACCACTATCACCATTATTATTCAATATTGTATTAGAAACACTAGCCTCAGCAATAAGAATCAAGAAAAAGATTAAAGGAATTAGAGTAGGCAATGAGGAAACCAAACTTTACAGATAATATGATGGTATACTTAGAGAAGCCCAGAGATTCTACTAAAAAGCTATTAGAAATAATTCATAACTTTAGCAAAGTAGCAGGATACAAAATAAATCCCCATAAATCCTCAGCATTTTTATACATCACCAACAAAATCCAACAGCAAGAGATACAGAGAAATTCCATTCAAAATAACTGTCGACAGCATAAAATATTTGGAAATCTATCTACCAAAGGAAAGTCAGGAATTATATGAGCAGAATTACAAAAAACTTTCCACACAAATAAAGTCAGATTTAAATAATTGGAAAACTATTAAGTGCTCTTGGATAAGCCGAGTGAATATAATAAAGATGACGATACTCCCTAAACTAATCTATTTATTTAGTGCTATACCAATCAGACTCCCAAGAAAATATTTTAATGATCTAGAAAAAATAACAACTAAATTCATATGGAAGAATAAAAGGTCAAGAATCTCAAGGGAATTAATGAAAAAAAAAATCAAATGAAGGTAGGCAGCAATCACCAAAACCATTTGGTATTGGCTAAGAAATAGATTAGTTGATCAATGGAACAGGTTAGGTTCACAAGACAAAATAGTCAACTATAGCAATCTAGTGTTTGACAAACCCAAAGATCCTAACTTTGGAGATAAAAATTCATTATTTGACAAAAACTGCTGGGATAACTGGAAATTAGTATGACAGAAATTAGGCATGGACCCACACTTAACACTGTATACTAAGATAAGATCAAAATGATTTAGGCATAAAGAATGAGATTATAAATAAATTAGAGAAACATAGAATAATTTATCTCTCAGACTTGTGGAGGAGGAAGAAATTTGTGACCAAAGATGAACTAGAGACCATTATTGTTCACAAAATAGAAAATTTTGATTACATCAAATTAAAAAGCCTTTGTACAAACAAAACTAATGCACAACAACTCTTTTGTCCCTCTCCAATGGACATCCAACTTCTCAAATAATTGTACATATTGACTTCTGCTATTATATCAGGATTATTCTCACGCCCCAAAGGGGAAAACACCTGTTATTAAAGAGTCAGTCTTCTTTGCTTTATTTACATAGTCCACATAATATGTAATACTGGCAAAAGCCTGGACCTGGATTTGCTTGATCACATTATGGTTCTTATGCTTGAGATCTCAGATTTAGTTCCCATTTGGTCCAGGTTCCAAATGCCTTCAACCTGTTTAGAGCAAAAGAATGGTTCCAGAATTACTTTACTTTACTAGAAAATCACCACTAATGGTGGTGACTAGGGACAATTCTGGGAAGATGGTGGGATAGGTTAGTAAATTTCAAGCTCTCCCAATTTTCCCCACAAATAGAACAAATTTGCACCTCAGGGCTCACATAGAGTGGTGAAAAATTAAGACTTGGGTCAAAACAGGAATCTTCCTGATGCAACTAGTGAATATGTTGAAGAAAGACCGGCAGATTAACCTGTGTGAAGTACAAACATCTCTAGGATAGCTCCATAGAAACACCAGTGAGGAACCTGGGACTAGTTGAGTGTGGCTAGAACCTCAGCAGGAATCACAGAAACTTTCACCTTCTGGACTGTTTGTGGAGTCAGGGTTTGAGTCCAGGAAGACTGAGTGAAAGTCCTGAGAATGTCAGGCCCAGCTGTGCTGCTGAGCTGTAGTTCTGGTTGAGAAGCAATCAGCACCCACTGAGTGCAGACACTGTGAGGCAGGGACTCTCTTTTGCTATAGGCATGTTCTGGAAGGAGGACCTTTTGGTTAAAGACTCCTGGTCAGAGGAGAGAGCTGAAATAAAGCCAGAGGCACCATCCCCCCCCAGCTCAGGATTAGAGGTATTTACACCAATACCTCCTATTTTTAAAAA
Organism: Antechinus flavipes; assembly: GCF_016432865.1. Lineage (NCBI taxonomy): Eukaryota > Metazoa > Chordata > Mammalia > Dasyuromorphia > Dasyuridae > Antechinus > Antechinus flavipes. The sequence continues at coordinate 286,528,005 of NC_067399.1, read as the reverse complement.
AATGAACCAGCAAAAAAAGAAAGAACTCCACCACAGAAATATACTATAAGAACAAGAAAGACTGGGATTCATCTTCAGAGGAGGACACTGAAGTAAAAAAAAAAAACAAAAACAAAAAAAAAAAAAAAACAAAAAAAGCTTCTACCCCAAAGAATAACATGGCTCCCTGCCCAGAGAGAAGAACTCAAAAAAAAAAAAAATAATTTAAAAATCAAATCAGAGACATTGGGAAAAAGTAAAAAACAAAAACAAAAACAAAAAAATTCAATAAAAACAAGATTAAGAGGAAGAGGAAAGTTAGTCTACTAGAAAAAGAGATACAGAGTCTCAAAAACAAAAATAACTCTTTGTAAACTAGAATTGGGTAAGGAGAGGCCAGTAAAGCTATGAGAGACCAAGAAATAACAAAACAGATGATAAAGAATGAAAAAATAGAACAGAATATAAAGCATTTTATAATAAAAATGATGGATCTAGAGAACAGATCAAGAGAAAATATAAGAATAACTGGACTGACAGAAAGTTGTGACCAAAAAATGAACCTTGACACAATAATGCAAGAAATAATCCAAGAAAATTGTCCTGAAGTGATAGAACACATGGGGAAAGTAGAAATAGAAAAAAATCTACCTATCAACACCTCAAACAAGCACACAGGAACATAATTTCTAAACTCCCAGATGAAAGAGAAAAATTTTCAAGAAACAAGAAAACAAAAATTCAAGTATGCTGAAGCTACAATTAGAATTTTACAGGATTTATGAGCAACTACAATAAAAGACTGGGGGTCCTGAAATCATATCCACCAATAATCAAAAAAAACTCAGCCTATAGCTAAAAATATTTCCAGCAAATTACCTATAATATTAAATGAAAAAAAAAATGGACATTCAATGAACTTGCAGATTTTCAGGACTTTCTATCAATTGAACCCAAATTTAAGAGAAAATTAAACATAAGAGCCAATATCAAAGATCAGTTTCAAGGAATTCACCATGGACAAATGGTTTATGATTTTTTTAACATGTGAAATGTATACTGTATGTTTAAGATTGACATCAACAATAGGACAGCTCAAAAGAAAGATTGGGGCAGAAGGGGTGAAGACAACATGGCAGAGAATAGATCGATCTTTATCTGAGCTCCTACTCGTGTTCCTCAGATCAACACTAGATCAAGCCTCTGAGTTGGTTTTGGAGTGACAGAACCCACAAATATTTGTTATGTAACCAATTTACAGAAGAAGATACTTTGGAAGAACTTCAGAAAAGGTCTGTTTCAAATGGGCAGTGGGGAGATGGTTGAGCCAAGACATAGCCCAGGGAGCTGGGGCAGGGAGCCAGGGCGTTGTGAGGTCTAGCATCAGGAAATCTACTGGGAGGCTCTTATGCTACTCTGTCCTGGTAACAAGTTAGTGGATCAACAGATTAGCAGTGAGACATCCAATGCAAATACAAATGGCAAATAGTGAGCCTCTGAACCCCAAAAACCATGGGATCCGGCCACACCCATCCAGTACCAGAAGTCAGTTAGCAGCACCAACCCCAGGGAAACCTAAAGCAGCTGTCATCTGTGGAGGAAGCTTGGGACAATCTCCTTTACCCTAAGAACAAAGCTTAACCTTTAAAAAAAATGAGTAAAAAAGCAAAAAGAACTCTGACCATAAACAGCTTTTATGGAGAGAAAAACAGTCTTTAGACCTTGAGGATCACCACAAAGGGTGAAATAAGTAGGTCTTCATTTCACAAGGCTCTCTTGCAAGAATTCAAAAAGAGTTAGAAGAAAAATGGGGAAAGGAAATGACTACTTGGCAAGAGAGGTTGGAAAAGGAAAAACAGAAATTATCTGAAGAAAACTCTTTACAAAATAGATATGAAAAAGAAACCAATATGTTGAAAAACAGAATTTGTGAAAAGTGAAAAAAAAAAAAACAATGAACCAAACACCTCATTTAAAAGTTGAATTGGCAAATGCAAAGAAGAGGCAAAAAAGCCAATTGAAGAAAATAATTCACTAAAAACCAGAATTGAACAAATGGAAAGGAATGACTCAATGAGACTTCAAGAATCAGTCAAACAAAACAAAACAAAAGAAAAAGAAAAAAATAGAAGAAAATGTGAAATACTTTATTGGAAAAACCAGTGACCAGGAAAATAGATCTAGGAGAGAAGGATAAGTATACTTCCTGAAAGCCATGATGAAAAAAAGAGCCTATACACCATCTTTCAGGAAATCATCAAAGAAAACTGCCTAGATGTCCTAAAACAAGAGGGTAAAATAGCTATTAAAAGAATTCAGCAATTACTTCCTGAAAGAGATTCCAACAGGAAAACTCCAAGGAACATCCTAGCTAAATTTTAGAATTGTCAAATCAAAGATAAAATATTGCAAGCAGTCAGAAAGAAACAATTCAAATATTTAGGAACTACAATCAGGATTGTCCAGAACCTAACAGCTTCCACTTTAAAGGATCACAGGGCCTGAAATCTGATATTCTGAAAGACAAAGAAACTTGGTTTGCATCCTGGAATCAATTACCCAGCAAAACTGAGCATTATCTTTCAGGAAAAAGATGAATATTCAATGAAATAGGTGAACTTCATTTATTTCTGATAAATGACCAGAGCCAAATAGAAAAATTGATCTTCAAATGCAGAACTCAAGAGAAGCATAAAAAAATAAAAATGAAAAGAAAAAAATAACTTTCTTTTAAAAGAAAGATTAGGGCAGAGTTAAGTTAAAATAGTAATAATGTCACATAAATGAGGTACAGAAGAAGAATAGACACAGAGGCATTGGGGCAGGGGAAGGGCTTGTAGTTCTGGACACCTACGGAAAACACATTGGGAATGAATTAACAGGCAACACTATACACTATAAAGGTTATAGCACCCTCCAAATCTATAAAAAACAAAGTGGAAAGAATGCGTAGAGAGGGAAACAAAGAGTGCTGGAAAGCAACAAAGGAAGGATCCCTAGGTAGTTAAGTAATAGCACAGTTATTTAGGAGCAAAATTGAAGGATCAGCAGGGATAGGAAAGAGGTGTGCGTGTTTGTATATGTGTGTGTGTGTTTGCATGTATGTGTATGTATATATCTATATATGCATATATTAACATAGCCTTTCTTAACTATAGCTTTTGTGAATGATTTGAGGCTTAAAGGAAAAATGAAAAGAAATATAGTATGTGGGTGGACAAATAGGAAAAGTGATTTTTTTTTTAATCTGGGTAGAGCATCATGAATTCAAATTTCCTGATAAAATTGAGCTTGGGATAGAAGAGATCATGAAAAGTGAATCTTGCACATAATGTTCCCTTCAATATGTAAAAGTGGCATTAGGAACAAGAAAGAAAATAAGAAAATGGTTCACAGATGAAATTATACCCATGTTAGAAAAGAAATTCTGAAAAAAATCATCATGCTCCTCTTCTTTGAGATGAAAAGTGATTTCAAGAGCTGAGAGATCTAATGCTCTGTTAAGATGATAGTTGTACTTTAAAAAAATTAGTTCAGGACTTTCTAGAACATCCCTTTTCAATGTCTGTATCTGTGAGCTTTCTTTAATATGCCAGAACTCTGTTCATAGTAACATTGTAAAGATTTTTTCCAAGAAAAATGTTGGATGAGGCTGAATATATATACTATAAAAATAAATGTTGGTACATTTTCATCTATTTTTGTTCAAGTCTGTAAAGAAAAAGTGGAAAAATGTATGTTTTGTGAGACTCCTTGAAGGGAAGGAGACTGTACAGCCAATGGAGAATAGCCTTGTCTTAGCATAAACAGGCAATCTGAAGAGAATGAGATTTGTACTTTTTATGAAGAATTTTGATGATTTGTGATGAATTACAACATTACCAACCTTACTGCAAAACAATACTGGTGTTTTCTAAGCATATATCACATGATTTAAAATTTTTGATTATCTCATTTAATTTTCCCTCAAATCCTGTGAGGTAGGTTTTTATTATTATTATTTTACAGATGAGGAAATTGAGACAGAGAAGTAAATTGTCTTGCCCAGGGTTATACATTTAATAAGGATCTAAGGCAGGATTTGAGCTTGTTTCTATAACCTGGATATATACAAGTGACCATGGCATACCAATTGGCCTAGCAATAGGACTAATAGGTCTATATCCTAAAAGGGATAAAAAAAAAAAAAAGGCAAATAAAAAGGAAGTGGACCTGTATATATAAAAATGTTTACAGCAGCTCTTTTCAGGTATGAAAGAAATGAAAACTGATGATATGCCCATCAAATGGGGAAGAGAACAAATTGTAAAATGTGATTATAATGGAATACTATTGTGCTGTCAGAAATGATGAGCAGAATTTTCTCAGAAAAAACATGGAAAAACTTTCATGCGCTGATGCAAAGTGAATGTACTGAGTACAGAGCAGTATAGCAATATTGTAAGATTATCAGCTGTGTACAACTTAGCTATTTTCAGAAATACAGTGATCCAGGACAACTGAAATCCTTAAGATGATGAATGCTATCCATTCCCAGAGAATGAACTGATGATGTCTGAATATAGATCAAAGAATCCATATTTTTACTCTATTTTAAGGTGTTTTGGGGTTTCTTTTGTCTATGTTTGAATATATGTATTCATGTACTACTGCACTGACCTTGATATAAAACTCTAAATCACTGAAGTTGCGGGCTTATGTTGCTTTCTTGCAATAGAAGGATATATAACATCTGCCTGAGCAATATTTCTATTTCTTTGTATTGCAACATTTTAAATTTTCTATACTTTCTTATAGGAATTATATACTATGCTCCCTTGACCTTTTTTAGCCACTGACTGTCTTTATGTCAGGAAAGACAGCTACTGTAATGTATCTGAAGACATCACAGTCAAAGGGAGCTCTGTAGACAGGATAAACTATTTTTTTCCTTCCCTGAGCAATTTACCTGAGGGAAAAAGCTTATTTTTTGTGCTACTCATTTCAGAGCCTACCAGGTAGCTTCATCTCCCAATGCATCACTGTAACACTGCTCTAGGACTGCAGTTTTCATATCCTATTCCTAATGTGAAAATCAAATTATATTTGTTTACTGAACACATCCCATGTGAATTTAAAAACCTAAGTTGTCAGCAAAATGATCATCCTCCCTTGGTTCCTATGAATCATCACTAGAGGGAAAGCATCAGAAATCCATATGTCCATTTTTCTACCATTCATAAGTTAATCCTTGTTCAAGAAAGGAAATGGATTCATATTTCCAGGAGAGAAACTACATTTCTCTAACTTAACCTTGTAAAGAAAACATTCTCATGCCTTCTCTCCTTGTGTATCTGAGACAATGTATATATTGTCAAAGTGTCTAGAAACTATAGTGATAAATGTTAAATGTATCATTGTGAGGTTGTTAGGAAATAAAAGGATATTGTCAGTCAATATTACTGAGACTGCATTGAATGTATCATTTTGGGCACTATAGAAAGTTTCAAACGCCAAAGAAAATATGTTCCCCATCATGAAGTAGTTGACAAATTAAACTAACTAATATCTTATTTCTTGACAAAAAAGCTAAAGTGAAAGAGTAGAAGTAGATGAGTTAGAGTTATTCTGATTTAGTACTTATAAGGGTGATTGATAATTTTGCTCAAATTTCCTAAAATCTCAAGGGAGTAGAATGTATTTGAATCCAAACAGGCTCTGAAAGAGCTAATAAAAATCAAGGGATTATTGGTAAAGCTAGGTGGTGCAGTGGCTGGAGGACTGGATTCAGAGTCAAGAAGAACAAAATCCAAATTTAGCCTCAAATACTTAATAGTTTTGTGATCTTGAACAAATAAAGCATTTAACCTTTATCTGTTTCAGGTCCTTCATCTATAAAATAAGGATAATAATGGCATCTACCATTGAGGATAAAAATTGCAATATGTCATTCAATCATTTCAGTTCCATCTGACTCTTTGTGACCCTCTTTGGAGTTTTCTTGGCAAAAATATTGTAATAGTTTGCCATTTCTATCTCTAATTCATTTTACAGTTGAGGAAACTAAGGCAAGCAGAGTAAAGTTACTTGGCAGGTCATACAGCTACTAAGTATTTGAAGCTATCTTTGAACTCAGGAAGATGAAACTTCCAGAGTCCAGGCCCCAAACTCTATCCACTAATTATCTAGCTGCCCAAAATATGGAAAGCACTTTATAAACCTTAAAGTGTCCTATAAACAGTATTATTATTTTCCAAAATAATATTACTATCACTCTTACTGACACTATTATTACTATGATGAGTACAATGATGAAAATGAAGATGACAATTACTACTACTACTTTACAATCTTTCAGTTCTCTCTCTCAATGTTAGAATTCAAACAAATAGCAGCCACAACTTCCAACCATGTATAATCTGGGATTATAAAAATATTCTGATTTTGCTATTCTACTTCCTTATATTTCTGTTGTATAATGCACCATTATACAGAACTAATTGATCAGGGATTTTTTAAATAACAGATTCTTGTAGAGAGCCTGAACTACAGGACAAGTATACTTGAAACAAGGTGTTAACTCAGTGGAATTGATGAGATGATTGTTCTCTAGTTCACATATATATTTAATACTTAGTATTAAGTTCACACATAATCAATATGCTGTAATGATGTAATTTTATATATATATATATATATATGTGTGTGTGTGTGTGTGTGTGTGTGTGTGTGTGTGTGTATTTATATATGATAACCAAGGACTGGAAGATAGACATTCTATCTTTGACCTTCCTTTTGGTGGCTCTCCTGCCTTCTGCACTGAAGTCAGACTGGCAGACTGGCAGACTGCTGAGGAAGATTGGGTCTGATTATGATAGAAGCAGACTGTGAAGGGGACAATAAAGACTTTGGATGTTATTCTTGTCTATTCTCATGGTGTCTATCCTGCTGAGACCAAGGCCTGTCTGGAGGACCTCCAGAAAACTTAGCCCAAACATTACATTTTGGTGCCTAAACATGGACATAAGGATTTACACTCATCAGTTTGACTGACAGTCTTACTATAAGTACTGACAGTCAAACTGCTGAGTGTAAATCCTTACACTCTGGATTCTCAACTTTATTCTCTGAGGAGAATAGAGTTGTATGCAGCTGAGACTACTGAGATATCCCCTGGAGAGGGGAAATCTGTCCTTGTCTGGCCTATAGATCCCTTGCCTCCAGGCACACTAGGCTTGCTCATTTCATCTCCTGAGAGTGCTTACAAAACAGTGTCCATCCATACACTGATGTGGGAAACTGGGGAATGTGTAGATAATATCCCAGTCACTAATACAGGTAGACAATGTGTGACTTATCACCCAGGAAAAGTAGTAGCATCAGGTTTGCTGATACAGACTGCTGATAGGCAATTTGGTGATATTTGCCCAGATTTTGACTCCCAATAACAGAATCCAAGAATATTCTGGACTGCAGCTATGACAGCTGAGCGACCTGTGCTCACTATCTATATAAATGGCATATCATTAGAAGTATTAGTAGACACAGGTATAGATTGTACAGTCATTAGAGGTACCAACTGGCCCAGTCATTGGTTAAAGATTAAGGCAGACATCTATATGACTGGCATAGCAGCTGAAGTTAGTGCTACTCCTATGAGATAGGTATTTGAAAGTGAAACAGGAGTTTTTAATCCTTTTGTAGTTAAAAAAATCCCCATCAATCTATGGGGAAGAGACATTTTACAATTAAGATTATAATTGAGTACTTCGGCTTTTTAGGCAGGACTGCTCTTGAAGGTCAAGGACAGGCAATAGTAGAAAGGAGAAACAGAGACATCAAGAGATCCCAATTTAAAAGAAATATTTGTTCCTATACCATAACTGAACTCACCAAATATCTCTACCTATTTCTCCACTTTTCCCTCAACCAGTACTTATTAATCCACTTACTGACAGAGAGAAGATGTTTAATAAATGCTTATTAACTGAATTGAAAATAATTATGGCCAATATATTTTATATTGCCATATATAGCAATGATGCTTTTTTTTCCTGATGCCTTGTGATGGATAGAACAATTATTTTAATATCTTGAGAAACTTATCTGTTTGGGATTTTGTATATATGCCTATTAAATTGTCGTGACTTCCATGAAAAGGAATCCATGTTTCAGAAGCTAGGAAGAAAAAATATTGTTTATACTTGACAAGCATAAATAAATAGGTGAACTAAGCTATTCTTTTAAAGATGGCAAGACAATTAGTATTTGGATAACAACTAAAGAAACTTCAGGCTCTTCAAGTTATGTGCAATGAAAATTGTGCATTCTACCATTATTTTTGTGACAGAGTGATTGACTTTAGTGCTTATTGTCTTTTATTTCCTAGCAACCATATAGCTATGCATTTGACAACAATTACTCTAGTTGCTAGGGGCTCTGACAACATGTTCATAGCCTCAAATACTCAGGGAGAAATGGCATAAAAATATACCTTTATAAGGTAAAGGTAAAGAAAAAAAGGTTTCTGTCTACAAATCATGAATCTTTTACCCATCTTGATTGCCACTGCCTTCTTAGAATAAATCACTGAATTCCCAAGTTTCTTTTCCTCTCTGGCATATGATTTTCCAATTCAGTTGAGATTTGTTTGTTTGTTTGTTTTCTTAATTGCTACTTTTAGCACTCAACTCAAATTCAATATCTTCCATGAAGTAGTTAATAACTGAGTCAGGAGCATTCCCCACTCAGGTCATCCCAATGAACCCTAAATATAGAAATCTGTATCATTATGACTAATATTTTTCTTGTTTCCCTTCTAGTCAATAAGATCCTTTATAATAATAATAATCCTTTATGTAAACTCACTATTTCTTTATTGTTGTTGTTGTTTGGGGTTTTTTGTTTGTCTTTTTAAAGTTTTTTTTTTATTTTCAAATTATAATTTTGCATAATTTTCAACATTCATCCTTGCAAAATCATGTATTCCAATTTTCTCTCTCTCTCTCTTCTCCCCATCTATCCCCTACATGGCAAATAACTCAATATAATCTTAAATATGTGCAAGTCTTCTAAATATATTTTCATTATTATCATGCTGCCTAAGAAAAATCAGATAAAAAATGAAAAAGAAAACAAAATGCAAGCAAATAACAACAAAAAAGTGAAAATGCTATGTTGTGATCCACACTCAGTTCCCACAATCCCCTCTCTGGGAGTAGATGGCTCTCTTCATCACAAGACCATTGGAACTAGCCTAAGTTATGTCATTGTTGAAAAGAGTCACATCCATCAAAATTGATCATTGTATAATCTTGTTGTTGCCATGTACAGTGTTTTCTTGGTTCTACTCACTTAACTTGGCATCAGTTTATCTAAGTCTCTTCATGCCTTTCTGAAATCATTCTGCTGATTATTTCTGATAGAATGCTAATATTTCATAACATTCATACCATAACTTATTGAGTGATTATCCAACTGATAGGCATTCACTCAGTTTCCAGTATTTTATCTCTACAAAAAGATTGCCACAAGTATTTATACATATGGACCCTTTTTTTTCCCTTTTGTATGATGTCCTTGGGATACAGGCCCAGTAGATATACTTCTGGATCAAAGGATATGAATAGTTTGATACCCTTTGGACACACTTCCATATTGCTGTCCAGAATGGTTGGATCAGTTCACAACTCCACCAAAATGTATCAGTTTTCCCAAATCCCCTCCAACATTCATCATTATCTTTTCATGTCTGTTGGACCCTCAGAATAATTACACTTTAACTATGCTCTGGTTACTATAAACACGTCAGGGTATGATGGATTGTCTTTCTGTCCTTTGTAAAACCCCAACCTTGCCTGATCGTTGCCTGGAAACAGTACATACCGAGAGGTCCAAGAGACGCCCTGGACATGTATTCTGCTGACGTGCACTCCCAAGTTTCGGTTAAGCCAGAGAAGTTTCTGTTAAAGTTATCCACCAAATGTATAGGTGGTCAAGGAAACACAGAAAAGTCATGCATTGAGTATGTGCTAATAACGGGAAAGCACTCTCCTCCAAAGGTGGTACTGTTGTTAGGGCAACGAAGGGGCAATAGGGAAAGGGGATATAAGCAGGGGGCAGAGAAAGGGAAAGTGAGGGAGAGATGTGATACTAATAAAGAGATTGTTTTCCTCAAATGTGGTGACTGACTATCCTGCCGAAGTAATCCGGAAACATCCAAAGGGTCGTAGTGGCGACCAGGTAAGGAAAGGTGCTGCCCAACTCAGGTAGAAACCTGAGACATGTCATTTTAGCCAATCTGAGAAGTATGTAGTGATACCTAAGACTTATCTTAATTTTTATTTCTCTGACAATAGTGATTTAAGAGCATTTTTTCATATGACTAGAAATGCAAAACCACTGTTTCTGTTGATGAGGAAGACAAGGAAAATTATTGGTGGATATATTGATGTCATGAATAAAGGTAACAGATTTGTTGAAATGCTTTCATATTAAAATTCAGTTCTTCTAATAAAAATAACTTAAACCTTTGAATAAACTAGTTAGTATATCACACATGTAAGACATTAAATATATATTAGAATATTCAAATGCAAAAGTCAAAATGGGTCTGAATAAATGAAGTTTTTTTTTTTTTTCTGAACATGTTTCCAAAAAAAATTATTACAAAGAATAATAGTAAATTAAGAATTCTTATTTTTTACTTAATATAGTAAAGTTCTTAGATTTTTAACCTTTGGTGCAATCTCCTGAAAGAACCTTTCAATTTCCATTGGTGGAAAAAAATGTCAAACTTATTATGTAAAAAAAAATAAAGTATTACATTTGCTCATGTAAAGAGGAAAATAGGTCATAGAAGACAGGCACACAATTGATATTTCCAGAGGAAGAGTACATATACATGAATACTTTGTGGGTGTCAAAAAGACTATGTCAACAACTTTATCCAAAATTGCAGTAATAGACAGGTGGGTCTTGCAGATGTGGGTATATTGTTATGATAAAATTATGCTTGACTTACTGTTCTCAGACTGGATTGAGATGTTTATTGCAATAGTGACAGTTTTTGAATTTTCAGCATGCCCCCAACAGAATACTAACTGTGAATAATGCCCCATTACTATAATCCCTATAGCAGGAAAGATTTACCATCTAATTACACAGGACTGTTTGGCAAATTGTCAGGGAAAAAAAGATACTGGAGCTGAATTATTTGATGTAATGTATCCTTTTCCAAATAAACAAAATTATATGTGATCAGGAAAACTATATGAACTTTAAAACTGCCCTCCTTACACATATACCCTCCCCACACTATTTGGGTATATTTAGGTCAAGGTCCATTTCCCTGTTGTCCAAACATATAATTCTTTATCAGTACAAATAAATCATAATATATTCACACTAAAATCTAGAGGGCTTAGAGTAGGGCTTCAATGTATAATGATCACTTGTCATCTAAGAAGCACATTTACCTAAATTCAAAGAAATTCTTCACTAGATGGTTGCCAAGCATATAATGAATTTTGCCATCTACGGTAACATAAGGCCAAATGAAAGAGTAAAGGAATTGTGATCTTTCTATGGCTGTGGAAAGAATGAACAGTAAAATCACAGATAGCCTGAAGTACTGAATAAGTTATATATATATATATATATATTCCAGAATGAGCCATAACCATGGTTAGACACCAAATGTCTATGTTGAGTCCTTTTCATTTTCTAAACTTTTTATTCTCCCCATTCCTTAGAAATTTCATCCTTTTGATGATTTGATTTTTCTATGAAGATGTTTTCAAATTTCATCTCCAGAGCCCAATCCTTTCTTTTTAAATATCTGCAATATCATTCCATGTAGCTGCCCTGTATACATATTACATTTAAAATAAAATTATTCATCTTTCTCTGTATACTACCTCATCAAATTCACTTTTCTATTATGATTAATGAATCACAACTTCTTCAATATCCAAAGTTATTAATCACCTTTGAGTCTTCTTTTATCCTTACTCCACAATCTGATCAATTATCTATCTTTTATTTCTACTTTCATAATTTTTCTCACATCTAACCTGTCCTTGGCACTTCTTACAGTAATTATTTTAACTCCTGCTTTCATCTCATTTCCACTAGCCTGTTATATCTTATTAAAATGTCTTTGCTTGTAAATTATTACAAATCATGATGCCATTTCTCTACTAAAAACATCCAGTGGCTCCATGTTATCCATTGAAAAAATGAAAAACATTAGAATTCATGAACCTCTATAAGTTGTATTCAATCTATTATATATATTCTTACTTCATATTATTACCATTCAAAGAATTTACATTCCAATTGAACTGAACTATTTGTCATCTCACATATTCTCATATCCACTTTTTTAATCATATTATTTTTGCCTATTCATTAAATGACCCCTCTTCCAGGAAACCTTCTATCATCCCCATCCTCATATCATTGATGAAGTAAAAATGAGCTCTTTCTCAATTTTCTTTTGGTACTTTCATGAGATCTCTCTCAATATTTTCTCTTGTATCATAGTTACTTTGTTTTATATACATCCATTATTGAGTAAGCTCCATTAGAAAGGCACCTATAGCAGGATCTTTTTTTTTTTTTTTTAATCCCAACACCTAGCACAGTACTTTGTACATAATAGATTCTTGAAATGTCTTTCTTGAACTGAATTAGAGTTATGGAGTCTTTTTTCTTCCTCTTCAAATCATCTTGGCCATTATTCTTCCAGAAACTTGAGGCTCACATTTCAAATTCTATGAAAAACATCTCTGATGCAGTATAATTTTAAGGAAGAGTGTTGATGAAAAATATGATTGGTTTTCTTCTATGAAATATGTTGCAACAGAGTTAGATTTGTTTGTTGCCACTGGTTAAGTTCTGCCTGTGTGTAACCTGAAGATCCATGTCTCTCCTTAAGCTACCACATTGCTATGATTGTCTAATTCAGAATGAATGACTTTTATAGGATAAGGCTGCCTGATTGGATGCAATAATATGAGCTAAGAATTTTCTGCCTTATTATATGCTTCTTATTGGATAAATTCCAAAGGGAATGGGACATTTGTGGACATGATGAAGGAATAAATCACTCTGGGAGTCTTGCTTAAAGCTTTTCATCATTTATCTGAGTAAATAGGCTTGAATGAACAGCTGAATCAAAAAGAAAATTATGTGAAATGGAATACCTACTCTTTGAAGTAAAAAAAAAAATTCCAAGAAGGCTCAAAGCTTTAAGCTCAACCGTATGATGAATTAATATCTGCATTTCTAAAAGTGAAATGGATTCACTAAGGTAATGGCTACCCATGTAGCCCTAACTGGAAAGAAAAATTGTAATCCAATAACTTTATTCCATAACAAAGTTCATCTGGATAAAGTAATATGGGAATTCCTTTTAGGCAATCAAAATGTAAGAGTGATTTTATTCTCTAGGATCCACTTATCCACATTTTCTCCATCACAGTCGAAACTTTCAACCAAACCATCTGTCAGGATAAGTAGGATAAGGTTTTAATTACTTACAGCAATGCAATTATACCATTAATGTTCAGCTCAAATTGAACCCATTTTATTTAATTAGCAATACAGCTGTGAGTAGAGAGGGGAGGGTACTTTCAGATAGCCATCATAAGAGGTTATGATGACTCCTTCTTGAGTTACCAGGGCTAAGCTCTGTCAAAATTCCTGTTCCAGTTCTCTCCCATATGAAAACCTATATTGCTTCCCATAACCAGAGAGAATGGTATTCATTTTATGGTGTCCCTATGTTATCCCAAATGTTTAGGATAATATTGACATAACTTATTGTCAAACCAACTTGTTTTTGTTTCACTTCAATTTTTAAACTATTAATGTACTATTTTGTCTATAATAAAAAGTTCTAGCTCTTGAACCCAGGGTAACTTGGTTCAATTCCTGCCCTTAAGTCTTACTACAAGTGGGCTTTTGGGAAAGTAACTTAAATTCACTGATCTGCCTATATTTCTCACAAAAAAAAGGAGGTGAGATTGAGGGAGGAATATGGAAAAGAAGAAGGAGTAAAGGAGAGGTATTATTCTACCAGATGCCCTCCTATGTCCCTTTTATGTATCAAATTATCCCATGATCTTATCCAAGGGTCCAGCACTACACTAAGCATAATGAAGCTTACAAAAGGAATAGATATTTCCAATTCCAAATATGTTATCAATTTTCTACAATCCTACACTGTAGTAGATAAATATATCCATATAAATTCAATAGTCAAGAAATAAGTATTAGGCAACATATGATTAAATTTATATGTGTTTGAGAGTATTTGTGTATAGATATCACATGTTAATATTATCATAGAAATGTAGATTAAGATTTAGAAAAGTGAAGAAGTTTCTAAGAGGTCTTTTTTATTTCCTTTCGATAAAGCTAATTTTGTCCAATTTTTTTTTTTTTATTTTACAGGGGAAACTGAAATCCAAAGAGTTTAAGTTGCTTGTTCAAAGTCTACCATACTTCAGTACATGTGAACTAAAGTAATTAGGAAACCACTTCATGAATAATTTGGAATTGTAATTTAGATACCAAAGAACAGTTTATGCACATAGAGATAGAGAGTGGATAGAGAGGATATTCTATGTGATAGAAATAATAAATGCAAAGATGTGAAAGAAATGAGCATACAGGACAAAGAAGAGACAAACAGTTGAGATCTACTGATTCTTTTTCTTCTTCTTTATCTTTTTTTTTTTTTTAAACACAACATGAATTAAATAATTTGTCCAGGGTCATATAGCTAATAAGTTTCTGAGGTCAAATTTGACCTCAGTTTTGCTGACTTCCACTGGCTTCCACTCTGCCACTTAGCTAGTTCAAGATTTGTTTATTTTTAATGGGAAATATTTGAGGATAAATTTTAAAAAGTAGAGCAAGGCAGATTTTGGTGGTTCTTAAAAACTAAATACAGTATCAATTCTCTATGGATATTACCACTTTCCAAGTTGCTTACATTAAATCATCTTATAACCCTGAAGGTGCCTTAATTTGCCATAAACCTCAGTTACTTATTTATATTAATAATCATGGTTTCTAATATATACTGATATTTCTAGTGAGTTTTATTATCATCAAAGTGGTTGAGCCATTAATAGTAATAGAAAATCAAGGAGAAAGAGGGCTAAGAGCAAATTTGCTTTTTTAAATGAAATCCAGCCTCTGTATTAGCTCTGGACTAGCAGAACCCACAAATATTGGGAGTGTAACAAATTATCAGTAGAAGATAATTTCAAAGATTGTGAGAAAAGATCTGTTTCAATTGGAAATGGGAGCCAGCACAACCAGTTGTGTACAAACGCCAGTGCAAACAAACAGCACAGAGTCCTGGGGTATTGCTGATTCCTTGAGAGTTGTGCATTCTGCGAGGTGGTGCAGACTCTGGGTGGCAGAGAATCTACTGGGGGAGGAATCTACAGTAACCTATAGCAGTGTTGGCCACTCTGCCCTGGTTGCAAGCCAGTAGATTAGCAGAGAAGTTAGAAAACATCCAACACAAACACAAAAGGTAAATAGTGAAACCCAAAACACCAGAATCTCATGGAACTTGGCCACATCCACCCAGGACCAGGAGTAAATCAGCATTAACCCACCACAGCTGTGGCCACTGGAAACTCTTCCCTGCCCTAAGGCAGACCTTAAAAAATTTGAGTAAAACAGTAAAGAGGACTCTGAAGATAGACAGCTTTTATGGCAAAAGAGAACAGATTTCAAACCCTGAGGAGACTAAAGACAGATTGTCTCCAGATGAAGCCGCAAAAGGTGATATAAATAATTACACAAGGCTCTCCTAGAAGAAATTAAAAAGGATTTTAAAAGAGAGCTAGAAGAAAAATGGGGAAAGGAAATGAAAATTTTGTAAGAGGGCTTGGAAAAGGCAACACAGAAACTATCTGAAGAAAATCATTACAAAATAGACTTAGTGAAATGGAAAAAAAGCATATAACTCATTAAAAGATACATTTGATAAAATGGAAAAAGAAAGCAACTCCCAGAAAAACAGAATTTTTGAAACAGAAAAAGAAAATAACTCCTTAAAAAACAGAATTTGTGAAATAGAAAAAAAAATCCCATAGAATAAAACAACTCATTTAAAATTTCAATTGGACAAATACCCCCCAAAAAAGTAAAAAATAATAAATGAAAAAAATAATTCACTAAAATTCAGAATTGAATAAATGGAAATGAATGACTCAATGAGACAACAAGAATCAGTCAAGCAAAACCAAAAGAGAAAGAAAAAATAGGAAAAAATGTAAAATGCCTAATTGGGAAAACAACCGACCTGGAAAATAGATCTAGGAGAGACAATCTAAAGATTATTGGACAACCTAAAATACATGATGAAAAAAAGAGCCTACACACTATCTTTCAGGAAATCATCAAAGAAAACTGCCCAGATATCATAGAAACAGAAGGTAAAATCACCATTGAAAGAATTCAATGAACTTTTCCTGAAAGAGACCCCAAAATTAAAACCCCAAGAAATATAGTGGCTAAATTTAAGAACAATTGGACCAAGGCAAAAATATCATAAGCAGCTAGAAAGAAACAATTCAAATACCAAGGAACCACAATAAGGATTACTTGGGACCTAGCAGCTTCCACTTTAAAGAATTGAAGGCCCTGGAATATGATATCCTGAAAGGTGAAGCAACTTGCAATGCAGCCAAGAATAAATTACCCTGCCAAACTGAGTATTTTCTTTCAGAGAAAAAGATGGACATTCAATGAATGAATGGTAAATTCCATTTATTTTTGATGAAAAGATCAGAGCTAAACAAAAAAAAAATGATTTCCAAATATAGAACTCAAGAGAAGCATAAAAAGGTAAAAAGAAAAAAAAATCTCTTGAGAACTGTATTTCTGTTATGGGTATACATTGAGAGTACATGCATAACTTATTTTACTGTTATAAAAAAAACTAGAAATGGAAAGAGGATTGTAACAGAAAAAAAAAAAAAAGGGAAAGTGGAGGTAAAATGAGGGAAACCTTCTATCTTGAGGTAGTGAACTCTGATCTTCAGGAAGATGAAATACTGGATACAAATTAAGATTCAAAAACTTACTAGCTATGTGACCCTGAGTAGATCACTTTATCTTGATTTGGCTCACAAACTTTACATTACTTATTGTTTAGAACTTAGATGGGTTAGAGAAGTGTTGCCATCAGGATTTGGGAAAGGAAGATCCCTGTAGAAATCATAGCTCTTACCCATATTTACATTTTCAGATTTACCTATATTAAGCAAACATGTGATTACAGAGCTAAATGCCATGAAGAAAAGTGACAAATAAGAAGGTAGTTAAAGGAAATACTATTTTGAATAACCATAAAGAAAGAAAATTATGGACTTATTATACAAAACTTTTTGAGAATATTAAGATATAGGATTAGTAAGTCCACATTTATATATAGGAAAAGGGATATGTAAGCAGGTATGGTTTCACATAGTAAACTGTATTTTAATAAAATAAAATTTTTACTAGTAGTACTTTTGTTTGTCATGATATTTTAGAAATTAAAATAGAATTATTACACTGTAGTTTTAGATTTGAAGGCCTCTGAACATTAAGTGATTTCTTAAATAGTCTTCTCCTAAAAGGACTATTATTGTAGATGGAGAAAAATTGCCAATGAGCATGGACACAGAAGAAACTATATATGAATCAATGTCTGAAAGAGGATATAAGAAATATTTGCATGTATTCAATAGTAGTCCTTTCCTTCATATGTGAATTTCCTGTCTTAAAACTATTAGTCTTTTAAAGTTCATAAAGTAGATTGATTCCTGGAAAATATGGAATTATAATTAAGGAGGTACCAAACTACTCAATTTATTTAGTAGAAATTTTTGTTCCTTCCTTCCTTGCCTAAAGTTTTGTATTTCAGAATCCATGAAGAGCATCTTCCTCTTTAACGCATTTAATACTAGAGAACCTACCCTTTGCCAGAAAATATCTCTTCCTCTTTGCCAAAACTGACTATAGATTAAATGTCTTCTGGATCTAAGATTCAAAGTTAGTTCCAAAATTCCCTTTTCCAAAACACAATAGAATAATTAAACATGACAAAACTTCACAATAACCTTTGATTACCTAGAGTGTCTCTCTCCCTGTTTCAAAATACCATACTGGGACTTTTTTCACAAAAAGTACATGTCTTCCTCATCGTCAGAACTTATTTCCCATTTTTTCAATGATCTGTTTTCTTAAAGATGAACCTTTAATTCACATTAAAATTCTAATTACTGATAATTATTAGGTACATACATTCTGGAAAGAGAAGAGTTCGCCACTAATGTTAAACTGTAATGCAAAAGAGTATGTTCATAGATACAAAGGGTAAAGAAAATGTCTTGGAAACCTTTATATCATAATATGCCAGTGACCATCTACCCAATCTCTGCCAAAAGTTCTACTCTTTTCCAAGCTAGATTATGAGCTCTTAAGAGCAGAGAATGTCATTTTGTCTTTCTTTGTGTCCCTAAACCTTAGTACAATTTCCAGCACATACCAGATTCTTAATAAATGCTTACTGATGACTTAAAACCATGTAGTAATCATTGTATCCATGTGGTCCCCATAACATTTTTCACTGGAAGTCATCTATTTTAAAATTGTATATAAATACTTTTTTCTTCCTTAACTCTTTATTTTGTTCATTTTCTCCTATGTCCTAAATTTCAACAATATCATTAATCTGGATGTTTTTTCTTTAATGCAATTAAAATTGATTCACATAGTGCCTTGAGGTTTTTTGAATTTAAAAAAAAGCTAGTATAAAAACTTAACTAAAATAACAATTACTACTACTCTTTCAAGAAAATATGCTAATAAATAAAAGGAAAATAAACAAATAAAAAGCATTTGTTTGGTATTTGTTATGTCTCTAGTATTGCTCTAAATTCTGGGGATACAAACATAATTAAGGCTGTTGTCAAATAACATTCTAATAGGAGAAAGGAAAACATAGGTTAGTAGTGGCAAAGAAGAGTGTTTTAGACAAGGAAGTCAAAAGGACAATGATTTGTTTGATGCATAAGCCAATGGATCAATACAAAGGATAATATTTCTTTATTTGATTTTATATTCCTGACATCTGAGTTTGTGATGTTCAACCTTTGACTTTAACTTTTTATTAATAATAATAAATCTTAAAGAAGTATTTTGTTATTTTTATTTATTTTAATTATTATAGACTTATAGCATCATATTTTATTATTTAGTTTATCATCCCTTTGAAAATGCAAACAATTGCTTCTCTTCTCAAATGAAAAAACTATAAATATCACCACTATGTGTTAAGACTTTCCTAAGATAGTGATATTCTATAAGAAACATCAATAAAACAAAATGTTTGTAAAGTATTTTGCAAACCTTAAATCAATTTGTAAATCCTAGCTATTATTATTAACAAAGAATTAGGGAAATGATTTTAGTTTAGGCACATGATTATTTATTCATTTCAGTTGTATCCAACTCTTTTTGATCCCATTTGGAGTATTCTTGGCAAAGATATTAGATTAGTTTGCCATTTCCTTCTCCAGTTCATTTTACAAATGAGGGACTTCAGGAAATAGGTTAACTTATTTGTCCAGAATCACAAAACTAGTAAGTGTCTCAGGTCAGATTTGAACTCAAGAAAATGAATATTCCTGACTTCAAGTTCACCATTCTATCTATTGTACCACCTAGCTACCTATTAGGTCTTAGCTCAATATTTAAAGATGAGAAGTTTTTCCTACTGTCCCTTAAATAAGTCTAGGAATGAGAAACTGCAAACAATTCTTTTTCAATAAATTTTCCAGTTAACTGAAATCAAAAACATTCATTTTCCTGAGTTATGTATGATCTCAATTACTTATAGCTATGTGATCCTGAGATAGTCACTTTACCCCAGTTGCTTCCATTTCCTCATCTGTAAAATGATCCACAGAAAACCACTTCAGTGTCTTTGCCAAAAATAAACAAAACAAATAAGGTCTAGAAGGATGAGAAACAAATGAAAAGATCTGAACAACAAC
Organism: Antechinus flavipes; assembly: GCF_016432865.1. Taxonomy (NCBI): domain Eukaryota; kingdom Metazoa; phylum Chordata; class Mammalia; order Dasyuromorphia; family Dasyuridae; genus Antechinus; species Antechinus flavipes. Next base: position 286,507,972 of record NC_067399.1, on the reverse strand, counting down.
ACAACAAAATTAAATATGTGCAGGTTTTAAACAAACATTCATACATTCATATATACATGTATATATACAGGCATGCCTACATACTTATGTATACATAAAAATATATTTTACCTTTCAATTTATTTCTGCAAAAAATATTTATAAAAACAAACTACTTTCATGGTTATTATTTTTGTTTTTTTTCTTTCTTTCCACAACCAGCTGAGAGGCATGTGCCTTTTAAGTATCAGAGTGGGAATCTTTTAACAACTTATAGATTATCTTTAATAAGTAGCTCCTTCACCTTTCTTTTAAAATACTCTTATCTAATCCCAGTTGACCTTGTGCTATGTCGATCTGCTTAAATCAGGAATTGGCAAATAAAATAAATGACATATTTCTCCAGGCACAGTCTGTCTGAGCCACTGACATCAGCTTCACCTTGTACTGCTAAAGAATTCAAAAGCAGATTTTAGGAAGTTTTAATCAGGAAATAATCTCTATTGCTATAGCAACTATATAATTTATCTCTTAGTAAAACCTACAATTGACTTTGACTTTAAAACTATGGTTGATGTACATGTATAAATGCATATATACACATACACACACACATACACACACACACACACTCAACACACACATATTCTATAAATGATATATATTGTTTCTCTACTCCTTTTAGATAAGAAATTTCTAAGATGAAGACTCCAATTTGTTCACATGTACAAATCAGATTTCAATGTGAATCTATGTATTTTAAAGCTAGAACTGGCATTGATGAATTTCTTTCAGAACCTTAAAGTAGCTGGCTATTCTTTTAGTAGAAAAACTCTTTAGGATTTTCATTTAAAATGATTGTCTATTAAGGAAAAATTAGCATTAATTGATCCAAGGATAACTTGATCTCCAAAGTAAAATTTCCAGAAAAATAGAAATCCTTTGCCCTGTTTTTAAGAAAGGCAACCATTGAAATCCATATCTAATTGCTTGGCTTGACAATGAATTTTGTATCTGGTTTCATACACTTTTCAGATTCTATTCTTTTTCTTCTTTGGTTATCTTGGTTAGGCCTAACTCTAGCTTTGTAAAATTTACATAATCACTGTAGAGGACAAGAGAAAAGTTGTCAGAAACTGTTCCTTGTGACTACATTTCAAACCAAATTTGAAAAATACTAAATTTTCAATTGACTCAGAATACAAAGGTCAAAAGGGAATAAAAGAGCTCTCTATATATACAAATTAAAAAGAAAAAAATAACTTTCTAAGTGGCATTTTCAAGATTTAGCTTTCATTTAATTATGTATTATTGTTTTTAATTCTGAACTTTGTCATCTCAAGTTTATGAGAACTAGACTCAAATCCAAGTACTAAATAACAATTCTTACTAATCTTCATCTTTACACAAATTTACATTGCAAATATAAAGATTCAACATGTCCATTTTTCTTCTAAAACATAAAACTATATATACACAATTCATTCAGATTGGATTGGATTATTAGAGTAGTTTATAGAATTGATGAATTTTAGTCCATTATCTAGAAACTTGATTCCTACCAGCAACCATCCATTTTAAGTTCTTTAAATATTCATTTTTTTGAGGGGGAGGGGAAAGAAGTCAGGTAAAATACATCCATAATATCTACTAAAATTTAGTTTGGTTGTTTTTTTGCTTTTACTCTTTTATAATTTTTACCATGATACTTCCTTATGTTGTACCACAGTTCCCTTTTATTGTTCTGATTCAGTTTCCCTAATTTTCCCTGACCCAGTTTCCCTAAATTGTTTTGCCTCAGTTCGTAACTGTAATGCTCAATCCTGCAACATCACCCTTCCCTCTTAATCATCAGAAAGTTTGATAGGATAAATATCTTATATCCTAGACATCATTAGAATATCAGGTGCTTTTCTCCCCATCTCAATTAATTAGAATATCAAGTGCCTTGCCCCATTATGTCATCCCCATTCCAGGTGCCCCTCCCCATTAGGTTGTCCTTCTTGTTACCCTACAAAAGAATCTTTGTATCCAACATTCACTGCTGGATTTTTGGAGACCATAGTCTCATTTAGCCCTGAGACAAAATCATGGATCCATATGGTCCTAGTAAATCTCTCCCTTTCAAATGAAATATTAAAAACTCTCTAATCTCTACCTCAATTTCTCCAGCATTACACTTAGAGATTCATTGCAGTGGAGAGAGAACTGGGTCTGGAGTTAGGAAGCCCTGTGTTCAAATGTAGCTTCAAGACACTTAACTGGCTACACAGCACCAAGCAAGTCACTTAATCTCTATTTATTTATAAAATTGATGTAATGATAGCACATACCTTTTCAGGAGGTTAACATGAGATAATGTGTAATTTGCTTAGCATATACTTGACCCATAGAAGGTACTTAAGAATTAATGTTTATTTCCTTCTTCTTTTTTTCCTTCTTCCCTCCCTCCCACCCTTTCCTCTTTTCTTTCTCTCCTTCTCTCTCCTTCTCTTTCTTTCCATTTCCCTCCCTTCCCTTTCCTTGTTTTACTTTTCTCTCTCTTTCTATTCCCTTTCTCTCCTAACTCCTTCCTTTCTTCACCTTTATTTCCCTTTCCTTCCTTCATCAACATCTTTTTCTACCCATGATGCTTGCTGATTCAATGTATTCCTTTTAATCATTTCACTCATGCACTAAACACAATCACTGAAGTTTTAATTTGGACTTTTATACAAGTTTCTAATCTACTTGATACATTTTGATTCTCCCGAAGTTTATCTCCTCACTGGGACAATTCCATGCCTTTAAATCATGCAATGTTTGCAGGTTGCCTTATAAATTAGAATATTAAATATATTTCTCCTTTATTCTATAGCTTCCAGGAAATATTTACATTTGTATGTGCTATTGTTCAGATTCATAGCATTCCTCCATTGTTTGTCTTCTTATACCCAAGATCAAGAGATATTTAAGTCACTTAGCAAAATAGCATTAGAAGCCTCTTCAACAAGTAAAACTTTATCTTTCTTTCTAAAGAACAAGAGGTAGATAAACAAATAAATTACTTAGTATATGGCATTTAATCTTATGGAATATTTAAATTAAACTTTTTAGTTTATTGATATTAAAGTTGTCTAGAATTGGACAATTTGATATAGTTGCGTGGAATTAATTGAATAAAGACCTCTCCTGGGAATATAGCATTAAACTATGCTTTAATTGTGACTTGAGACTTTATGATAACAAGTGAGTTATATCTAAAAAGCTTCGGTGTTCCATTGTCTTGAAAGAACATTCCCCTTTGGTTTCCCACCATCTCTTAATTAGCATTTAAGTACTTCTTTTAAAGGTGATGACGGCTTGGAATTCTCTTATAAGAGGATATCTGCTTGTATAGCAGTTACCAGGGAAATTTAAATTAAGAATTTATTATTATTGACTTGTGTTCTTTTGCTTCTGGGATTACATTTCCAGGTTTAGGATATAAACTTCAACTTGCCCAAACAATGGGTAAAAGATCAAGGATGTTCTATTTAATCAGGTGTTTTGTAGTTTATGCTTTGCACTCCTATTACTGACAAACACTTTGTCAGATGGGAGATGCCCTTTCTCTGGAGATCATAATAAACCACTTTTTGCTTTTCTTATTCTGACAGTCTGATTATTTTTGTGACTGATACTATCCCACACATAGTGCTATGTAAAAATGGTTTTTACATGACTAATCTACTAATTGATAAGGATTTAATGAGGAAGAAGAAAAGTACATACGGTGTCAAATTCTTGGTGCTCCCGAGATCACAAATATTACATTAGGTTATCCTGGAAAAGAATACCCTTGAACTTCTGAATTTATATAGTGAGAAATTAAACTGGAAGCAAATTAAATGTATGCTACATATACACTTAGGCCACCTAACAAAGTAACCTTAATTTTCAGTGCTCACTATGGTGTTCATCAAAAATGTTATCTGTAGAAGCCTGTAAATTCTTATTTCATTCATTCGAGCTTAGTTAAGTTTAGTTAAGTATTTACTACATATCAGAAACTGTACTCAGAACTAGACCTAATGTAAAGTTGAATGAAACATGTGACTTGTTCTGTTAAGGGTCTTTTTATCTAGTGTGAAAGTAGGTATCACATAAGCTTGTTTTAGTCGACAGAAAACTGTCCTCAAAGCTACAAATAACATCTTACATCTAACACATTACCACAACTAACATTTATATAGTGCTTTAAGATTTGCAAAATGCTTTATAGAAATTATCTCATTTGATCTTCACAAAAATCTAGGAAGTAGATTTTATTATTACTACCATTTCACAGATGAGAAAACTGAAGTATATGAGATTAGGAGACAACCAAGGTCACAAAGCTAGTAAATCTGGTAAATTCATGACTTCCATCCATTATTTCACTTAGCTCTCAACTTCTCAATGCTCAAGGCCCCCACATTCCAAGACTATTAGTTACAAAGAAGAAGATCACCTTCATTGTAGAGGTTCTTAATCTAGGAATTTCCTATACCTATGAAATCACAAATCTAGCCCCTATCCCTATGTATAAGTCTAACTATACTACTGAATATAATAATAAATTCATAAGAGAGATATAAATAAGCTGCTTTGAGAGCTTCTATAAGAGAAAATATTTTTCTTTTTATCTTGGGGAAAAAAGAAAAATTCATTGGAGAAATTAGGTCTTAAATGAGTAATGAGATTTCAGTAAATCTAGACATAGGAAATGGACATTTAAGGTATAAGAAAAAGTGTTAGCAAAGGCAGACAAGTGCAAGACATGCTCAGTAAATAAGGAATAGTTCATTTTAGCACTTAGCACAGTGCCTAGCTTAATAAATGCTTTAAAACAACTGGTGAGTAGGGAGGAATAGAGGAGAGAGGGATGGAGGTAAGACTTGTAGTATCATATTTAAAATTGAAAGGAAGCTTCAAGGTCATAAAGGCCATTTTTCTTCTCTTACCCCCAAACTGAAATTTAAAGAAGGGAAGTGACTTCTTGTAGTTCACACAGATAAGAAGTGTGGTAAAGCCAGAATCAATTTTAAGTATTATGATCTCAAATCCCAATAACCCTTCCATTAAACAAAATGATAATAGGTTTTTTGAGTAATTTCAGAGAAAAAGAGTTGAGGGCCTGATAATGGGATGATGGAGATAGAAATATGAATTAAGGTATTGGCAGCATGATAAAGAATGCTGATTTTAGAGTCTGAGAAGTTTAATTTAAAATTTTGTTTTGCCATTTACAAGTAATTAAATTGTTTTAAACCTCAATTCTCCATCGATAAAATGAAGGGATTGGTCAACAGGTGCTCTAAGAGGACTTTCAGCTTTAAATCTATTGTCCCGAGAAGAACCATGGTAAATAAAGAAAATGCAGATGTCAGAAGTATTGCAGAGTTGGGCTCAGCAATTTAGGGAAGGTTAGCATTATGCTGTTCATTTGTTTTAATGGTGCCCAACTCTGTGACCTCAACTTCATTTGAGGTTTTCTTGGCAAAGATACTGGAATGGCTTCCTGTTTCCTTCCACAGTTCATTTTACAAATGAGGAAGAAATGAGGCAAACAGGATTGCTCAGGGTCACATGGCTAGCCATAATCCAAGGTTGGATTTGAATTCCTGAAGATGATCATCTTGATTTCAAGCCCAGTGCTTTATCTAGTGTGCTATATAGCTGACCAGATTAACATGATAGGAATATTCAAAAATGACTCTGAGCCTATAAATATGGGAGATTAGAAAAGTAGTGTTCCATTCATCAAAATGTAAGAGTGGAAACAAGGAATGGGGCTAGGGACAGTTATTAATTTATATTTAAGCTTGTTTCAATGGTAGAAGTTAGAAACAGAAATTTTGAAGTGAGATCTTGGTCAGATAGCAGTCAAGAAAAGTGGAGAAAGCAGAGAAGTACTTAGCAAGAGGAATAGATTATCCCAATAGAAGCCTATTTTGTCAAGTGGATGTATTATGAAGGATTGCCAATGATATTAACACCCCAAGTTGATTTAATTTTAACTAGACTTCCCTAAGACTTATCTGGGGAAAAAAATAAGCCTAGAATTTTAGGTTAGGGCCCTGGAGACTTAGAGACCCTTGGAGTTCAGGTCAGAGGAATGTAGGTATTTTTTAGAATTAACATGATAGAAGAGATCTAGTTTGTCCTTAGAAGGGGAAATCAATGGGGACTGGGGGTAAGAATTTTTGCCTTTTGCCTAACATATTGCTAAATTTTTTTTCATATTGATAGCTCAGCGTGCATAACCTGAGAAATATAGTATAGGTTATTATTTCCTTATTCTGTCACAAGCCAAGCTGCATTACTGTATTCCTTCAGATAGTGAAAGTATGTACTTTTTTGATCTCCTCACAAGGCTTTCCCTTTCAGAATATTTCCCAAAGGATTCATTGAGATTTATCCCACAAATTATTCCTATAGAGTCCCCTGTTATAGATAGATATTACAATGTAAAACTTATTTATCCTTACATTTTTCTTCCTGTCTTTAAGTGAGATTCCTCAACCTCATGATACACTTTAATTTTTTAAAAATAACTTTTATTTTGGAACCCTTTGGAAAACTTTTTGAAAATACAAAGAAATCACTTTTAATTTTCCTTTATCCAAATATATAATTACTCCATAAGATATTTCTAAGGGATTTAATTAGGCATGATTTTTCTTTACACAAACAATTATCTGTTTTCTTCAGTAGGCAATAAATATTTCCCATATGTGAACAGTGATCCTTTCACTCATTATGGATTGCAGCAATTTGCCAAATTGGAACCAACAGTCCATAATATTTAGTTGTCCCCTTTTGAACCCTACAAAGAGATGACAATCACAATGACAAAATGGCAGCCCATGGGAGAAATGGTTGTTTGTAACAAAAAGGCACATACTTTAGCCTACAGTTTGACAGATTCACCCTTCACTTAGTTCAAAACAAATGTGGATGCCATCCAGCCTCAGTGATGTATTGACCTCAGGTTTATTGATTAAACTAGGAACAGTTCATGTGTTGACTCCAGGAATCTCATAACCTCAGACACTGTCTCATCCAACTCATATCTGAAGAGATTAGTGTTTCCCAGATAAGTTTCAAGGAACTATATGAAAATATTCCTATCACCTTTCTTAGAAAAGACTGAAAAGAAAAATTGATACCTGTCTATTTAATGTCTTCTTTGCCTCTCTGATAGCAATTGTTGTACCCATTATCATTAAATGGTCCTATTGTTTCTGTATGTGACTTTGATATGTTTATAGAATTTCTTGATGACCTATCACAATGTGCTTCTCAAATTATTTGTGAGCCTTTCTTTTTCCATTTGTTCCATTATTCATTTAAATATAACATATAAATAAATACATACACACATATATCTATGTATGATTTCTTTTCCTCCTTCCATTAAAGTTGTATTCCACCATTTCCTTGCATTATATGATAACTAGAGTTTAAGTGCAGCAGATTAAAATTTTTAAGAAATTATATCAATTTGAAAAAATCTCAAACTTGAACAATTCCACAAAGAAAGTCTTTAAGCTCCAAAACTAGATGTTGGAAGGCTCATCATCAAATGTTTGACTACTTAATGGCAGACTTTAAAAAATCATTGCAATAAAATTTAGAAAAACACAAAATAGATCTCAATAGTAATGGAAATGGCAGGTAAAATGACAGAAAAAAAGGCAACAGAAAATGTTGAAAACTGCATTATTTTTGTTAAGATGTATAAATATATAATAATATTATTAAATAATTAATAATTTAAATTAATGAAAAATCAAATAATAAATTAATAATAATAATAAAATAATAATTTAGCAATAATTCTAAAAAATATGTGCTTTATTTATCAAACAATAAATTAGGGAATGCGTTTTTGGTAGATCTGAATTATATCCTTACTCTCAGGCAATGAGTATTTATCAATTTCTGCTATGTACAGGAGCTGTACTAATCACTAGGAATAAAAAGATAAAATAGTAAAATAATTCCTGTTCTCAAGGAGGATGCATTCTAATGGGGAAGATAATATGAAAATAAGGGAATGCAAGATATAGAGTATATGGAAGGAAATATCAGAAGACCACTTGCATCACAGAAAACTATGACTGGCTTCATGAAAAAAGAAGGATTTGAGCTGAGTGTTTCAGGAAGCCAGCGAAACTAATAGGTGAAGATGAGGAGAGAGCATTCTAAAAATAAGAGTGACAGTCGATTCAAAGACACAAAGAAAAGGGATGGAATATCATATATAAGGAATAGCAATTCTGCCAGCATTGCAAGATCATGGAGGGTATATATGGAAATAAAATGTTAGAAGTTTGGAAAGATAGGAAATAATCAATTTAAAAATACCAAACTTATTATGAGAGCCTTAAAAAGTCAAACATATGACATGATACTCTATCCTGAGGAACCACTGGAGTCCACTTAGTAAGGCATGGAGATGGCATAGATGATTTTTGTTGATCATATGTTCTTTGGTAGGTGAGCTGAAGATGGATTGGAATGGGGAGAAATATGAAGTAGATAGACCAATAAGAAACTGTCATTAAAATGGGCAAGGAGTAATAGGGGCTTGAATGAAGTAGTAGCTGTGTGAAATGAAAAGGACATGTTTGGGAGAGGTCATGAAAATAGAAATGATGAGATTTGACCACAGACTGAATATACAGGGTGAGTGAGAAAGTGTAGTAACTAAAAGACATAAAATCATTTCAGTTGCATGGAGTTCACAGATCTTTCTTGGAGGAATGAATAAGCAACTTAGTGGAATTAGCTTCATCTTGCATGCAAAGATAAATGGTAAAATGTAGAGGCCAAAAAAATCCCAGAAAACATTTGAGTTAGCCAACATTCATTTTCTTGCCAGTTGGGAAACATACCAGCCAAAGGCAATACTACATTTAGTATAAACCAATTTATAATTTACAGAAGATGAAAAAGGAAGGTTATGAGTAGTATTATTTCACAAAACAGCAAAAGGAATAATAACACAACCTGGCTAAGAATTTAGTAGAGTCCCAGATAAACCACATTATTCAGAAAACAGTTTGTTTTAGAATCTGGAAGAAATAAATATACATGATACAGAGTAGATCTGCCAGTGTTTCTGCAGTGAACTAGTTTTATCAGTAACAATAATATAAACAACATACCTTGAATTCTCTAAAAAAGTAATTGACAACATAGATATGGGAGGAAGAAATTCTATTCTTTTTTTTAAATTTCCATTCATTTTTTTTCAGTTCTAAATTTTTTACTGCCTTCATTTCCCTCTTCATACATTGAGAAGGTATTAACCTATTACAAATATATAGATATATTGCTAGGAAAATATATTCCTGCATGATTCATGTTGAAGGAAAAACAGAAAAACAGAGAAAGAAAAAGAAAGAGAGAGAAAGAAAGAAAGAGATTAAGAGAGACAGAGGGAGGAAGGAAAGAAGGGAGAAAGAGAAGGATGGAGAGAAGAAAGGAAGCAAAGAAAGAAGGAAGGAGAAGGAAGGAAGAGGAAAAAAAGAAAGAATGAATGAAAAAGGAAGCAAGGAAGAAAAATGAGAAGGAAAGAAAGAAAGTGAATAGAGGAAGGGAGGAGGGAATGAAGTAAATAAAAATATGCTTAAATCTGCACTGTGTCCATCATTCTCAATCTGGAGGTGGATAGCATGTTTCATCTTGAATTCTTTTAATTTGTGGTGGGCTATTGTGTTGATCAGAGCTTGAAGTATTTCAAATCAAATTGCCGTTGCAATATTTCTATTTTTGTATAAATTATTCTACTAGCTTTTTTCACTTAACCTTCTATCAGTTTATCCAGGTCTTCTCAGATGTTTCTTAAAATACCCTCTTTCATCATTTCTTAAATCACAATATCCTGTCACTTTCATATGCCACCGTTTGTTCACCCATTCCCCAACTGAAGAGTAGCTATTCAGTTTCGATTTCTTTGGCAATTCTATTCTTGAAGACGAAGTTAAGAGGACTTGTATACTTGGTCAAATAAACAATTTAGAAGAAATTCATATTGTGAGCAATATAATTTAAAAAGTGCATAAGATCTATTTTTCAAGATATTTCAAAGAAAGGAATAGAAAATAGTTAATATTATAGATGGCATTAATGACAAAAAAAATTTTAAAAGAAACTTTTAAAGAGACATGACTGAGCAAATGACACATATGACTGTTTTTTTTCTTCTTCCTCCTTCTCTCTCTCTCCCTATCTTTTCCCTCTCTCACTAATACTATATATTACCATATAACATGAATGGTATACAGAAAATTTTTCAGAAAACATAATCAAAACTAGCTATGACTAGAAGAGAAAGAAGATCAATCATAGTAAGAAATAAATATGATAAGGGTTGCCCAAATGCTGTGTGAATATTCACAAAATAAATGTTTAATAATAAACATATAGTTTCTAATACATTAAATATAACCAATAAAATGTGGAGATTCTCAATAGCAGTGACTAGTTTTTGTCTTTCTTTATATCTGCAGAGAATAACATAGTACCTGGAAAAAAGGTAGATGCTTAATAAATATTTATCAATGGACTGATATTATAGAGGATTTTAAGAAATATATGGTCAAAATCATGTAGAATGAGAGGAAATAGATGGGGTACAATATGAAACTGAAGGGGCATCAAATTGATTGTGGAGAGCAATTTGTTCTTCCATAAAGTCCTATTATTTTAAATCCTTAGAATATATTCATCCTGGCCTTTGGTTGAAGAATATTTTCATCTTTGGACTTCCCATGGTTTACTAACTTTCAACATTTTTCCTTTACCCCAAATGATTGCTTTTGTTTTGTTATGAACCCCTTTTCTAAAATTGATTAATAGCTTTACAGACTTCCTTAGTTTTTGTTTTTTTTTTAATTTAATTAGCATTTTTTTTTTTTACAGAACAATAATATTCCATTACCTTGTTCAGTCATCCCTCAATTAATGGGCACTAATTCTTTGCTACCACAAAGGAGTTGCTACAAAAATTTTTGCAAGTATGGGTCCTTTTCCCACCTTTAAGAATTCCTTGGAATACAGATGCAGTGATGGCACTGCTGGATCAAAGGGTAGGCACAGTTTTATAGCCCTTTGGACTCTTTGCTCTTCAGAATGGTTGGATCATTTCAATCTCCATCAACAATGCATTAATGTCCCAGTTTGCCCACATTATCTCCAACATTTATCATTATCTTTTGCTGTCATCTTGGCCTATTGAAGAGGCATAGAGTTGGTATCTCAGAATTGTTTTAATTAACATTTCTTTAATCAATAGTGATTTAGAGTATTTTTTCATATAACTATAGATGGTGTTAATTTCATCATTTGAAAATTGTCTGTTCATAGTCTTTGACCATTTATCAATTGGGGAATGACTTCTATTCTTATAAATTTGACAGTTATTTATATATTTTAGAAATGATATCTTTACCAGAAATACTGGCTGTAAAGATTTTTTCCCACATTTGTACTTCTCTTTTAATTTTGTTCTGATGGTTTTGTGCAAAAACTTTTTTAATTTAATGTAATCAAAGTTGTCTATTTTGTCATTCATAATGTTCTTATTTTTCTTTGTTCATAAATTCCTCTTCTCCAAAGATCTGATAGTTAAATTATCCTTTGTTCTCTTAATTTATTTATTATCATCCTTTATGGCCAAATCATAGGCTTATTTTGACCTTATTTTAGTATGGGATGTGAAGTGTAGCTCTGTGATAAGTTTCTGACATTATTTTCCAGTTTTCCCAGCAATTTCTGTCAAATAGCGAATTCTAATTGCAGAGGCTGAAGTTTGGTGGTTTATCAAATACTAGATTGCTATAAGCCTTGATAATTGTGTTGTTTGTATCTAATCTATTCCAGAGATTCACCACTTTTGTTTTTTAGCCAGTACCAAATGGTTTTGATGATTGCTGGTTTATATTACAGTTTCAGCTTTGGCACTGCTAAACCTCCATCCATTGCATTTTTTTTTTTTATTAATTCCCTTGATATTTTTTGCCTTTTGTTGTTCTAGATGAACTTTGTTATTATTTTTTCTAGTTCTATAAAATAATTTTTTGGTATTTTGATTGGTATGGCACTTAAAAAAAGTAGATCAATTTAGGCAAGAATTGTTATTTTTATTATATTAGCTTGGCCTATCCAAGTGAAATTGATGTTTTTCCAATTGTTTAGATCCGACTTTATTTGTGTAAGAAGTGTTCTGTAATTATGTTCATATAGTTCTTGGGTTTGACTTGATAGGTAAACAGACTCCTAAATATTTTATTTTGTCTACAGTAATTTTAAAGGAAATTTCTTTTTCTATCTCTTGTTGATAAGCTTTGTCAGTAATATATAGATATGCTGATGATTTGCGTGGGCTAATTTTACATCCTGAAACTTTGCTAGAGCTGTTAATTGTTTCCAGTAAGATTTTGGGTGATTTTCTATGATTTTCTAAATATACATTCAAATTATAGCTTTAACCTCTTTTTCATTGGTGATAAGTTCACCCTTTTCAACTTTGATGCTGGTGATTTAGTTTTTTCCTTTCTTTTTTCTGATGAAATGAATCAAAGGTTTATCTGTTTTATTGGGGTTTTCACAAGAACAATCCATAGTTTTATTTATTACTTAAAGTTTTCTTAGTTTCACTTTTATTAATCTCTCCTTTGAGTTTCAGAATTTTTAATTTGGTATTTAATTGGGGTTTTTTATTTATTCTTTTTCTAGCTTTTTAGTTGCATGCTCAATTCATTGGTCTTCTCTTTCTCCATTTTATTTATGTAGCTATTTAGAGATATGAAATTTCCCCTAAGACCTGCTTTGGCTGCATCCCATAACTTTTGGCATATTATCTCATTGTTGCCATTCTCATGGAGGAAATTATGGATTGTTGTTATGATTTGTTGTTTGAGCCACTCATTTTTTAGAATTAGATTATTTAATTTCCTATTGGTTTTTAGTCTATCTTTTCCTAACTCTTTATTTAATATAATTTTTACTGCATCATGGTATGAAAAGGAAGCATTTGCTATTTCTGCCTTTATGCATTTGACATTTTTCCATTTTAAAGGCAAAACTGATGAGATCAACCTTCAAATTAGGATTTTATGTCCTAATACATGGTCATTTTTTTGTGAGGTGCCATGTACTGCCAAGAAAAAGTATATCTTTTCTGTCCCTATTCAATTTTCTCCAGAGGTCCCTTATTTCTAGGTTTTATAGGACTCTATTAACCTCTCTAATTTCTTTCTTGTTTATTTTGTGGTTAGATTTATCTGATTCTGAAAGGGGAAAGTTGAGATCCCCCACTAGAAAAGTTTCACTGTAAATTTCTTCCTGTAACTGGCTTAAAATCTAAGGAATTTGGCTGCTCTACCAATTGGTACATGCACATTTACTATCCTTACTACTTCATTGTCTATGGTATGCTTTATCAAAGTGTACATTCCTTCCTTATCTCTTTTAATATGATCTATTTTTGCTTTTGCTTTATTTCAGACAAGAATTACTATCCCTGCTTTTTGTACTTCACCTGAAGCATAATAAATTCTGTTCTAGTCTTCTACCTTTACTCTCTATGTGTCTTTCTGTGTCAAATATATTTCTTGTAAATAAGATACTGTAGGATTCTGTTTTTTAAATTCACGCTGCTATTTGCTTCTGGTTTATGGGAGAGTTCACCACATTTACATTCACAGTTATGATTAATAGATCTGTATTTCCTTCTATCCTATTTTCTTCCCTTTATATACCTTTGTTCTTTCTTTCTACTCTCACCTTAGTGGTATGTTTTGTTTTGTTTTTTAATACATCCCATCTGCTACCTTATCTCCTATCACCCTTCCTTATTTTAGTAGTGTTTTTTAACCCATTTCACTCACTATCTTTTCTTCTATCACAACTTCCCCATTCTCTTACATTTTCCCTTCGTATTTCTGCCTTCCTTGCTATCCTCTCTCCCTTTTCTTTCCTCTTTCTCCTACTTCTTTATAGGGTTAGATAAATTTCATGCTCAACTGAATGATCACATTTTTCCATTTTAAAGGCAAAGCTGTTGAGATCAACCTTCAAGCAATGCACATTCCCTTCCCTTCTTTCCTTCTATTGTAATAGGTCTTTTGCACCACTTCATGTGATCTAATTGTCCCATTATACCTCCCTTTTCCTCTTTTTCCAGTACAGACCTTTTCCCACCCCTTAATATCTTTTTCTTTGATGTAATCACAACAGGGACCATTTGCAACCACACCTTCAATCCATATGATGCCCCCCTCTGTCTGTTCCAGTAAGAGAGACAGTTCTCAAGAGTTATAGATATCATTTTCCCATCTAGAGATGTAAACAATTTAATTTTTAAATATTATATATTTTCACCTGTTCATCTTTCTATTCTTCTCACTACTCCTGTGTTGATAGAAAAAAAGTTCTGTTTAGTTCTAGTTTTTTCATTAGAAATGATTGAATATCTCGTAACTTTCATTGAGGCTCCATTTCCTCCTTTGAAAATTGATGCTGAATTTCGCTGGGTAGTTGATTTTTGGTTGAAATCCCAGGTTTATTGCCTTCCAAAATATGGTATTCCAGGCCTCTGATCCTTTATCATAGAACCTGCCAGATACTGAATAATCCTGACTGACTTGATATTTGAATTGTTTTGGTCTGGAAGCTTGTAGTATTTTTTCCTTGAGTTATAGTTCTGGAGTTTTGCAAAGATGTTCCTTGGAGTTCTCTTTATGGGATCTCTTTCCAAAGGTGAATGGTGGATTCTTTTAATGATTATTTCCCCCTCAATTTCTAAAATATCAGGGCATTTTTCCATAATGATATCTTAAAGATTTCTATCCAGACTCTTTTTTTTTTTTTTAATAGTCATGTTCTTTACATAGACTGATGATTTTTAATTTGTTTGTTCTGGCTCTGATTTCCAAGTCAGTTGTTTCTCCAGTGAAGTATTTCACAATTTCTTCCTTTTTTTTTCCCATTATTTTTAGTTTGTTTGACTGATTTTTGCTGTCTTACAGAGTCCTTAGCTTCTATTTGCCCTATTCTAGTTTTCAACGTGTGATGTTCTTCAGTTAGCATTTGTGTCTTTTTTCATTTGATTAGTTCTACTTTTTAAGGATTTATTCAGAAAATTGTTTTCCTTCCTTTTCCAAGCTGTTGACTCTCTCATGCATATCACTCATTTTCTTATTTTTTTTCTTCTACTTCTCTTTTTTGCCTTTTAAAATCTTTTATGAATCCTTCCAAGCAGTCTTTTTGGGCTTGAGACCAATTCATATCACTCTGTGATTTCTTCTGAGCACATTCTGTCCTTGTCTGAGTTTCAGTGTTGGCCTTCCCTATCACCACAGTGGCTTTCAATGGTCACAGTCTTTTTCTGTTTCTTGCTCATTTTCTTTCTTTGTCTTTTGGTATTTCCTTTTTTTTTTTTTTTTTTTTTTTTTTTTTTTACTTTTAAGTTGGAGCTCTGCTAATGGGGTATAAAGGGAGCGCTGTCCCAAGCCTCCTGTGCATCTCTGGGCCTTAGCTTTGAGCACAGCACCCCCTTGTGTTTGCAGGGGGTAGCTTTACTTGTTCTTTGCAGTAAGCAGCCTGGTTTCCCAGTTTGCCTTCTGAGCTGGGACTGGAAGCTGCCCCCCTGCTGTGCTCCTTTGCTGAGCCAGGACTGAAAGTCTCAGTTGCTGATTTGCTGTTATTAAAACCCTCTCACCAGCTTTCCCAGTTCTATCTAAGATGGGCCCAAACACCCTTTTCATCCTTTCTTGAAGTTTTTCCAGTCTTTCTTGACCTGGAGAGTGGTTTCATTCTGTCAAGACTCTGTTCAGAGGACTGGTTTCATGTGGTTTTTGAGGGAAACTGGGAGAGCTCAAGCAGCTTCCGGGCTTTACTCTGTCATCTTGGTTTCACCCCCAGAAGTCCGGAAATTCATTTTAAAAAATCTATTGATTTGTCCTAGGCTGAAAGTTGAAGAATCAAAAGATAGGGTCATTAGATAAGAGTCAAAACGTGGCACTCTGTTCTATGCTGAAAGAAGGCTCTCCCTTCAGAGTTTTGTGATTTT
Source organism: Antechinus flavipes (assembly GCF_016432865.1). NCBI lineage: Eukaryota > Metazoa > Chordata > Mammalia > Dasyuromorphia > Dasyuridae > Antechinus > Antechinus flavipes. The sequence goes on along the minus strand of NC_067399.1, from coordinate 286,491,906 downwards.
TTTTCCTTTATTTTTTTTTTTTTTTACTGCTTCCAATTCACTACTTGTTACTAAATCCAAGTGTTGAATACTTTTCTCTGAAATTTATGAAAAGCACAAGTCATATTTTCATAGTGTTTTTTTTTGGTCTACCTTTTCACTTTGTTTTTATTAGAAAAAAAAAAAAAACAAACAAACACTTTTATATATGTCTCCATTCTTGCTCCTGCTACTCTCCCTCCTACTTTTCCTCTCATTCCTTCATCAATCTTCCTCTATCCATGTTCTCTACAATATATTTTCTGAACATATAAAAATCCAAAAAACACTGATCTTACTGTTGCTTTATCACTTTAATATTTCTAATGTTCAAGATGGAAAAAATGATTTAATAGTTTTAGATCCTAATTTGCAAAAGATTTATGTTTACTTTTTTTTTTTTTCCTGAGGCAATTGGGGTTAAGTGACTTGCCCAGGAAGTGTTAAATCTGAGGCCAGATTTGATCTCAGGTCTTCATGCCTTTAAGGCTGGTGCTCTATCCACTGTACCACCTAGCTGCCCCAAGGATTTTGTTTTCAATGAGAAATTTCAAAAGTCTATATACTGATCTAGACGATAAATAGTATGCTTTGGTTTGGTGCTTTACCAGGCTAACTTGGACAGCATCCCAAATTCCCTTTCACTTCCATGATTCTACCTTACTTGAGGCAGGTGTTCTAGAATATAATTGGGAAATGTGTTTTATTACCAAGAGTTCCTTCAAATTCATTCTCCTAAAAAGTATAATATTATTTCAGTTCTATTATTTTAGAGGTCCTATTCATTTCATAATGCATTTTGAAAGAGAAACTAAGTCAGAATTAGACCACTGCTTAACATATTCAAATGTTAGCATTATTCTCAATAAAGAACTTAAAATATGAGTAACTTCATTTTTCTTATTTAGATAATTATATAGTGCATTTGTAGCTTTTGCAAACAAAGCAGTAATTACTCCTGGCACTGTATTGCTTACTGTCATTTTATTTTTTACTTATTAAGGCTATTTATTTACAATGGATGCTTTGTATGCAAACATTAGTCTGCTGTTAACAGAAATAAAGCCCTAATTTTTAATTAGCTGCAGCTGTACATGCTGGTTCCTTTATTCTAAAGTAGTATATCATTGTGAAGTTAGTGCTCATTCTGTTCTTTGTAGGAAGGAAGTCTAGATTTAGACAAAATGGCTGAATACATGATCAATTCATACTTATTTTTCGGCTCAATTTGACAATTTGATTTTATCAGGTAGTAGCCAGGGACATTGGTAAGGATAAAATAAAGGACCAGAATATTTTGTGCATTTAAAAATAATAAATAACCATATATAACTTAGGTAATAAAAAGTATTTTCCTATATTAAATTATAATTAAGAATTATGATTTGTAAATGAGATCCTATATAAAGAGAACTTTCCAGAGCTTAAAGAAATAACTATATAAATGCATGCTATTGTAATTATTACTTTTACTAATTTGAACCTAACATATGAGGCCCTCAAATCCTTGGAATAAAGATATGAAATACACTCAAGCAAAATGCATTCTAGGTCTTCCTTAATTTCTAATAGCATTTATCAAATATGGTGCATAAAGATGAGACCTATACAATTAACAAAGAAAAGAATGAATTCTTGCAAGTGTTAAATGGGAAAAAGTTGACTTAGTTTTAGATACTATTTGCTAATGATAAAGAAGACTGAAAAAAATGATTATTGAGTGAATTAGTAAAGGTGGGAAGAATTGGGATATGAAGCTGTCCTATAAATAAGTCTTCAAAACTTTATTATCTAAATTACTTATTTTTAGGATTATTTAGCTTGAATCCTGCAGGAAGAAGAATGAGATAACCTCTTAATAGCCCCTGCAAGTCTTTATTTGTAATGCTATGTCAGAGATATCAGCCGAGAGTTAATGTAGAGTCACTATTAGCTGTCTATTACAGCACCTCAAATTGCAGAAAATGGCAGTAGAGATAACACTACTGCCCTTACCTGCTTGGTTACCACCTGCATGATGCCAAGCACCAGGAAAATGACAAAGCTCCTAGACAAGTCAGGCTGCTACCAATGGCAGTTATCATTTAAGTGAAATATTTCCATTTGGAGTTTGATGGAGGAACGGTCAGTGAAAGCAGTCAAAGCTTTAGGAGGGCTGAAAAATGTCATTACCCAGACTCAAAAACTCACTCCACAGGATTAACCTGAAAAGATCAATCCATTTAAAATTTTAACTGATCAGGAGAGTTTGTTCAAATATAATATAAAGGCACAAACTTGTGAGCTATACTTTCATTTAGAATTGCTTTTTAACAGCAACTAAAACAATTAGCAAACACCTAATTACTTCTAAACCTCATAGAAATATAAATCTCAATAAAATTGTGTTTGTAGCAGGCAGTAAGGATCCTAGAGCTTTGATATAAATTAAGGTGAGTGTAGATGTTTCAACTCAGATCTCTTAGTAACTGATCATTTGCAATTAAGTTAGCCAAGTTGTAAACTTTTTCCTAGTCCTAAAAGTCTGTCAAATCCATACAAGATTAACAAGGAAGAAGGCAAACTAGATATGGAAAAGTAAAATTTTGATAAAATCTAAGAGCAATATAATGTTCATTGGAACTGCATATATTAGGGAAAGTTGAAAAAATAGAATAACTCTTATTTTAGAGTTATTCTATAACTCTTCCATGGCTACTCTGTTAAATGTATGTGTAATTGGGAAATTATTTTGCATCATACTCAGCTCTATATGTTGGTGAAATTCTTCTGAACTGTTTTCTAAGTTATGAAGCAACATGTTCAAAACCTCTTAACTTTAAGTAGCAATCATAAATGATGGTCAAAGACAAAAATATAATTTCAACAGCTCTACAATTTTGATTTTTGGCAGGTAACAATTTGGAAGAGGGGAGAAAATGTCACTTTATTCAACCTTTCAAAATTTCTTTCTGATTATCCATTGACTTCTGCAATTCTTTTAATATTTTTGAACCTAGTTCAAGAATTGTTAATTTTGTGCAATGGAAAATTATTATGCTTCCAGGCCACTAACATGACCATAATCAATCATAAAAGCATTTAAATAGAAATCATATATATATTTTTCACAAGCCCTGAAGTACATGCTTTTTAGAATGGTTTTGTGATTGCCCATAACTTCTGACTTCTTTTGTTCACCTGTAATGAACCCTGAAGAATTTAATAGCATTGTGTAGGTAGACAAGTAGCTCCAATAGGTCTTAGCCATTTATATTTTTAATGAAATAATTGTGTAAATCTCAGTGGGTAATAGAGAGAGGGTATCTTTCACTCTCATACTTATCTTATACACATCGCTATACTTACTATATCAACATATCTACACTGAAAGTGGAGGTGTTCACTTTATATGTGGTCTAAAACAGATCATAACTCCTTTATTAACTTAATAGATAGATTATAAGAGTTGTTTTGACCAAAAATAGAAATATCATTGAATTTAATAAATCTAGTTCTCTGGTAATAAATATTAATACATCATTCAAACTGTGCTATATATAGATGATTAAAAACAAATATTGACTCACCAATTTTTTATTAATAGTCTTTAGTATCTATATCCCATTGAGAAAAAATATGACATACTCAAACGAACACTCTCTTGGCTCACAGACCCTCTTTCCAGGGAAGTCTTTCAGAAAACTGGAGAAAATATATTCATAGAACTCCAATATACTGAAATCTCACTTACAAGTGCATTGTTCTTATTCTTAAAAATGAAATTTCATCAGAATGATGAAGACAAAACAAAAATCTTAGAACAGGTCATCATTTGCCCATTTGGTTCATAAGTCCTTTATTGACTATCATTGACTATCATTTTCATTGCATTATTGCTTGAAAATTAAAAAAAAAGTTAATTTACTCTTTTTACTTTTTTTGGTCTTTTATGCCCTTGAATATTATAAAAATTTATGAATTAGAATCTGGAAAACATGGATTTTTAATATTTCCAATCAGAAAACAGCATAACTTTTCCAAATCAAATCTTTCCATCAACTGGATCAGTGTTTTTTTATTATTATTATGTATTTTAAGTGGGTTTTATTCAGCTCCAGGAGAACAGGAAAACTTTCTAATGTTATAATAATAGAGTCATTGCCCCTTTGAAATTTCTTAACAAAATTTAGATATTAGATTTGGTGTATATATATATGTAATTTTTGCATTAGCTACTGCAGGGGTCCTCAAACTTTTTAAATAGGGGGCCAGTTCACTGTCCCTCAGACTGTTGGAGGGCCGGATAATAATAAAAACAAAAACTTTGTTTTGTGGGCCTTTAAATAAAGAAACTTCATAGCCCTGGGTGAGGGGGATAAACATCCTCAGCTGCCCACAGGCTGTAGTTTGAGGACCTCTGAGCAGTATACTGTGCCTTAAAATATAGAGCAATGCTCTTATTTGTCTCTTTTGACATTATCAGTTCTTATTATTGCCCTCTCTAAATTAAGTTGCAATTCTAATATTTTATGTCTCTTAAATAATAATGTTTTGTTCCATTTCCTTTTCACTCTGATTTTGTCTTGAAAGGATGAGGAACATTAGGGAAAGGCAGGTAGTGCCTGACCTGAACTCTGATCCTAATCACAAAAAATATAATTTATTTCAGCATATTTATGGCAAGTGGAAAAAGTAGGAGATGGAATTCTGAGGTCAGAGAACACTATTGAGTCAAGTTCAGGAGGAATAAGAATCGTGTAGAGGGATTAAAGTCAAATATCTGTACAAGCAATTTGAAACCAGATTTTAGAAAGGCTTGAATGTCAAACTAATGTGTTTATGTTATGTGGTGTTCTCTTCTTTTCTCTAGAATATGATGGTTCTCCGGGAGCAGGCTTCTCGGGGGGGCTTCTAGAGGCAGCCTTAGTTTCAATTCAGATCAATAATGACCTCAAATGCAGCCAGCTGTTAAAGTAGTTCTTTATTGTCTCTTCCAAAACACCCCAGTAAGCTTTCCTTGGTTCTGACAGCTCTTGTTGCTAGTCCTTTGCCTCTGCCTCTGCCAGCTTCAGCCTCTCCTCTTCCAAATCCCTAGTTCTGCTCAACTACAGTCTCTAGCTTCTCAGTCTCCTCAACTGACTCCTCCACTGACTCAGCTCCTCTTATGCTCTTTTAGAGATGTAAACTCAAAGGTTGATTCCTCCTCAGAGAGTGGGATTGTGCGAGGTGTAACTTTGTGAATCTCCTGGACACGTGTGAGCTAATATGTGAACTCTCAAAGATGTAAACATAAGCATTGTTTCTAGCAATTCCATTGAGTTAACACCTTATTTCAAGTTCTGGCTCATAATAGTGTTATATCCTAGAAGCAATAGAGAACCACTGATAGTTTTTAAGGAGGGTAGTAACAAGATCAGACCTGTGGCCTTACAAAGTTTATTTTAGCAGTTGTAATGCAAATGGCTAAAGAAATATTAAAGGACCACAGAACAATGAGAAGACTATCATATTAGTTTAGACAAGGTATAATGAGGTCTTGAATAAGGGTGGTAGTTGTGGGAATAGAAAGAATAGTGGGCAGATAGAATTGACAACAGCTGAAAACTGAGAGGACACAAGGAGTGAGTTAAAGAGTTATGGTCAGTGAGATCAAGTATTATTCATTTTTTTCCTGTAAGGGATATGTATCAAGCTACAATTAAATATTGATACATTAGCTCAACCTCTTAATATTTGGGTATCTGCCTTCTTTATGGAAATTCTCTTCAGCAATCCCATACTTCTTTAAAACAGCTCAAATTATTAGGAAATTTTTTCCTTATATCAACCTGAAATCTTTATGCAACTTTCCCCTGGTATTTCTAGTTCTATCCATATTCTTGTTCCACATATCAAGCACTTCAAATGAAATCTGTCCTTCCCAGTATTCATGACCTATGTTCTCTTCTTCAGGTTAAATTGCCCAATTCTTTCAATCAATCTTCAACTACTACCATCTCCTACTCCTAGACATCCTGGTTATCTTTCTCTCTCTCTCTCTCTCTCTCTCTCTCTCTCTTTTTTTTTTTTTAATTTTTTATCATTAAATAACTTTTTATTGACAGAATCCATGCCAGGGTAATTTTTTACAGCATTATCCCTTGCACTCACTTCTGTTCTGATTTTTCCCCTCCCTCCCTCCCTCCACCCCATCCCCCAGATGGCAAGCAGTCCTTTCCATGTTAAATAGGTTACAGTATATCTTAGATACAATATATGTGTGCAGAACCAAACAGTTTTCTTGTTGCACAGGGAGAATTGGATTCAGAAGGTATAAATAACCGGGGAAGAAAAACAAAAATGAAAGCAGTTTACATTCATTTCCCAGTGTTCTTTCTTTGGGTATAGCTGCTTCTGTCCATCCTTGATCAATTGAAACTGAATTAGCTCTCTTTATCAAAGAGATCCACTTCCATCAAAATACATCCTCAAACAGTATCATTGTTGAGGTATATAATGATCTCCTGGTTCTGCTCATTTCACTTAGCATCAGTTCATGTAAGTCTCGCTAGTCGTCTCTGAATTCATCCTGCTGGTCATTTCTTACAGAACAATAATATTCCATAATATTCATATACCATAATTTATTCAACTGTTCTCCAATTGATGGGCATCCATTCATTTTCCAGCTTCTAGCCACTACAAACAGGGCTACCACAAACATTTTGGCACATACAGGTCCCTTTCCCTTCTTTAGTATTTCTTTGGGATATAAGCCCAGTAGAAACACTGCTGGATCAAAGGGTATGCACAGTTTGATAACGTTTTGAGCATAGTTCCAAATTGCTCTCCAGAATGGCTGAATGTGTTCACAATTCCACCAACAATGTATCAGTGTCCCTGTTTTCCCACATCCCCTCCAACATTCCGCATTATCTTTCCCTGTCATTCTAGTCAATCTGACAGGTGTGTAGTGGTATCTCAGAGTTGTCTTAATTTGCATTTCTCTGATTAATAATGATTTGGAGCATATTTTCATATGTCTATAGTTTTAATTTCTTCATCTGAGAATTGTCTATTCATATCCTTTGACCATTTATCAATTGGAGGATGGCTTGATTTCTTAGAAATTAGAGTCAATTCTCTATATATTTTGTAAATGAGGCCTTTATCAGAAGCTTTGACTGTAAAAATGTTTTCCCAGTTTATTGTTTCCCTGGTTATCTTTCTCTAGATGTGTTCCAGGTTGTCAGTTTTCTTCAAATATAACATGGGGACAAGGGTGTTGAAAGAATTTGGGGATCACAAGAAGAGGCAATATGGAAGAGGCAAACTGGTTCATGCTTCAGCAGCTTCTTGAGAGATCTTAGGACTGTGTCCTTTTAGGATCAAAACGGTTCCATTTTCAGGTAATTTTGAATTTTAGCTTTAGAAATGCAGTGTCAATAGTAACTGGTACTATTTAGAGTTTTAAAATTGTGTAAAGTTCTTTGCTTACACCTCTTAAAGTGAGTCTCATAATATTCCAATGAAGTAGTTAATGTTAGGAAAATGTATCCCCATTTTACAGAGGAAAGGGAAACTGAGAGAATTTAAGATAGTAAACACAATTGCACAGTAAAAATGTATACAAGTCAGTATTTAATCGGAGTTCATCCTGCTCCAAGTCCAATTCCATTTATTAAACAAGCAGTAAAAATCAAATAGAAATGGTTCCTGTAAAAAATCACAAACTAATATTATACTTTATTCTATTTTATTCCAGGGAAACAATCAGGAATTTTGCAAGCTACATGCAGTCCATGAACTGTGACTCTGACACCTTTTCACTATGCCATATTGCCTTTCTTAGAAAATAGGATGTTGGACTTGGAATCATAAATACCTGAAGGTAAATTTCACTTCTGAAAACAGAGTAACTGTGTGACTATTGTAATATAAGATGAGAGACAGAGAGGTTTAAGTGTGGGGCATGACTCAATGTGGAATCATAAGACTTGAGTTAAAATCTTGATGCTGTCATTAGATTGTAAACTTCTTGAGTCACAGCAATGACTTTTGTCTCTTTAGATCCCCAGCACTAAGCACAGTGCCTAGATAATAGAAGCTATTTAATAAAGATGCCCAATAAATTAAACCATTGATTGATTTCCTATTTATGTGATCTTGTGAAATACACTTAAATTCTCCAAGCTTTATTTTCCTCATCTGTTAAAAAAGGTGGGGAGCTGGGAGGGGAGAGAGGGAATTGGACTAGATAATCTGTAATGTAGCTTTCAATTCTCCATATAATTCTATGAACCAATGATCTTTCTTATTTCTCAAGGCTAAATTATTAAATTATTAAATTAGGGATTGGTTATAACTCTAATGGTGGAAAAAGTGCCTGCATTTAAAAAAGTTCACTGATTCTTGGCATAATAAAATTTTGTTGCTTCACTGGTGACATGAGAAAAAAGTTCTTTTTGTTTTTAATGAGGCTTTAAAAATCTTACAAAACCATTTTATTATTCTTCTATTTTAAAAAAAAATTAGGAAGGACTAAAAAACTTTATTCATCATTTATACTAAAATACAATCCTGAAATAAGACTAATGTTATGAAGAGTTAAATAAGTTGACTAGGAAGTAAACAGTAGAGAAAAAGAGAAAAAAATCTCAAAACTTGATAACCTGGGTAAACCAGAAGTTGAAATATTTAAAAAGCTTTTTTTTTTTTTTGGAAAGCTATTCACAAGCATAAGTATTCTAGCCCAGAAAGGTAGAAAATAAAAATCCATTCACAAGTACTCCTGGTTTGTTATATACACAACGTGTTGTGCATGTGATATCAAAATTTAAAGTAACATAATTTAAACGGCACAACTTGATGAAGAGTCCTCTGAGGTCACTAAAGCTTTGATTTTCCAGTTAGCTTATTTTATAGCTGGTGCTTTGGAAGCCATCAAGTCCATAACGAGATAGATCAATCAGATTGTTTTTATTGGTCTACTGCGTACAATACAAGTATACACAACAGTATTCATTGAATCAAGCTGTTTGGGAACAGACATTTTAACCTTGAGACTTGATCAGAGAAAACCACAGCTTCCAAAATTAAGTCACTTATGAATCATATATTTTCTTATACAAAAAATGAATTTTTAAACAGTATCAACTGAATTCCTTGTATAATTCACCTATATGGTCATTTCAAAGAAGTCTAAGTATTATCTAGGGTTCAAACATTTATTGACTTTCAGATACTTTCCTAAACTCAATACACAGACTGAAAAATTTGCAGATATTCCTAGAAATCAGTCTTTTGGTGGGGTTATTTAGGTATTATCCTACCTGGAAGAAAAAAAGAAATGGATGACTTTTAGACGACTTTTCTTCTTACTGAATATTTTATGGTAACACACTGATTTGCCAATTTGAAAATTTCCAACAGAAAAAATGAAAACCTCATAGATTTAAAAGTTGCACCCATATCATGAAAAACATAACAGAAGTGGTTATTATAATGATCACTCCCTCTGAAACTATATATACTATGACCCTGCTCAATCTTTTGATATAAAAAGATTCTTGGTCCAGGCAAAACAATCCTTGGACTAGATAGTCTCAGTTCATCAACCTGACATTTAAGTACCATCTTATTGTCAGATTTTCCAACATAAAAATTGGTAATTGAAGTTTTATATCTCATTACAAACAGAAAGGCAAAAGAGTCCCTGCTCTTAAAAAAATTCATATTCACTGGGGGAAATTTGGACTGCCAGATAGTTACAACTCAGTCACCTTCACAGTATAGTGACATATTAGATGGCAGTGCTTCTTTTAAAATTTGATCAATATTGATTTAAAAAAAAAAACATGTTTTCATCAAAAAAAAATGATCCAAGACAATTCCAAAAAGCTCATGATGAAAAATAATATCTACCTCCAGAAATAAATCTGATAAACAATTTGTTCAGATTGAAGCATGCTTTTTTTTACTTTTTATGTTTCTTGCTTCTTCTCTTTCTCCTTTATGGGTTAATGGGAGGGGCAGTGAGGAGAAAGATAATCTGAAACTCAGAATTTTTTTTTTTTAAGAATATTAACACTAACGTATTGCTGGTGGAGTTGTGAAATGATCCATTCATTCTAGAGAGTAATCTGGAACTATGCCTAACCGGTTATAAAACTGTGCATATCCTTTAACCCAACAGTGCCATTACTAGAGTTTGTATTCCAAGGAAATCATAAAGGAGGGAAAAGGATCCATGTGTGCAAAAATGTTTGTAGCAGCTCTTTTTTGTGGTAGCAAAAATTGGAAAATGAGTAGATATCCATCAATTGGGGAATGGCTAAATAAGCTGTGGTAAATGAAAGTAATGGAATATTATTATTCTATTTTTTAAAATTATGAATAATCTGATCATAGAAAGGCCTAGAAAAATTTACATGAACTGATGCTGAGCAAAAACAAGCAGAATCAGGAATACTTTGCACACAATAACAGCAAGAGTATGCGATGATCAACTGTGAAAGACTTGGTTCTTCTCAGGGGCTCAGCAATTCAAAACAATCCCAATAGACCTTGGACAGAAAATACCATCTACATCCAGAAAAAAAAAAAAAAAAAAAAACTATAGCGATTGAATGTAAATCAACACATTCTTTTTTCTGTTTTTTTTTTCTGTCTCCTATGGTTTTTCCCTTTAATTTGTATTAAAAATAAATTAATTACTTTTAAAAAAAAGAAAGAAAATAAATTTAAAACCATCTGCTTCTGATCTTCAATTATCATTTGACATTCATTGCCAATGAATCTTGGCAATTGGCAAAAAAAAAAAAAAAAAAAAAAAAAGCCTCTTTGAAACTATTTTTTCCCCTCTCTTTTTTGCCAAATCCTTAGTAGATATGATGCAGCACCACAAGTATTATATAGATATTTATTATAGGAATACCTACTAAGAAAGATACATAGGCTTTGTTTCCAGAAACTGCATCCATAAATCTTTTTTTTTCTAATTTTTGTAATTTCTTCTAAGCAAGCCAGAAAAAAAAAAAAAAACTGAAGCTCCCCTTTAGCGCCAAATCAATTCTAGAATTAGTTAAACTCTCTCGTTGTTCTCTTTGCCCCCTTCTCACTGACTCTATAAAATTCCAAAGTCAAAAATTTAAGTTTTAAAAGAAAGCATCATCATTTTACCATGAGATTTGTAGTAATTTAATTCAGAATAGCATAGTAGAAAGAACACAAACCATAATTGGGGGTCGGTCAATGTTCAAGTCCTAAGTCTGGCATTTTTCAATTGTATAATTTTTGGGGGTCAGGGTTCAAGTCCTAAGTCTGGTATTTTTCAGTTTATGGCTTTTAGAAGATTCCACATCTCAGAGTGAAAGAGAAAGAAAGGGAGGAAGGGAGGGAGAGAAAGAGAAAGGAGGGGCAATTAGGGAAGATTGTACATAAAAGCCAGAATCCCATGGGCAAAGTAAGTACTTAAAACAAATAGTTTAATACTACTGGCATTTTTTGCTCCAGGTCCCATTCCATGAGCAAATTTCATAGAACAGTCAATGTGAAGTGAGATGGGAGCAATGAATCTATTGTTAACTCAGCAGCATTGCCTCTCCTAGTGTGAGTATCTCTCTATATAGATTGTGATTCTAGAATCCCCTCTTCACTATATCCACAGACATCTTAGTACTTCTGCTTAGGTTAGAGAGCTGATAAGAGTGACAAAGTAGGTGCCTGTCTGAGAACTCTTGCTCAGCTAGAAACTGATTTGAATTATTTCTGTCTTCTTTGTAGTAAAGGAGGAAGAAAATAACAGTTATGTGATGATAGGATCCCTTTCCAATATAGTCACATTTATATCTTTAATCACTTTCAACAATATATTTTCCCTAATGATCATATTTCCTGCCGGGTGCTGTCTTTGCCAGTTTTTGTTTTTGTCTATTTGAAAAGAATTTCTATTCCTTTCTCCTAATTAATAGTTTAGCTGAGTATGTGAAAATAAGATTTACATTCAATTGTTTTTATAAAAACCATCTTAGATCCATATGCCCTCTGATATAGACTGCTTTCAATAAAGACTGAAATCTGAAAGACTCCCTAGCTCCTTTTCAATTACAGCTGTCTAAAGAATCTCTACTGTATTTTGGCAGCAAGTTAAGGGATTTTCTGGATAATGTTAACTATATCCAACGTTCACCTTTATGCTGACTTTAGAACCTAATACTATGAAATCCTTAGTACAAAATAGTAATAATGATAACTGATGTTTATTTAGTACTTATAATGTGCCAGGTATTGTGTCAAGTTTATAATTATTATTTTATTTAATCCTTATAACACCCTAGGATGTATTATTATAATTCCCATTTTATAGCTGAGAAAACTTATGCAAACAGAAGTTAAGGAACTTGTGTTTAGAGTCACACAGCTATGTTTCAATCAATCTGCCTGTTACAGGTAGTGTCTCAGGTCAAATCGGCACTCATCTTCCTGATTCTAGATTTGTCATTTTAACCATCACACCAATGAGCTATCTTATAATTATTTTTGAATTTTAACCATGATGTTCGCCTGTGCTGTTTTTTGTTTGTTTGTTTGTTTGTTTTTTTATAATGAAGCTAAATGACAGTGATTAGAGTGCTATATTTAAATTCTGGGAGACATTTCATCTTTTTTAGTTTTGGTTTCTTCATCTATAAAAGAAAGATACTGTTGATAAGGATCACATGAGATAGCATATGTGAAGCTCTTAGAAACCTTAAAAGTATTAGATAAGTAAGTATTTGCTATATTATTGTTTTTTGTTGCTGTTATTAATTGTATAATTTTTTTCTTATCATGACCATGTATTTTCTGTTTGGTAGATTCCATGGGATAATTGGGTTACCATGTATCCCAGAGCTTGGGAATTCTGCTCTGCAACTTGAGATATGACTGTGGGAGTAAGATAGTACTCAGTTCCTAAACATGTATCCTTGCCAAGTAAAACACCTGCTAGGAACGATTAGCAAGTCAGTATTCCCTGCTAACGTGGTTCTTGGCTCAACTTAGGGTACCTGACAGAGTCTCTATCCTCAATCAATATTGACTAGAACAGCAATAATGCAACTATAGTGCCAGCCAAAGGGGGATTAAAAAAAAAGGATGTGTATCCTCTAAATCCTAGGATGAAATATTATTACACTGAACCTTGACATTCTCTGATCTGTGCTAGACTTAACACTTCAATTATTGTTCAGTTTGACTTCATATTTACAGTAGGGGCCTGTATCCCTTATTTCTTAATGTCTTCTTTATACTATGGCCTGGACTGGAAAATCAAAAGAACAAAGTTTCATGTACTAACTCCATTATGGGTCTCTCTCATTTCTCTTAGCTTCATGTTCTTCATTTATAAAAAAGAGAATATAATGTAATGATATTGAGCCACCTTATTACAAGGTTATTATTAGATCTAAATGGGTTATATTTAAAGTGTTTATAGCTTCAAAATACTTTGTAATTATAAAGATATTATTATTGCTTTATTGTTTTCAGACATTTTTGACTTAAGGATATTTATTGAAGTATGGTCCTTATCCATTAGATGAAAGTCTTGTCCATTACTCTTATTTAAGGAGTAAAGGCAACAGTGTATTAAATATCAGTATCAGGTAAAAGTTTGCCTCTTCTGGTTGATGCATGAAGTTTCTTCCAGTTCTATGATTCTGTTTTCCTTCTGTGATATAGGAATTTTTAAGTTTACTTTACTTTTATACTAGGTTATGACTTAGTGAGTTTTCCTTTTTGTTTTAGCAACTAGGAAACATAGGAGCTAAAATTAGTGCTTAATTACAGTAACTATTTCATTCCAGTTTCTCAGTAATATCTATTTCTCTGTCCCATGTAATGAGTTTTTGTTCTATTTTTATTTTTAATAGCCATGGTTTAGCTTATGCTAAATTTTGCTGATCACTTGAAATTACAGGAATAAAAATCTCCAAGTTGTAAGAGAACTCAGAAAGTAATATGTCCAACCCATACCCACATAAAGGTTTTTTTCTAAATCACTCACATCCATGGCCCACTCAAATGCTTTTTTCAGTGGTAATACATTATATCCAAAGCAAATCGCCACACTTTAGGACAATTTTTATTAGAATATCCTCCTTTTATGAAGCCTAAATCTGCCTACTGATCATTTTCACCCACTGCTATCAATATTGCACTCTAGGACCTAACAAAACCTGTTAATTTGCTCTTCCATTTCACAGATCTTTAAATATTTAAATACAACTATTATTGGAATTGGTTGAAAGTAGGCAATGAAAGAGTAAAATATGATTCTGAAAAAAGGAGCCTCACAAATGAGGAGGGTAAAAGTATACCACTAATAGAAACAAAAGAGTAGTTTTGAAAACAATGTAAAAAGTTCAGGTGTAGATGTTTTGAGTTTGGCAAGCTTGCATGACATATTCATAAAGTTATCAAGCAGGAAGAAGTAAATGAAGAAATGGAAGTCTAAGTGAGGTTTAGAGTAAAGAAATAGATTTGGGAGAAATAATAACTGATTAGGAAATAAATGAAATTGTCAAAGTAGAGAGGATACAAAAAGAAGAGAACACCCAAAGAAGCTTAGGGAGTACTTACATTTAAAGGGCAAAAGAAGGATGCAAATAAACTGAAGAAATCAGAGAGGTAAAAGGAAACTCTAAGTATATTGTTTTATAGAAGCCAAGGAAAAAGGGAATATCAAGAATGATAATGTCAAAACAATATCATTCATAAATAATCATTATATCTCTTTATGAGGAATACATTAGTAATACTAGAAAGAACTGTTTCAATATAGTAGCAAAAAAATAAATTAAATTTCAAAACGGGAAAAGGAAGTTGCCCAAATAAAAATATAGACTTTTCTGCTGAGAATTTTTCATTGAAGTGAAATAATATCATAAGATGAAAATCTGACAAATATTGGAGTTGAGAGAAAGTTATTTTTATCAGGGGGTGCCTGGACCTGCATTTTAGCTGAAGGAAGCAAGCATTAAAAAAGGAAGTAACAAGAGATACCGGGATTGATTAATGGAATAATGGCACAAAGGATACAAAATGGGATTTTACAAAGGGTATGGTTGGAAGGTTTAACCTTGGCAAAAAAGATACCCATTCCTTTCTCTAACACTAGAAAAACAGAAAAGATGGTTATACACAGTAAGAGGATTTAAGGAATAAAGGTGTTGTGGGAATCAGCCTTGCATGGACTCAGACTTCTCAGAATAGAAGATGAGGTTATCTGCTAAGAAAAAGCAAGAAGAATATAGAGTTGATGGATAGAGGACATAAAGAAGTATTTGAGTAGTATGAAATTAAAAAGCCACTAAGAGAAAAATAAAGGTTTCACTATGAAGCTATTGTGACCCAGTTGAAATTAGATATTTAAAAATTATAGATAATCTCATCATGATAATGGTTTTCTTATTTATTTAACAGTGCATAACTATTCAGGAATAGGAGAATTAGGTGACACAATGGGATGACAGTTGATGTAGAATCAGAAAGATCTGAGTTCAAATCTGGCCTCAGACACTTTCTATCTGACACTAGACAAGTCACTTAGCCCCATTTGCCTCAATCTCCACACCTGTAAAAATAGCTGGAGATGGTAATGGTAAACCACTACAGTATCTTTGCAAGAAAACTCCAGATGGATTCACAAAGAGTCAATCATGACTGGAAAAACCCAACTTTAATTGAGGAATAAGACAGAATAGAGAAATGGCAGAAGTTACCAAGGCTAAAGAAGGATTAGTAGAGTAGGAATGGTAGAATACTGAGGAGGAAAGCTTTAGAGGGCAGAAGAAAAAGAAATATTGAAATGGCTCATCATAAAGCCAAGGGAAAAGAAGGGAAGTCAAAAATGCTTAGAGAATAAGAGGAATAGAAACAGAAAAGACCATTATATAGGTGAAGAACAATAAGTCATACCTTACTGGGAGATTGATTGATCCATGCTCTGACTCTGCCAGTAATTATAAGGGGCCTGTCATGGTGAAGGGAAAAGTACTACATTTAGAGTCCAACAAATTCACTTCAAACTCAGGTTCTGTTACTATGGGCAATTCCTATTTACATAAATTTGAATTTATCAAATTAGACTCTCTAGTGGGGATAGGGCAGGACCTGCCTCAATTAGGATCCCACAAGGTGGCAAGGATCACAGTAGCAATGGCAGCAACAACAGCACTCATGCAGCACTGAAGTCACTCCAGGTGCAGAGGCACCTGTGTAACAAAACTGTAACACATGTTACATGAAAAGAAAAAGGGGGAGGTCTGCAGAATAGTCCACTTAGTCGGAACTGGATACATGTAAATTTGGGTAGGTGTCTTTAATATTTTGGCTCTCACTTTCTTTGTCTTCAGTATGAGGACATTGTACCATATCATCTCTGTCACTTTTACCTTCAAATTCTATGATAAACACTTTTGCTGAGGTAGAAAACACTTAATTCTACACATTTGCTTACTCATAATAGGAATTTAATAAGTGTCAGCTGATTTGACTAAGATTCAGTATGAGATTATTGTAATATAGTGGATAGGGAGCTGATCAGGAAGACTTGGATTCAAACCTATCTCTAACAAAGATAAAGCTCAGTGACCATGGGTAAGTCACTTGACCTCTGAGGCAAACTTCTAAGACTATAAGTTATGGTCAGGGTTGGTAATGAGTAGACTTTTCTACACTGAAGAAATCACAGATTCAGAGGAAACAAAGAAAGACAGACAAAGACATACACATATATAAAGAAATTAAAAGTTGGTGCATAAAATTTGATCACAGCCTGTAAGACAGAATACAGAATGAAAAAATATTCCTTTCCACATGTTCTTATAAAAATCACTACAAAATAAATTCTCATGTTATTTATAAATCCAATACTACCACATTAAACATGACTTTTTTCCCAGCCATGTTATTAACCAAATAAAAAATTATTAACAAATGTCAAGGATAGTGTTACTCATTTTTGAGTATCCTTTTCCTCCTACTGCTTCAAATGAATGAATAAAACAAAATAAAACAAAAAGCCAAAACAAAACAAAACAATGAAATAATGATAGCAGTTTTTGTGGGGTTTTCAGGTTGTAAATTTTCAGGAAATACTCAGTAGATGGGATAATTGCACTCAATTCAATACCACTAGTAATCATTACAAATTAACTTCATTAGGTATTAATTTAAGCAATTAGTATTCCTATGGGAATCTGCATTTGAAAACATTAATCTTGACTGAATAGCAATACAATCATCAGGAACTTGAAGAAAGATTCAGTGAATTGAAGGATGAACATATGGAAGAGGTCATTGCATGACACTGCCTGAGGGCTATGGCATCATCTGGGTGAAAGCCATCTCCTTGGCATTTTTTCTTCTATGTTTCTTCAGCCTATGGCAATGTGGCAAGCAGGCTGCCAGACATGTTAATAGAGTGGCAAGATTTGAGGGAGAGTCAATGTGACAGGTGCAATTTAAACCTGCCTAGGGGCAAAACAAGGACAAAGAAGAGTCATGCTTAACAATGATTTCCTTTTGAGACCCAGAGAAAGAAAAGTTCACAACACAGACTGCTGTGTGAACTAAGCCTATCAGACACTTCTGCATAGAAATAGCAGAAAGGACTCATGACAAGGGGAAAAAAGATCCTCTATCTTTCTGTCACATTATATTGAGCCTCAATTCAATGCCTTCATCCTCCCACACTGAGATAGATGCCAAGTAAGGCTATGTATATAGACATCTTGCTTTCAATGGGAAGATTCTTGAATAAAAAAAAAAAAACAAACAAACAAAAAAGCCATCTCTATGTAACAAATGAATGCTTCGCCATATAGGCAAAGATAAAGTAATGAATTATTATAGTAGAATTTAAGCTCCTTGAGGACCAGGGCTGCTATATTTTGTCCTTATATTTCCAGAATCTAGCAAAATGTTTTGTCCATTTGTATTTATTCTGAAACTATTTCTCTTATATAAGGGAATTCCTGGTATGGAAACTAGCCAATGATGCAGATTGGTACCCCATCTGTAATTTATAGGTTTAGTGTGAGTCCTACAACACTGAGAGAAATTATTTGACCACCATAACATGAACAATATATGAATGGAAGTAAAATTCAATTTTGGTTCATCCTGATGCTAAGGCTTCCTCTATCTCAAATAGAAAGCAATATGTGTATGTATAAATGTATGTGTGTATGTATGTATATATATATATACATATATATATATGTGTGTGTGTGTGTGTGTGTGTGTGTGTATGTGTGTGTGTGTATATAATGCATATACACACACACACACATATATATGCATATATACACATATTATGATTTAATTCAAGTAAAATTTTCCTGAGTTTGAAAAATATTCCCATCTTGTAATAGATATGTTATCATTTAATTTAATAGTTTCTTTTTTTTTACTAATTATTTTAAATATGTTCTTCTTGCCCTCCCCCTGACTTTCAATTATAAGCTCTTTGAGGACTTGAAATAGTTTTCATTAAAAAAAAAAAAAGCTCAGTCACCATATTACCTACCATAGTGCTAAGTACACAGTAGATATTCAGCAAATATCTGCTTTACTAATTGATAAATATTCAGGAATTTCATTATTAATTAGATATCTATTCTGAAGGTAGTAGAATTATGATCTCCTAAAATATAGTTGAAGGAAGTAGAGAAAAGATGATGGAACAGAAAAGTATTCAGTTAGGTTCTCCAAATATTCTTTTTCAAATTATTTTAAAATAATACTTCAGTTTGAATAGTGGAGTGGTAGAGTCAATAAAACATTAAAGGGAAACATTATCCCAGCAAAGATAACATAAGAAGTTGGGAGGAAAAAAGATCTGTGACTAAGGGATATAAGCTGATCTACAGCCTATATGGATGAAATGCCAGTAGTAAGATTAGGTGGTAGTGACAGAAGTACCAGCAGTTTTGGAATCTTTTAAGCCAGAAATGGTAAGGAGCCCTGAAAACTTGTCAGAAAAAAATTACAGGGCATGTCAATAGTAGTACAAGACAAAGCAACATACTATTCAGCAGTTTCATTAACTATACCCACTTTTGGATCATGATTCAAGGAAAGAGACTACTATTTTCAGTCAAGAGGGAATGGGATTCATGACAGGCAACTATTGAGCAACTTGGTGCCTATACTCAATTCTGGGTCATAGTTGAAGGGTAGGGAGGAAAACTTACAGTAAGGAGGATTTGGAAACTCTGAAGTACAGAATGTTTTCAGACCCTAAGGGATTAGGCATCCTGAGGAACAGTGCTGTTTTGCTTAACAAGGCAGGAGGGTTCCTGAAGAGGAGTATAGTTTGCAGTCCCAAGACATCAGGGTCCTTCTTCAATAAAGGCCCCTTCTACCCCAGATCACATGACCTCTGACCACAACAAACACACAAACTACACCACCACAAACTCCCAAAATCTGGAACAAATACTGAAAACAGCTGGATGAAAAAGTCTGAATCTTGAGAGATAATCTCCCCTCCCAACTCCCAGAGAAGCCAGGAACAGAGGTCACCATTAAAATAAAGTTCCAAATGAATAAATAGGGTGGGACAAAAGAGCAAAAGAGAACCAAAAAAGGTTAATATAAAGACAAGGAAGAACAAAGCACCCACTCAGTATAAGACAATGAAAACAAAACAATTACAAGTAAAGCCTGAAAGAAAAATATAAATTGAAAACAAGCACAATAAAAATTCCTGGAAGAGGTTAAAATTATTTTTAAAATGCAATCAGAATGCCTAAAAGAAAATTAGTTAAAGAAATGAAAGGAAAAACAAAGAAAATTATGAAAGAGAAAATTAACAGCTTAGCAAAAAGATGCACAAAAAATAACTTAAGAAAAATTTTTAAAAAGCAAAATTGACCAAATGGAAAAATAGTGCAAAAACCCACTGAAGAAAATAATTCTTTAAGCATTAGAATTCAGCAAGTGAAAACTAATGACGCTATGAAACACAAAGAATAAACACAAAAGAAAAAGAAAGAAAAAATGGACAAAAAACTTAAGTGTCTTATTGGGCAAATAACCGACCTAGAAAGTACATCTAGGAAAAATAATTTAAGAATTAGTGAATTTCCTAAAATATGATTTTTAAAAACAGTGTAGAGTTCATATTTCAAGAAATTATCAAGGAAAACTGCCCTGACATTCTCAATTCAGAGGGCAAAATAGAAATTAGAAGAATCCACTAATCACCACTTTAAAAAGATCCCCAAATGAAAATTCCCAGGAATATTATTGTAAAATTGCAGAGCTCCCAAGCAGCCAGAAAAATTCACATATCATGAAGTCACAATCAAGATCATGCAAGATTTAGCAGTCACCATATTAAAGGACTGTAGGATTTAGAATATAATACCACAAAAAGCAAAGGAGTTAGGATTACAACCAAAAATAATCTACTCAGTAAAATTGAATATAATCCTTCAGGATTAAAAAAAATGTATATTTAACAATATAAAGGATTTTTGAACATTCCTGATAAAAAGACCAGAGCTGAATAGAAAACTTGATTTTAAAATCCAAGACTCAATAGAAGTATAAAAGTATAAAAACATAAACAAGAAAAAAAAATCATGCAGGACTCAATATGGTTAAACTGTGTGCATTCCTTTGTGGAATGATGATACTTGTAATTGCTAAGAACTCTTAGAAATGAGTATATGTAGATAGAAGACATGAATATGAGTTGACAACCATGGAATGGTTTTAAAAAAGTAAAATTAAAGGATGAGAAAGAAAGATAATAGAAGAAATGGGAAAGAAGAGGAAGACTGGGAAAATTACCTCATATAAAAGAAACAAGAAAGAACAGGCTTTTATAGTGGTGGGAAAAAATGAAAAGTGAGGGGGTAGTGTTTGAACCTTACTCTTATCAGAATCAGATCAAAGAGAGAATAGCATTGTGCTATAGTTGTTCATAGAAATTGATCTCAACCTAGAGAGAAGGAAGAAGGAAAGGGATAAGAGAAAGGGAGTGGAGGCTGGGATAGAAGAAAGGGTATATTAAGAATTAAGAATAGAAGCAAAACAAACTTTTAAATGAGGAAGGACAAGGTTAAAAAAAAAAAAAGAGAGAGAGAAGGAAAAACAGAGGAGAAATTGGAAAAGATAAAGAGAAATACGCAGTAACCATTATTGTAAATTTGAATGGGATGAACTCATACATAAAACAGAATTGACTTAAAAACCAGAATCCAAAAATGTGATGTTTACAACAAACACACTTGAAACAGAGAGACACACAGAGTGAAAATATTGTAACACAATGCATTATTTTTCAGTTGAGGTTAACCCTCCCCCCCCAAAAAAAAAAGTAATAGTAGCAATCACGATCTCTGAAAAAGCAAAAGCAAAAATGTAGCTAATTAACAGAGATTAGCAAATAAACTATACTTCACTAAAAGGTACTAAAGATAACAAAGTAATATCACTACTAAACATATATATATATAAAACCAAATAGTAAAAAAATGCCAATTCTTAAAGGGAAAGTTAAATGAGTTTTAGGAGAAAATAAACAGTAAAACTAAATCATTAGCAGAGCTCAACTTCTTCCTCTTAGAATTAGATAAATCTAAATATCAAATAACTAAGCTAAACTAAAATTCTAAACTAAAGTTAGAAGATGAACAGAATTTTAGAAAAGTTAGATAAGATAGACATCTGAAGAAAACGGAATGGTAATAGAAAGGAATATATCATTTTTCTCAACTGTATGTGGCACCTTTATAAAAATTGACCAGAGATTAAGGCACAAAAACCTCATAATCAAATTCATAAAACAGAAATATTATATATGTTTTCCAGACCTTATATAATCATTATATTTAATATTTCACATACATATATACACATACATTTACATGAGTTAGAAAAAGAAAACAATGAATTGTGCATGTAATTTAAAAAAAAAAAACTAGAAAAAGAATAAATAAAAATTACTTATTAACCACCAAACTGTAAATCCTGAAAATCAAAGGAGAGATTAGCAAAACTGTAATTAAGAAACTTTTGAACTAAAAAATAAAAGGGTCTGGTTTAATGAAATACATAACAATAAAAATAATAAAGTCACTGATTTGATTTTTAAAAAATAAGAAAGTCAAATTACAATATTAAAAATAAAAATTATTAGCAGCTACTTTGCCCATTTGTTTGCCAATATATCTAAAAATCTAGAAATGGATGAATATTTACAAAAATATACATTACCCAGATTAATAAAATAACAATTGTGTTACTCTTATTCAAATCATTTCCATCATGTCCAGCTTTTTGTAATTCAATTGGGAACTTTCTTGGCAAAGATCTTGGAGTGGTCTGTCATTTCCTTCTCTAGTTCATTTTACAGATAACAAAACTGAGGCAAAAAGAATTATTTAAATTGTCTAAGGTCATACAGCTAGTAACTGAGGCCAGATATGAACTCAAAAGATGAGGAAGAAGAAACAGAACACTTAAATGATCCTATCTTAGAAAAATAAATTAAATAAGGCCTAAATGACCTTCTTAAGAAAAAATTCTCTAGACTAGATGGATTTATTTTCTACATTCGGAATGATACCCAACATATAAAGAATAATTAATTCAATGAATTAAAAATTATTTGGAAAAATAGAGAAAGAACAAATTTTACCAAATTCCTTTTATTGTATAAATATGATGCTGATATCTAAATAATGCATATCAAATGAAGAAATTTATATAATTTCCCTTATAAATATTAATACAAAAATTACAAAAAAAAATACCAGTACAACAATTACAGCACATCAGACATTGTGAGCCAGTATGATTTTTACCAGAAATATAATGCTCATTCAATATTAGAAAAGGTATCAGAATAATTGGCCTTTCTAATAACACTCCCAACAAAAATCCCATGATATTCTCAAAAGATGAAGAAAAAGTTTTTAACAAAATACAACACTCATTCCTATTAAAAAGTAGAAGTCATAGGTATAAAAGTAGCTTTCCTTAACATAATAAGTAGCATCTATATAAAACCATAAGCAAATTTTAGTTGTAATGGGGATGAACTAGAAATCTTTCCAACAAGATCAGGATTAAATAAGGATCCTCATTATCACCACTGTTCGATATTGTATTAGAAATGTTAGCCACAGCAATAAGAGAAGAAAAAGAAATTGAAGAAATTAAAACAAGCAATGAAGAATGAAAACCATCATTATTTGAAGATAATACAATGATACTTAAAAGAATCCTATAGAATCAACTAAAAAACTAATTTAAAAAATTCACTTCAGCAAAGTTGCAATACAGAAAACAAACAGATAAATCATCAGCATATCTATATCTTATCAAAAAAAAAAAATAATGTCTAGGAGCACAGGAGAGAAAAAAAATTCTATTTAAAATAAATACAGACAATACAAAATACTTGAGAATCTACTTTCCAAGACACACCCAGGTTTTATAAATTCCAAAACAGTTTTCACACAAATAAAGAGAAATTTAAACAAATGGAGAAATGTTGATTGTTTGTGAGTAAACCAAATCAATATAATAAAAATGGCAATTCTATCTAAATTAATTTACTTATTCAATGGCATATGACTAAATTACCATAACAAAAGAATAAGGGGGGAAACCTATCTTTTAAAGCTGGAAAAAATAACAGATTTCATGTGGAAGAATAAAAGATAAAGAATATCAAGAAAATTTATGAAAAAAATGTAAAGGAAAGTATCAGATCTTAAACTATATCACAAATTGACAATTATCAAAGCTATCTGACATTAAGAAATAGATTGCTCAGTGAAATAGATTAAGTATATACAACCTAATGATAGATGACCATAGTAATCTTGATATATCCAAGATCCATGCTTTTGGGAGAATAATTCACAAGTTAACATAAGTTGCTCTGAAAACTGGAAAACTGTTGGGCAGAAATTAAGTATTAACCAAATTCTCACAACAAGAAGATAAGGCCAAAATAAGTTCATGAATTAGGCATAAAGGGTCACATCATAAGCAAAATGGGAGACTTGAAAACTTTTTTTTGTCAGTCTATGAATAAAGGAAAATTTATGACAATAAAAAATCAAGAATATTACATGATATAAATTATTTCTTATAAGTTACAAAGGTTTCACATAAACCAAACCAAAGTAACAAGATTAGAAAAAAGCAAGTACTGGAGGGAAAAAAGTACAGCAAATTTCTCTGATAAACTCTCTTATTTCACAACCATATGGAGAACAAAGTCACATTTATAAATATACAAGTCATTCCCTAATTGATGAATTGACACAGGATACGAACAAGCATTTTTTCAGAAGAAGAAATCAAAGATATCTATAGTCATGTGAAAAAACACTTTGAATAATTATTGATTAGAGATATACAAATTAAAACATAAAATGTTGAGCAGGATGGTTTCAGAAGATCCTGGAAAAACTTATGAACTCATACAAAGTAAAGTGAGTAGAACTGAGAGAACATTGCACACAGAAAAGCAGTATTATAACAATGATCAACTTTTAGTGCTCTGATCAAGCCAATGATCCGTGACAATTCCAACCCATGATGAAACAAATGCAGTCCTCTTCCAGAGAGAGAATTGATGAATTCTGAGTGTAGATTGAATCATATTTTCACTTTATTTTTATTTTATATGTTTTGTTTTTTGCAACATGTCTAATATGGAAATATATTTTACATAATTCATGTATATGATAGATATATTGCTTGCTTTCTCACAGGGTGAAAAAAAGCAGGGCAAGGAAGAAAATTTGGAACTCAAAATTTTTTTAAAAAAATTTTAAGAATAAATATTTCTAAATGAATGATTCATATATATATACATATATATGTGTATGTATGTATATATCCATAAACAATGCATAAAAGAGTCAAGAGCATCTAAAATCATTTCTACATTTTGATGTCATCAGGATATGCTTTTTGTTTGTTCCAAAGCTGACATTTGATCATTTCAGGGAATACTGATACAGAAACTACTTCACCATTATAGATAAGCGCTTAGTCTGCAACTTCTCTAACAAAGTCTTACAGAATAATGTGGGAGAGACATTAATTCATGCATGTTTGCCCTGATAGGTAATTCCAGGCCTTAATAAGTATTTATTATGTGTTTATTTAATTCCAGAAACTGGGCTGTCTAATGGATATACAAATAAAAGCAAAAAGACAGTTCTTCCCTCAAAGGGTTTACTTTCTAACAGGAGGAAAATCAGCATGAGAGGGAAAAAAATCTGCATGAGGACTTGTTATCAAAGGCCAAAAAGTTAGAAGTATATCTGGGAGGAGAAGAAAGACTGGTTAGCCTATGACCTTCTCCAAAATGAAGGTCCCAATAGGAACTCACTAGTGGAAGGAGTGAACATCAACAATGAAAAGATGTCCTGCTATAAGAAGACAGCAGGTATGGATGGAGAGATGTTACAGATGGAAGAGGCCCCAGGAACTGAAAGAGATACTATATACATAAGTTAGAGGCAGGAACTGAACTCAGATCTTGATTCCAAGGTTACTTCTAATATACCACCTTGCTTATCATCACATATGTGCCCTCATATATACATATGTATAAATTATATGTTGGTTGTTGTTGTTTAGACATTTCAGCTGTGTCCAACTCCTTGTGACCCATTTGGGATTTTCTCAGCAGAGATGCTGCAGTGGTTTGCCTTTTATACATATATATTTAGATACCAGCCAGAGGATACAAACATCAAATGACTTAATTTCATTTTTTTGGAAAAAAATAAATAATGAAATAATGAAATTAATACAAAGTACTAATTAAAAAGCTAGTAATAGATAAATATAAACATAGATATGACTATAGATATAGATATAGATATAGATATATAACAACAGACTTGGATAGAATTAGTACCTAGCCTTTCTAAAGAGAAAATATTTCTCTACTTTCAGTTGTTATTCTTTCTGGGTTACTTCCAGATACGCTGACTGTACCAGATGTCAGCTGCAAGAAAATCAAGCCAGAGTAATGGATTTTTTTTTTTTTTTTAAGTCAGAGCAAAGAGCAAACCAAGCCAATAGATGGTGAATGGATTATCTGACCAGCCAGACAACCTACAAGAAATAAATAAATAAAGCTAATCACAGACAAAAGTAAAATGCATAACTTTTCCATTTGAAAAATTCAAAAAGATATATAAGAGTTTCATATAGAGTGTGAACATCATGAATGTAAAACATGCTGAAGATAAGGGGTCAGATTTAATGGGTAAACCAAGAAGCCATAAAATAAAGAAACCTGGGAATCATTTCTATCACAATGCAAAACAGATGCATTTGTGATTTGTAGCTTTATGAAGGTTTACCCATCAAGCTGTTACAATTACTACTGCATTTGGTTTTTATAGAAAGTCTGGAAAGTATTCAACTTGTTATATATTGATTGGTTCCTTTTTATGTTTCATTAAAATCATATGTTAGGGAATGGGTTTCCAACATTTTATATTGCTGTGTAAATTGCAAGCTGCCACAAACAGGAGATCCTACAATATAAATTTCAAGGTTCTAAAATAGAGAGACCATTATTTTTCTTCTTTTAGAAACAAAAATTATAGGGTCTGGGCATAGTGAAATTGGGATCTAATAGACTAAAATTTGGAGTGGAGGTAGCCAATCACCTTGTCACAGCTGAAGCATCTATTGCACTTACTAGCTTTTAAGAGTAGCTTCTCAATAAGTATTCAGTCTTCTGTTTTAGGCTCCAGGAAAGTACCAATGATGATAGGGCATCACGCAGAAGAAGAAAGAAAGACAAGATAATGGATGACACCCACTCTAGATGCATTGTCCCATATGCATTGACTCTCTGCATGAAAATGGAGATCAGACTTAGAGAATTAATTCTATTACACTGGTTACTAGAATCAAAAAAAAAAAAAAAAACAACAACAAACCATGAATATTTTGAATATATGGGATTTTTTTACATGTAAGTATTAAATTTTGCTAATATACTGTTTCTAAACATGAACAATTTAAAAACAAAGATTATACACTTAAATAATGCAGTGATTATGCTAAAAAAAATTAGTTAGCCTGGTCAATTGATTTTGGGGTTTTGATTGGCTCAAAGTGAGAGCAAATAGCAGTTGTTTCTGATTTGGTCAGAAACCCTGAAAGTCTTCCCCTCCCAGATTGATTGGAGTGGGGGGAGGAAAATAGGTAAAAGAAGCTTTATTTTGCCTCATTTCTTGTTTGTCCTTAAACAATGAATGGGTGCTAAATTGGACAAACTAAGACCTGGGGAATGTGGGGGGGGGAAGGGGGGGACACCTTAGCTTAAAATAGCTATGGTCTCTTACTTTATACAGGGCCATCTCCAATCATCCTAATCTATGTCTTGTTACTGGACCCATGTGGCTCTGGAGGAGAGAGTGAGACTGGTGATTTTGCACTGTCCTGAATCACTTAAATCCAATTCACTTTTAAGTCAGACATCACCTTCCTGATGTCATTGGTCCTCTGAGAATGAAGGACAAACAGTTTGGGGAATAAAGATTAAAATAATCTTCTTTTTAATTATTGTCTTGCTATCAGGAAGGATTTCCTTCTAACATAGGTTCTAGGAGAACCAGATCCCACATACTTATTCCAAAAAAATCTTAAAGTTCACATTAGACCATCAGGAAATAGAATGATAAAATGCAGTAAATGACATTTTCCATTCTGTAACTGCACAATAATTATCCAGAAGGCCCCACACAATAGAAAAATGGGACCTGCCAATAAAGTCTGTTCCAGATTAGGAAAGTCTCATTGTAGGACTAGAGATAGAAAGGATTATGTGTTGCCTACGCGACTCTATGTCAGGAGGAAGCAAGGCTGTGATGTCTCATGAGAAGACCTACAGATAGTCAAAAAGCCTCAAGGCAGACAGATGCCTTGAATGTTCAAGCCAAAGTCAGAAAAAGTAATTAACAATGTACTTCTAGCTTGGAATAAACTACTTACTCCTGCACAATCTAACCCAGGACATCTCAGCTTTCTAAGACACAATTCTGAGATGCAGTAAAGGAACCTGAAGATCCAGGGCATTGAACTCAAAAGGCCCAGAGAGTCCTAAGTAGGGAAGGTGAAGGTCAATATAAGGTCAAAATAAGGAAACCTAACGTAAGACTAGGAAGGTCTAACTACTCTACTCCAAACTGCAGCACTAGCACAAAACCTCAATTCAGGAATTAAATCTAGGAAGATAAATAAAAGAAAGAAAATATTACATATCAAAAATTGTTGCAAATTTAAAAAGCTATCAAAAAGGCAGGCTCCACAAAAAATAAAAGCAGAGATTTAAAGGGGGAAAAAAGGCCTTTCCATAATGATTACAGGAAAACCAAAAAGAAACGAAGCAAGAAATTTTTTAAAGTATATTAGTATATTTTATAGTAGAGTGTGTTTTTTGTTTGTTTGTTTTTCCCATAGTAGCAAAAACATGAGACTAAAAAGTGCTAAGACAGAGAATTGCTAAGCAAACTATGATATATGAATGTAGTGGGATATTACTCTGTTAAAAGAAATAATTTAATGAAATTTTTCAGAAGAAACTGGAACAGTCTATGAACTAAAGAAGAGGGAAGTAAGCAAATTTAGAAGAACAATCTGAAGTAAGAAAAATAAGAAAACAATAATAACATTATAAAGAAAACCAATTTTAAACAGCTTTAGAACTCTGATCATTGTAATAAAAACCAAATTATTGCAGAGGACTAAAAATGAATGAAGTATTCTACCCCAGCTCTGTTAGGAAGGAGATGGGCTTAAAAAGAAGAATGAGACAAATATTTTTG
Organism: Antechinus flavipes; assembly: GCF_016432865.1. Taxonomy (NCBI): domain Eukaryota; kingdom Metazoa; phylum Chordata; class Mammalia; order Dasyuromorphia; family Dasyuridae; genus Antechinus; species Antechinus flavipes. The sequence goes on along the minus strand of NC_067399.1, from coordinate 286,463,047 downwards.
GGGATGGTCAATATGGGAGTTTATTTCATTTGTCTATGTATATTTGTTTGACATTTTTCTTTTGGTTTTCCTTTTTCAATTATTTTTAAGTGGGATAAAAGAATTGAATTCAATAAGAAAATAAATGCTTTTCAATCAGAAAAAAATAAAGATAAAAGAGACTTTAAAGAGATCAAATAAAAGTCCTGGAAAGGAGAATTGGAAGTAAACCAAAAACAAATAAAGAAAGAAAGAAAGAAGGAGCAGAAAAGAAATTAGTAAACCCTAAAAAAATAGAAACCCTGAAAACTAAAATAAGTCAAATAGAAATCAAGTGACTCAATGAGACAGCAAGAAATATCACAGCAAAACAAAAAAATTTTTTAAAATAGAAGAAAATATAAAATATTTGTTTTTGTTTTCTTTTTAGAGAAGTAGTTGAGATCAAGTGACTTGCCCAAGGTCACACAGCTAATAAGTGTTAAGTATCTGGAGATGAATTTGAACCTAGGACCTCCTGAGTTCCAAGGCCAGTGCTCTAGCCATGTACTCTCTAGTTGTCCCTAAGAGAAGATATTTTATATCATTAAACATTTTTAACAAAACCAATAATTCTATTAATCTCATTTAATCTTTTTTCAAAAATTAAAACAAAAACTAAAAAAAAAAAAAAAAACAAATCTTTGCCCATGATGTGACCAGATTATTTTGAAATTACTCCTTTGTAGGGAATCTATCTTTAACTCTTGGTAGTCAGAATTTAATACTATTACAACAAATTAAATATGCTCTTGATTCTGCTAATTATTATTATTTGAATGAAGTTTATAATTACTATGCTGTTCCAAAAATGTCTTTCATTTTAGCCAAAATTTGCCTTTTTTTTTTTTTTTCTATTTTTACCCATTGCCCCTAGTATTGTCATCTGGGGCCAAGTATAAGCTATTTCTCCAATACTATAAGGCAGTCCTGCATTCAAGCTATACAAGTCTCTATAATTTCAATCTTTACCCAGGTGTCTATACTCAAAATACAGAACACCTAACCAAGGTGTGCTTTCCCTCTCCATCCCTACTTCCTTTCCTATAAGATCCTTCTCTGCTTACTTCTCAGTCTAAACACCTAGCTCTGCCACTTTCTGCCTCCTTACCAGACTCCCAGGACCATTTCTTCTTGTCAATAGCGAAATGGCCCTGATCTAAATTAAACATTATCATGACCACCAACCTCAAAGGGAGATTTTGGACAGTCTCATAGTGGACTTCCTTCAACCACAAATAATCTGTCTGAATCTAATCTTCTGTTAACATCCTCTGATACTTTATCATGTTGGAGTGATTTTGAATTCCTGGCTGCCAATACACAGATTTCACTGTGCATTTCTCTGTGCCCAATTTCCACAATGTCCCATTCCAGATTTGCCCAATCCCTTTTTCTGTGCTCTTAGGAATAGCTGCTCCATAATTAACAAATTTCCTTTCATCTTAAAACTTTACAATTATGATTCCTTTCATCTTCTGGCACTCAATGAATCTTGGCTCCCTTTATAACGTGGTGCACTTTGGTCAGCCTTTGCTATTCCTCAACTAATTGATCAAGAAAGATGTTGCTTGTTCTCCATTGCCCCTTTCAGACTCCCTCTAACAAACATCACTCAGCAACCATTCTCCTTCAGGCACATGCTACTCAAATTTATCATTTAATCCACATACTGATGGTTACTATTTAACAATCTTGAGGACATTCCCTTTCTTTCTCAAGAGTTCCATACCTAGAGAGTTTTCTTTTCATGTAAAGTCATGTTCTAGTAAAATGGAACTTAAAATAAATATATTAATACTATCCCAACTTCCCAGTTCTGTAGTATACTTAATTCCTATTTAAATTCAACTATATACAGATGGTCATAAGATCTTTCAGTTCATCCACAGGTGTTATACTTCCATATGCATGAAATTCCTTTATCACATCATAATCTTTTATGATTCCATTTTTCTCTATGCCTTATTACCCATTAAATCTATTCTTTGTCCTCACCACGACCTCCATTTTCTTTAACTTTTCACTTGTTCTCACACCTATACTCTTTGCTAGCTAATCTCTCTTCCTTTCTTTATCTTGATACTTTGGTGAATTAGTTCAACTCTACACTGTTTTCTGCATTCTACTCATTTACTCTCTGGTTTTAATGTGAATCATGCATTGTCAAAATAAAACTTAGATTATTCCCACCATCCTATTTATGTACTACTAAACTAAAACAAAAGAAAATCACAGGGCTATAGTGTGTCTAATGCAAATTTTTGTTATATAATATGAAATGGGTGCTCAATTCAAGAAAGCAATTGTATCACAACTTTTTAACCTCTTTATTATCCCAATCACCACAGTATCTATTTCAAACCTTTTCATTTCTTCTTAAACCTCTAATTTTTTACCAGAATTCTCTTATCTGAAGATCATATCTTATAATTATTTTTAAAAATCGAGACCATCCACTAAGAACTACCTCTTCTCTCTTGCTTCTCTTCTCACATTATCTAAACATATTCCCCCACAACTTCCTTTTTTTCTACTGCTTCAAAATAAGTAGCTGTTCTATTTATCAAGACAAATCTTTATTCTATTTCTTTAATCTCCTGCAGATTATCTCAATTGCAATCCACCACTCACTCTTTCTGATCATTTAATCTCTCATCTACTAATTCTAGCATAATCATTTATTCAACAATCTATATATCAATCTATGCCTGTAACATACAACCTCTAGCCTAGGTAAATTGATGTCAACATTATCCTTCAAGCAAGTCATACTCATTCCTGACTCTTTTCATTTTCATGTTTTGGAACCAAGGATTTTTTTTGTTGTTTTTCATCAGTCAGCTAAGTAAACATATTAAACATCTCCTATGTTCCAAGCAGTGTGTTAAGCACTGGAGATATCAAAAGAGGCAAAAAATATTCCCTGTTATCAAGCAGTTCAGAATCTAAAAGGTGAGAGGAATAAACAACTATATACAAACAAGTTATATACAAAATAAAAAGGAAATGGGGTACAGAGCCAAGATGGCAGAGGGTAGACACATCTCTATCTGACTTCCTCTGAGTATCCCTCAGAATAATAGCAGATTAAGCCTTCAAACTGGTTTTGAAGTGACAAAACCCACAAATATTTGGAGTGTAACAAATTTTCAGAAGATACATTAGAAGAACTTCAAGAAAAAAACTTCTGTCTCAATTGGTGAGGGGGCGAGGCTGCTGAACCTGGACCACAGCACAGAGAGCCTCAGTGAGGGGAGTTAGGGCCTTGTGGCCTACCCAACAGGGAATCTACTGAGCCTACTCTTAGACTACTCTGTCCTGGTTACAAGCCAGTGGATCACCACATTTGCTGTGAGATATCCAATGCAAATATAAAGGGCAAATAATGAGTCTCTGAATCCCAGAAAAACACAGGAACCTGGCCATGCCTACCCAGCACCAGAAGACAACAATATTGGCCCCAAGGCAACCTAAAGCAGTTTTTTCCCCTTTGCCCTAAGCACAGACCTCAACCTTCAAAAAATGGCCAAAAACCCAAAAAGCCTGACCATAGACAGCTTTTATGGAGAAAGAAGAACCGATCTTAAACCCTCAGATTGCTAATGAAAAATTAGCTTCAGATGAACCCCAAAGGCTGATATAAGTTAGTCCCTATTTCACAAGGCTTTCTTGGAAGAATTCAAAATGAATCTTAAAAGAGAATTAGAATAAAAATGGGAAAAAGGAAATGAGATCTTTGCAAGAGGATATGGAAAAGGAAAAACAGAAATTACCTAGAGAAATCTTCTTAAAAAATAGATTTGATGAAATGGAAAATGAAATGGAAATATAACTGTATAAAATAGTATGAAAAAGAAATCAATTTATTGAAAAACAGAATTTGTGAAATGGAAAAAAGATGCAATAAGTAAAACACCTCATTTGAAAGTTCAATTGGCCAAATGCAACTGGAGATGAAAAAGGTAACTGAAGAAAATAATTAACAAAGAATTAGAATTGAACAAATGGAAGTGGCTGACTCAATGAGACTTCAAGAATCAGTCAAACAAAACCAAAAAATGAAAAAAAAAATAGAAGAAAATTTAAAATACCTCATTAGAAAAACAACTGACCTGGAAAATAGATCTAGGAAAGACAATCTAAGGAATATTGGGCTTCCTGAAAGCCATGATGAAAAAAAGAGATTAGAACTCATCTTTTAGGAAACCATTTAGGAAACTTTAGGACAAAGTGACAAAGGAAAACTGTCCAGATGTACTAGAATTAGAGGGTAAAATAGCAATTGAAAGAATTCACTGATCACCTCCTGAAAAAGACTGCAAAATGAAACCTTCAAGGGACATCATTGCTAAATTTCAGAATTATCAAATCAAGAAGAAAATCATGCAAGCAGCCAGAAGGAAATAATTGAAATGCAGAGGAGCCACAATTAGGATTACTCGGGATCTAGCAGTTTCCACTTTAAAAGGAAGAAGGGCATGAAATCTGTAGTCCAAAAGGTAAAGAAACTTGGATTGCAGCCAAGAATCAACTGTCCAACAAAACTGAGCATCATCTTTTAGGGAAAAAGATGGATATTCAATGAAATAGGTGAGTTTCATCTATTTCTAAAGAAAAGAACAGAGCTAAATAGAAATATGATATTCAAATATAGAAGTCAAGAAAAGCATAAAAAGATAAAAACAAAGAAAAGGTAATTTTTTTAAAGTTAAAAAGCTTATATCTCTATATGGGAAGATGGTATATTTACCTCATGAGATCTGTATCTCTGTTATGGGTACACTTAGAGGGTGTAAGATATAATTTGTTTTTACTCTGATAATATAAAAAAGAAACTAGAGAAAGAAAAGTGATTCTACTGAAAATAGAGGAAAATAGGGATGAATTATAAATCATGAGGAGGCAAAAAACACCTATTGCAATCGAGGGGAAAATGAGAGAGGGATGAGCATTGTGTGAATCTTATCCTAGTCAGATTTGGCTCAAAGAGAAAATATCAGAAAAATTTAGGTTCACAGAAAAGTTTGTCTCACCCTACAGGGAAGTAGGAGGAGAGGAGGAAAAGAAGGGAAGGAGGCTAATAGAAGAGAGAAAAGAAGTAGAAGGGGAAAGGTATAAGAACAGGGAGAAGCTGTAAAAGGGGAGAGCTATTTGAGGAAGGAGGTGATCAGTGACAAAATACTGAGGAGGAAGGAAAGAGGGAAAAGGAAAAGCAACATATACTAACTGGAGATAAACAAAATGGCAGGAAATGCACAGTTAGTAATTTTATTTGTGAATGTGAATAAGATGAATTCTCCCATAAAACAGAAGCAGATAGCAGATTGAATTAAAAACCAGAATCCAACAATTTGTTGTTTACATGAAATTCATTTAAAGCAGAGTGATATATTTAGAGTAAAGGTAAAAAGCTGGAGCAGATTTTATTGTGCTTCAGGTGAAGTTAAAAAAAAGAAAAGAAAAGAAAAATCAGGGGAAGCAATCCTGAACTCAGATCAAGCAAAAGTAAAAATAGATCTAATTTACAGATAAAGAAGGAAATACATCCTACTTAAAGGTACCATAGCTACTGAAGGGACCTAATACTAAATATATATGCCCCAAGTAGTATAGCATCCAAATTCCTAGAGGAGAAGTTGAGTGCTACAAGAAGAATTAGATAGCAAAACAATACTAGTGGGGGATCTCAAATTTGTTCTCTCAGAACTAGATAAGCCAAACCCCAAATAAATAAGAAAGAATTTAAGGAGGTAAGTAGAATTCAAGAAAAGTTAAGGGTGATAGACTTTTGAAGAAAATTAAATGGAGACAGAAAGGAATATACTTTTTCTCAGCAATACATGGGAACCTATACAAAAATTGACAATGTAAAGACATAAAAACCTCAAAATCAAATACAGAAAGGCAGAAATAATAAATGCATTTTTTTTTCAGATCATGATGTGATAAAAATTACATACAATAAAAGATCAGGGGAAAATAGACCAAAAATTAATTGGAAACTAAACAATCTAATCCTAAAGAATGAGTGGGTGAAACAACAAATCATAGACAAAATCAATAATTCATCCAAGAAAATGACACTAATGGGACACTATAACAAAATTTGTGGGATGCAGCCAAAGCAATTATTAGGAGAAAATTTATATCTCTAGATGCTTAATTGCATAAAATAGAGAAACAGAAGACCAATTAATTGGACTTCCAACTAAAAAAGCTAGAAAAAGAACAAATTAAAACCCCCAAATTAAATACTAAATTTTAAATTCTTAAAATAAAAGGGGAGACTAATGAGATTGAAAGTAAGAAAACTATTGAATTAATAATAAAACTAATTGTTTTTTAAAAAAAACAACAAAATAGATAAAACTGTAGTTAATTTGATTAGAAAAAGAAAAAAAAATCAATTTGTTAACTTCAAAAATGAAAAGGGAGAACCTTCCACTTATGAAGAGGAGATTAAAGCAATAATTAGGAGTTATTTTGTCCAAATATGTCAATAAATTTGACCTAAAAATATACATTGCCCAGATTGATAGAAGAAATAAATTACTTAAATAGTCCCATTTTAGAAAAAGAAATAGAACAAGCTAGTAATCAGTTTCCTCAGAAAAAAATCTCCAGGTTCAAATGGTTTTACATGTGAATTCTACCATACATTTAAAGAACAATTAATTCCAATAATATATAAACCATTTGAAAAAATAGGGAAAGTAGGAGTCCTACCAAATTCCTTTTTGACACAGATATGGTTCAGATAGCTAAACCAGTTAGTGTGAAAACAGAGAAAGAAAATATAGAACTATTTCTTAACCTTAAATAAAAATTTAGCAACAACATTACACAAAGTCATCTCCAGGATAATACACTGTATTCCAATCCAATACAAATAGGATTTATACCAAGAATATGGCTGGTTCAATTATTAGGAAAACTATTAGCATAAGTGACTATCCAAACTAATAATAATCATATGATTATCTCAATAGATGCATAAAAAGCATTTGATAAAATCCAATACTTATTCCTATTAAAAACACTAAAGAGTATAGAAATAATTTTTTTTTTGATCGGTAAAATCTATTTAAAATCATCAGCAAGCATAATTTGTAAGGGGGACAAACTAAAAGCATTCCCAATAAGACCAGGGATGAAACAAAGTTGCCCGCTATCATCATTACTATTAAATATTGCATTAGACATTTTAGCTTTGGCAATAGAGAAGAAGAGATTAAAGAAATTAGAGTAGATAATGAGGAAACCAAATTATCACTCTTTGCAGATGATATGATAGTATACATAGAGAATCCTAGAAAATCAAAATCAACTAAAAAACTGCTAGAAATAATTCATAACTTTAGCATGATGGCAAGATACAAAACAAATCCACAGAAATCATCAGCATTTATACATATATATATTACCAACAAAGTCCTGCAGCAAGTGATACAAAGAGAAATTCTATTTAAAATAACTGTTGGTAATATAACATATTTGGGAGTCTATCTACCAAAACAAAGTCAGAAACTACATGAACACAATTACAAAACACTTTCTACATAAATGATATATTCATTTGTGTATTCAGCTGAAAAAAATATCAAATGCTCATAGGTATACCAAGAAACTACAATAAAAAATGACAATACTACCTAAATTAATCTACTTATTTAGAGCCATATCCATCCAGCCCTCTATGTAGTGGCCAGAAACTGGAAACTGAGTGGATTCCCATCAATTGGAGAATGGTTGAATAAATTGGGTTATATGAATATTATGGAATATTATTGTTCTGTAATAAATGACCAGCAGGATGATTTCAAAAAAGCCTGGAGAGACTTACATGAACTGATGCTAAGTGAAATGAGCAGGACCAGAAGATCATTATATACTTCAATAACAATACTATATGATGATCAATTCTGATGGACGTGGCCCTCTTCAACAATGAGATGAATCAAATCAGTTCCCATAGAGCAGTAATGAACTGAATCAGCTACACACCCAGGGAAAGAACTCTGGGAGATGACTATGAATCACTACATAAAATTCCCAATCCCTCTATTTTTGTACACCTGAATTTCTGATTTCCTTCACAAGCTAATTGTACACTATTTCAAAGTCTGACTCTTTTTGTACAGAAAAATAATTTTAGATATGTATACATATATTGTATTTAATTTATACTTTAACATATTTAACATGTATTGATCAACCTGCCAAGTGGGGAAAGGGGTAGAGGGAAGGAGTGAAAAAGTTGGAACAAAAGGATTTGAAACTGCCAATGTTGAAAAATTACCTATGCATTTAGAGCCATATCAGTCAAACTCCCCAAGAAATTATTTTACAGATCTAGAAAAAATAATAACAAAGTTCATCTGGAAGAAAAAAGGTCAAGAACTTCAAGGGAATTAATGAAAAAAATGCAAATGAAGGTGACTTATCTGTGCCAGACCTAAAACTATATTATAAAGCAGTAGTCATCAAAACTATTTGGTACTGGGTAAGAAATAGAATAGTCAATCAGTGTAATGCATTAGGTTTGGGACAAAATAGTCAATGACTATAGTAATCTAGATTTGAGAAACCCAAAGACTTTCCAGATTTTAGGATAAGAACTCACTATTTGACAAAAACTGCTGGAAAAATTGGAAACAAATGTGGATGAAACTAGGCACTAACCCACACCTAATACTGTATACCAAGATAAGATCAAAATGAGTTCATGATTTAAACATGAAGAGTGATATTATAAGCAAATTAGAAAGACAAAGGATAGTTTATCTCTCAGATCTATGGAGAAGGAAGGAATTTGTGGCCAAAGAAGAACTGGAGTTCATTATTGAATACAAAATAAATAATTTTCATTATATTAAGTTAAAAAGTTTTTGTACAAACAAAACCATTACAGAAAAGATTAAAAAGAAAACAATAAACTAGGAAAACATTTTTACATTTAATGGTTCTGATAAGGGTCTCATTTCCAAAATATATAAAGAATCGACTCAAATTTATAAAAATTCAAGCCATTCTTCAACTGATAAATACTCAAAGGGTATGAATAGACATTTTCAGATAAAGAAATTAAAACCATTTCTAGTCATATGAAAAGGTGCTCTGAATCACTATTGATCAGAGAAATGCAAATTAAGACAACTCTGAAGTACCACTACACACCTCTCAGATTGACTAAGATGACAGGAAAAAAATAATGACAAATGTTGGAAGGGATGTGGGAAAACTGGGACATTGATACATTGTTGGTGGAGTTGTGAACTGATCTACTCATTCTGGAGAGCAGTTTGGAACTTTGTCCAAAGTGCTATCAAAATGTGAAAACTTTTTGATCTAGCATTGTTTTTACTGTGATTGTATCCCAAAGAGATCTTAAAGGAGGGAAAAGGATCTACATGTGAAAAATGTTTGTGGCAGCCCTTTTTGTAGTGGCAAGAAACTGGAAACAGATTTGGATGCCCATCAGTTGGAAAGTAGCTGAATAAGTTATGGTATATGAATGTTATGGAATATTACTGTTCTATAAGAAATGATCAGCAGGATGATTTCAGAGAGCCTGGAGAGACTTGAATGAACTGATACTAAGTAAATGAGCAGGACCAAGAGATCATTGTACATACAAACAAGAAGATTATAGGATGATCATTTCTGATGAAAATGGCTCTTTTCAACAGTGAGATGATTCAGGCCAGTTCCACTAATCTTGTAGTGAAGAGAGCCATCTACACCTAAACAGAAGACTATGGGGCACTGAGTGTGTATTACAACATAGCATTTTCACTCTTTTTGTTGTTGTTTGCTTGCATTTTATCTTCTTTCTCATTTTTTCCCTTTTTGATCTGATTTTTCTTGTGCAGCAAGATAATTCTATAAACATGTATACATATATTGGATTATATATATATTTTTTACCATGTTTAACATATATTGGATTACTTGCTATCTAGGGGAGGATGTGGGAGGAAGATGGAGAAATTGAAACACAAGGTTTTGCAAGAGTCAATACTGAAAAATTATCCATTTATATGTTTTGAAAATAAAAAGCTTTAATTCAAAAAAAAAAAAAAGATAAACAGAAAATAATAAAGGAAATACACTAGAATTGAGAGGTTGGCAAAGTTTTGATAAAGAAGATGGTATAGGATTTGAAAGAAGCCATGGAAGCCAGGAGGCTGAGATGGGAGTGATGTGAGCATTGCAGGCATGGAGAACATCAAGAGAAAATCCCCAAAGCCAATAAATAAAGGTATCTTGTTCTTTAAACAGCAAAGAGATCAGTGTCACTGAATCCACATGTATGTGATATGGAAAGTGTAAGAAGACTAAAAGGGGAATAGTGAGAATGGGGATGTTGAGTTACAAAGAGTTTTAAATGCTTGAGTATGTTCTATTTGATTCTGGAGGTAAAGTCTCTTGACTTTATTAAGTACACGATTAGCATGATACATCTTATACTTCAGGAAAAAACACTTTGGTGGCTGAATGAAAGATACATTAGAATGGGGAAAGGCTTTAGAAAGGCAGACTCTCCTGTCCCTGTACCCCTAATCAGAGTATTGCAATAGTGCAGGCATAAAGTGATAAGGGTCTTTTCCTATGTAGTGGCAGTATTGGAGAAGAGAAGGGGATAAGGCATATTTGAGAAATATTGCAAAGTTAAATCTATGGATCTGGATCGAATACTGAAGTGAAAGGTAGTGAGAAGTCAAGGATAACACATAAATTGTGAGGCTAGGACTAGGAATATCTATTCAAATCTTAAGCATCCTTCAATCTCCTACTTAAACTCAGCTCCTACTTAAATTCAGGCTATCATTCTTGCTGATTCTTTCTCTGAAAAATTATTACCATACATTTAAAATTATTACCATACAACTTTACATTTAATCATTTGATAGTTATTTCCTAAGGACTTGGATGTCTCTCCAGTTAAATTATAAAGTTTTTAATAACAGGGAACATGTCTTATAAGTCTTTTTTATGCTCTATGCTACTTAGACCAATGCTGAACCCATAGAAGATATTCAAGAAAGACTTGCTGACTGATTCAAAAAGAAATGAGAAGTGATCTTAACATGGAAAACAGTAATATATTGTTGAATTTCCAGACCATATCAAAAGTGGGACCTGAGCATGAAAGTGTTATTTTACTTGAGTGGAAGGAGTTGCAAAGGCACAATATCTTATTTTAATAATCTTTTTAACTTGATAAATAAAAGATCAAGTCCTTGAACTCAAAAATCTATGTGCCACTTATGATAAATTATCAGGGGTAAAAGGAATAGAGGAAATTCACTGGGGTCAGTGAATCATGTCATGGTATTCTAAGTTATCATTCACTTTTGAATTGCATCTACATTTTATCTAACCCAGAAGGCTGACCTGAGTAATCAGCCTCATTTTCCATGTCAAACTTTAGTCACTGACAGGAATCAATCAGAATTCATTCATATAGGACCATACAAAGCAACAAAACTAAGTGGGATCCATACCCATCAAGGTCAAGGTCTTTTGTTTTATATTATCTTTCCTAATTCTTTCAGGTTAAAAGGTGGGGTATGATTTCTGTTTGTTTATATGTACCAGATAACATTAAGTTATTTTAAGTACTCATACAATACTCATTTTTTTTTAAGTCTATAAGAATTACAGGGTTATTCTCTTTAGGAGAAAGTCTCATGAATAGTAAAAGAATTTAATTAAACTCAATAATTAAAAAGTATTATCTCTGGAATCCAGGGACTTGATTTCAAATTCTACCTCTAATATTTATTACTTGCATAGCCTTACTAACATTCAGTTTTCTCATATACACAATGAAATTTAATTAAATAGCCTCCAAGGTCCCTTTCAGCTCCAGATTGATGATCTTAGGATATAATAATGACCCAAATTTTAAATGTCTTTAAATAAAAAAATCCTTTAAGATCATTTTAAACTATGAAGAAACTATGTTTGTTCTCTGAAGCATTATAATTGATATAATATAGTGACTATTGTATCAACCCATAATTTTGAAGACACTTATTTTTCTAGTAATCATATACAAGAAGAAAAAAGAAATACATTGGACTAAGCTTTTGGATGAAAAAATAATCCTAAAGAAATGAACCAAATTAAACAGTGTCACATAGCCAGTTAATATGAGAGGCTGTTTTTTAACCTAGGACTCACTCTTGTCTTCTAAGCCAATGTTCTTTTAACTGTACTTTAGGGTAGAAGATCAGTGAGAACAAATGGGATAAGAAGGCTGCCTGGAGAAGACTTTAGCTCAAAATCTTGAACATAACAGGTATGTAATAACCTTGTTTGAACTGAAGGTGTCTGTGGAAGAAATGAATAGCTTTGCAGAGGTGTAGAGCATTTGGAATAATAGGGAATAACATGAATGAAGGCATGGATATAGAATCTTCGAATTGTAGTATGAGGTATCACAAGTCCAGTGGGAGAAAAAGTTTGATAAGGAGAACTGGATTAAGGATGTCTTGAAAGCCAAGAAGATAAAAGATGTGGTTAAAGATGGAAGGGGGTCAATCTGCTTGGTAGGCATGTATCATGTGTGGGTTTTCATATCCATTTCTCTTCAAACACTGAAGCAGGAGTAATGCATAGAGAAATCTGTGATATTTAAAATAATAACTTTATTATGTCACAGGCCTTTTGTAGCAATAATAATTAACCATCTGCAGCTCACATGTCACAAACAGACCCTCATGATGATTCACTGTTCACTAAGGCATGAGAAAGCTATTATTTACTCATTAGCACACTAGCTTAGCATTGTTCCTTTAATTACCAATTTCTATGCTATAAATTGTCACAAGCCTTATTTTGAACCAACTTTCATTGTGTACAATACCTGCATCCTGATATGCTGCCAGAAAATATGAATCTCTTCTTTGATTTTGATATGATTTGATTTATGAGAGAGACATCTCAAAATTTCTTACCAGAGAAAAATAGATTCCCTCTCAGTGACTGGATGCCATCACATGCACCAGAATATAGGAACAGCACATAATGCAGAGGACTTCATAATACAAATTATACATAAATGTGGGAATACACATGTGTATATATTCATATGTACATATACATACACACATATCTCAGAAGTGTAAAATCTGATGCAGATTCTTGTAAAAGGCATAACATATATAATCCGAAAAGCTTCTGGACTCATGCTAAATGCTGTTATCTAAGCTATGCTAAATGCTGTTATCCAGACTGTCATAACTATATTGCTGTTTAAAGATATTGTCTGACAAGAAAATTGAGAAAGCTCTCAGGCTAGTAAATCAAAATGCTTCCCTTATACTCATGACTAACCAGACAGATGAAGCTTAAGACAGAGATATTGTTTTTATGATATAGTATACCATAAATATAGGCCATAGGGATATATAAGATATAGTCACCAATATTCCTTCCCCCACTATTTTTTGTACTTCTTAAATGAAGAAGAAACGGAGGAATTTATTCACAAGTTTCTTCAACGACATTTCCCATGTCTCTTACAATCTTCAAGAAATCAGATATCTTATACAGAGGTAATGATATAACATTATTACATTACATATATAGATAGATAGAGATGTATAGATATATACACTACACACATTCAGATGTATTAGGGGAATTTCTTCTAGGTTGTATGTATTTGGGAACACAAATATGTTAGATGGTAAAAATGTTGAGAGATTGTGATACAGTAAAAAGAACTTTAGATTTCTCATGAGAATCTGCAAGTTTAAGTGTCAGCTACCCATAGATTGCAGATGCAACATAAGAGAATTTATTTGATATCCCTGTAGATAAACCATAGAAACAAATTTAGAATTTAAAGTATTTATTCCAAAACCCATTTTTTAAGAGACAAAGAAAATGAAGCCTAAAAAGGTATGTGACTTGCATAGATTATATAAGTAGCAAAAAGAAGATCCAAAAAGAGGGGGAAAGAGAGAGAGAGAGAGAGAGAGAGAGAGAGAGAGAGAGCGAGCTGCACAATAAATAGCCTCTATACCAAGAAGATATGAATTAATTCCCATCTTAGACCCTTATAATTTAATTCTCAGTGATCTGGCCAGACATCTAAGACTACATTTCAGAGATGTTGCAGACCTGTATTAATAAAAGGAATTTTCTTATCTCAAAATTTTACATAGTAATAAAATAACAAGTCCAATCCATGTTCTATCCTATACTTTCTCAAAAAATCTTTTCTTTTTCTCCTTGATGGATTTTTTCTTTCATTTTCTCTGGAGTCTTCTTCTTCTTTATTTACCAACAAGCATGGAAATCTACTGCCACTTGAAACATCACAGTATCTTTGAACTAAAAAATCAAAGATTATAGAAACGTTTTTTTTCAAGTGTCTGATACTCTTCCCTTGTTTTTCTTTTTCAAACTGAATTAAATATTTTATTAGGAACTTACAGAGACATTATCATGTAAAACAGAGAGCCAGTCTCAGTCTGTAAAACACTTGCCCAATAACAATCCTAATTGTAAACTGTGTGACCCTGACCCCATTGCGAGATAGGTGGCTTTTCGTTGGATGGAAAAATTTATAACAATGAAATTATAGATTCAGATAAACAAAAAACAAATTTAAAACACAGTATTAAGTTTAATACAATTTAATACACACAGTATATCACAATATTCTCAGTCATTCTAAATGCTTATTAGAATTCTTTGTCCATTCATTCTTACTCATCTTTCTTGACATTATCATTGTGAACATATATTTTATTCATCCAATTGTGCATTTTTTGTTTTATATTATTTCATAAAAGTCTTTTTTCCCAATTTCTTTGTATTCTTTGTATTTGTTGGTCTTAATTGAATTATGGTATTCTGTTACATTCATATTTATGTAATTAGTCCCCTACTGTTGGAGATTTTGGTTGTTTTTGTTTTTATTTTGTTATTCTTGTTTTTGTATGGGGATATTACTGTTAAGAAAATTATTGAAAAAATAATGTTTTTAACATTTTGTCTTGCTTTTGGTAATCCTTTCAAGGTATATTTTCCAAAATATATCAAAGAAAGTGATTTTTGTTGTAACTTTTTTTTTTACTGAGTCCTGACTGATTTTTTTCTCTCCAAAATTTCTTCAAGTATTCATACCCTTAATAATGAATGTTTCTTCACAACCCTGTCTACAGTGAGCTTTGATGTTTTAATTATTTTGCCAATTTGATAGATTTGTAAATGGTACCTCAATTGTTTTAATTCACATTTCTTTGAATTTAATGATGAACATTTTTCAATGAATTATTGAAAATTTATGTTTCCTCTTTTAAAATTTTCTGTTTTACTTTTGATTATTTTTCCTATATGGACAAAGAGTATAATATCTTTTAAATGAACTTTATATGTTTGAAATATTATTTTTACATGTCTAACTGATAATTTATATTTTCCCAATCAGATATTTTAATTGAATATATATATATAAACATATAATTTACATGTATATCCATATATATATCATACATACAAGTTTTTAAAAGAATGTACTGAGAAATATTTATGCTGTCCCCATCTATTTTCTTCTATTTAAAGAATAGTTATGCTAATATCTGCCCTCTTACTTTTTATTATTTGGAAAGAAAAAATTACCTTTTGAAAATACTTATATGACACATAGATTTTGGATTTTATCAAATTGAAAAGAACAAGTATAGAAGGATTTTTCTCCCATAGCATAAAAAATTATGATATGCAATGAAAAAAAAAAAAAAAACATTAGAAGCACCCCCAATAAAATGCAGTTATAAAGCAAAGAAACCCACTTTCACCAATTTACCTATTGGGAGCAATTGCAAAAATAGAGGAAAGGCGTATTACAGGATTAATATAAAAAATGCTGAGGTCAGAGTGAATGAGATAAAATGACATCTTTCAAGACAGTTGTGAAAATCGAGTAAGGCTTCATCTATTTCAAAGTTTGAGTAGGCCTGAAGGACTTTAAGTATTAAGCCAAGGACATACTTAAAGTGTCTCCTTCCTGCTATTTTCCTAAGGGCATACTTAAAGTCTCCTCTTTGCTATCTTAAGGACATACTTAAAGTCTCCTCCCTGCTATCCCCTCCCTGTTATCCCCTTAAGGGCATACTTAAGTCCCCTTCTTATTATCCTCCCTATTTCAGCCAAATATGGGCACCTATGTACTTATTGGCCAAGTTCAATTTCTTGAATAGTTCCCATGTTTAGAATGTAAGATCCTCAGCCAATAAAGATGAGGGTCAGTGGTTTGGGGGAATTTACATTAGGGATTAAAAGCCTCGACCCTGCCCCCTATGGTGCTTCCTCCCTTCGATTGTCTGCTCGATGGGTGGGATGCCAGTTCTCAAGAACCTATAATAAACTTTGCTTTTCTTCTAGAGATCTATCCAGTTGTTTTATTAATGGTTTCTGACTCACACAAGAGTAACACCTTTTACAGATAAAATGAAAGCATATTTATTAAATGCAAACATACTAATCCCTTAAAAATGTGGGAAATAAGTGATTTCAACAATCTCAAGAATATAATTAACCCTCAAAAATAATCTGCATTCTTATTTACTCATTATTGAGATAAGAAAATGTTAAGTAAAAAGAAACCCCATATGCTATGCAACTAAAAACATCAAATATTGCTGAATATTAAAAATGCACAGAACCTGTGGAATGAAACTAAATAAAGATATACTGTCAAAGAGAGAGAGAGAACCTAAGAAACTAGAGTAAATTTCATTATTACATGAAATAAATACATTAATATATGCATAACATATGCAAAATATGACATTTATTAATATAAAGTTTTAAATCTTATAGTCTATGTGTTTAATTATATCTATAATCTCTTTGACTTTGAAATAACTTGGTCTGCCTGGTATAAAATTTGTTTAGTCACGATGAATAATTTTCTTGATATATTGCTGCTTTATATTAGCTAATATTTTATTTATTATTCCTTCATCTATATTTATGGACAAAAGTGTTCTATAATTTTTCTTACTGTTTCTATACTCAGTTTAAAATGAACATCTTTTTTATCTCACAAATGACATTGAGGAATGTTCTATTTTCCTATTTATGAATGACCAATATAAAAGAGATATTTGTTCTTAGAAAGTCTGAGGGAATTCTGCTATAAAACATTTTTGGACCAGGTGTTTTTCTCAAGGATAATCTTTTGATGACATCTTTTGTAATGCCAGAAAAACGGAGCAAGACAGAGATTAGAGACCAATTCAATAGTTTATTAAATGGAGAGAGATACTGGGACCAATGGATCCATGTTTGATCCCAGGGCTGGACCTAAGTATCAGAGGGCAAGCTTTTTTATAGGATAACAAGAACAATGACATAATGGGGGAGGTAGGTGGATGGGGATAACCTAATGGGGGGGAGGCACCTAGGATGACACAATGGAGGGTGGTACTAGAGAGGCTCCAGATATTCTAATGATGTCTAAAATGGATAAACCTTTATCCTGTCAAACATTAAGAAGGAATGTCTATAATCTAAAGATATAAAACCTTTATCTCATCAACTATTTAAGAGGGAATGATTATAGCTTGGGGTTTGGGGGGCAGAGCAACTGAGGTAGACCTTTATCTCATCAAACATTAAGAGGGAAAGATTATAACCTGAGGCAGAATAACTAAATAGGACAATTAGGGAAACTAGATCAAGACATCAAAAGGGAACTTTGGCACAACACTTTCTTTTATTTTTTTCTCTGAGATTGGACTATTTAGATAATTCATTTATTTTTGTTTTGGTTTTGGCAATTTATGTATAACATGATCTTATATTTCCCACAAAGTTATTGCTTTCTTGAGCTATAATTGCACTTTTCCAAAATAGTTTGAGTTCTATATATTAAGACCTTGCTTTAAAATTTATAATTTTTCTGGTTTGTGTTCTTTCCTTTATTTAAAATTAGATATGCTAATATTTTCACATTGTCATTAATCTTTATAAAAAATTACCTGCTGATTTTTAATAAGTAATTTTTCTTTCATTTTCTTTTCTATTTGTAAAATTTTGAATCTCCCTCCTCTTTCTCCTGCACTCTCCCACTCTCCCTCTCCCCCACTCTCCTCTCCTCCTTCTTCCTCCCCTTCTCCCTCCTTCTGCCTACTTTCCTCTTTCCCTTTCTCCCTCCCCCCACCTCTCTCTTTCTCTTTCACACACATACACACACACACACACACACTTTAGCTCAAAATTGATTTCTTCTAATACCTTTTTTTTAATTAATGTACACATTAGTGATACTATCTTGCCTCTAAGATAAGTGTAATGTTCTGAGACTAAATACATATAATTTCTATATTTTTAGATATATGTATTGTTTCTGCAATACCTAATATAATTTTGTAAATGTTCCATGAGAACTTGAAAAGAAAGTGTATTCTCTGCCACTTCCACTTCTTCCACTTGTCCCACTTCTCCAGAGAGCACAAATATACTTATGAAAGGCTGTCTGAGTGATGTAGAACTGGATTCGAATACTATCTTTGAGAAAAACTATCTTTGTTAGTCCAGGCAAGTCATTTAACCTCTCAGTGTTCTTAAAACTCTATAAGACAATAATTTGTAGAAAATTTTCCAAACTTGCATTAGAAGGAGTTTTGTCATCTTGGAGTAGAAACAATCAATATCCTCACTAATATATCAATTGATTCTAACATATTAACTAAGTGGTTAAAATGTATATAATTTAGAGTTGGCATTTTTATTTGATTTGTTGCATTCTGATAGTGGAAAATGGAGATCCCAAGCCTTTCTTTCTTATGAAGTTGCTAATCATTCTTTTATAAATTTATCTTTCAAAATGTTTGACCCACCTAAATTCAGGACCTTTATATATGTCTTCATTTTTACTTGTACTTTTAAAAAATGTTCTCATTTAATTTTCATTTTTTATTAATTTGAAATCTTCTTTACCAAACACCACTAATACTGCTTCTTAAAACTTTAATAATATTGATGAGGTTCAGCTCCCCTAGATTCCGGGTCAGGGAGCCAAATGATGACATTCGGCACAGGGCAGGGAGTTGCGGGAACCCACTTCTGGTGGTGCAGGTCCTTTGTAAGTGAATTTACAAACCCAGAAAGTTAAACTGACAAAAGAAGTTTATTATTAAAGATCTAGCAGAGAAAACCTCTAGCAGAGAGGTGAATAAGGTCTTGTTAAAGAAATAGGAGAAAGAGAGAAAGAGGGAGTAATGCTGAAAGAGAATGTCTTTCAGCGGGCAGAGAGTCCCTCGCAGGTAGCTATGGCAAAGGAGGTCACTTGGCCTGGCAGGATTCCTGCTTTGAGATCCTCTACAAGGAGTTGGACTGGAAGAAGCTTGTTATATGGGCAATTCTTGGTGGGGGCTGGGAGCAGTTTAAGTTGAAATCAAAATAGAGAATCTTGGAATTGAATGAGAAGTCCTAGCCTAATTTTCAACTCAATAGAGAGGGTGATCAGTAGTAAATGTTATCAATGGGGGTGGTGCTGGTCTCTCAAGATAACAGAATGAAGCTACTTATCCTGTTTCCCTGAGGCAGGGGTCTTTTACAGAGGCAAGGAAGGAAACTATCTCCTTAAAGGAATTTCAAAGAGAGACAGAGTTTTGGAGTCCCCCCTTTCAGTTTCATGTCAATATGATATATATGTAAATAGAGGTTCATGATATGCAAAAATGAATAAAAAAGAATCCCTGGTTTATATTATTCATATCTATTTTATAAGTAATAGATTATATTTATCATTTCCCATTCTTCAGGGTGTTATCTATGAGGAGTGGTCTCTTACTCTTCCATAACGTTCAACTGTTAGTAATTTGTAAGCAAACTAAATTATATTTCTACTTCTAGACTAAAAAAAGCTCTAACTCCGTAAAAAAACCTCAAGGCAGAAGTGTTTTTGCCTCTAAATTTTCAGGTTCTTTTCCACTATAATATTTTGTTGTTGTTCAGTCATTTTTCATGTCTAGCTTCTGGTTATCCCATCTAGCCTTCTCTTGTCAAAAATATTGGACTGATTTCCCATTTCCTTCTCTAAGTTCATTTTCTAAATGAGGAAACCAAAGCAAATAGGGTTAAATGACTTGCCAAGGCACACAACTATTAAGTGTTGGAGGCCAGGTGTGAATAAAGATGAGTTTTTCTGATTCCAGAACAAGTGCTTTATCCATTGTACAACTTAGCTGCCCTCAAACTGCATTAAATATATTTCATTAATGAAAGTATATTGTTTAGCCTCTTGTGTTAATTATATATATATATATATATATATATATATATATATATATATATATATATATATATATATATATATATATGTTTCTACTGCATACTGCTTTCTTATTATTATAGCTAAGAAAGTTTTTATACCTATAGCACACACATATGTATACACATATAAATATTAGGAGAGGATAGACAATACAACCTAAACCCTAGCCCAATTTCTCTCCCAAGTAGAAGAAAAATTTCTTTTGAGCAAAAAAGGAATAGATTTATCTCAGGCAGATAGAAGAAAGTAAGTTAGAATACTGATGCTTTTCTAAGGAAAAGAGACTGTCATGAAAAGAAAGTTTAGGAAAAGGAGTTTATCTATTTCTTTTTCAAAAATGAGTTTACTTTTTTTGCTTCTATCCTACCTGAGAAGGATCCCACAGTATTGGATCACATAATTTGAGAATTAGAAGGGACTTCAGCATCCATCTTGTCCAAACTACACATGGAAGCACTCTTCACTTTATCATATTATCCAACCTTTCTTAAAAATTGCCAATAAGGGAGTGATATCCAATTTCACTTTTAAATAGCTCTGTTGTGCCAAAGTTCCCTTTTAATGTCATGACCCAGTTTCTCCAATTGTCCTATTTAGTTACTCTGCTTCAGGTTATAACCTTTCCTTCTTAATGTTTGATGAGATAAAGGTCTACCTCAGCTTTAGCCCAAAACCCCAGGCTATAATCATTCCCTCTTAAATGGTTGATGAGATGAAAGTCTTATATCTTTAGGTTATAGACCTTCCTTCTTAATGTTTGACAGGATAAAGGTTTGTCCATTTTAGATGTCATTAGAATATCAGTAACCTCCCTCCATTGTGTCATCCTAGGGGCCTCCCCCACAATTAGATTATCCCCACCTAGGTACCTCCCCCATTATGTCATTGTTCTTGTTATCCTATAAAAAAGCTTGCTGTCCCAATACTCAGGGTTGGACTCTTTGAGATGATAGTCTCATGCAGACCTGGGACCAAGATCCATTTAATAAACTATTGAATTGATCTCTAATCTCTGTCTTGCTCAATTTCTTCAGCATTAGAGCTCTAAATTTTAATCAACATTTAGCCTAAATTTACTTCTCTTTTTCAGGTCAAATAGAAAAGTTTTTAATTCTTCATATAAATGGTAGTTTTCAAACTGTGAAGATACCTATTGTTCCCTCTCCTTCTCCTAAGACTTCTCTTCTTCAGCTTATAAGTGCCCATTTTGTCCCATTACTCTCCATATGACATGAATTCAAGCACCTTCATGATCCTCATTTCAATTCTTTGGACATACTCCATTTTTTTTCTATGTCACTCTTAAAATATGGCATAAAGCTGTCAATAAAAAGTTATTTAAAAAAAGATAATTAAAAATATATATGGCATAAAGACCAAAACAATACTCTAGAAGAGGTCTGATGAGGGGAAAATAAAATGCAAATTCTCTAATCCTAAAAGTTAGAGTACCTAGGTGATATAGTGAATGAAATGCCAGCCCTGGAATGAGGAAAAATTGAGTTCATATTTGGCCTTAGATACTTACTGATTGTGTGACCCTAAGAAAGTTACTTAACTTGTATGCCTCAATTTCTTCAACTGTAGGAAACTGCAAACCATTTCAGTGTCTTTGCCAAGAAAATCACAATAGGGATCAGGAATAATTGTACATAAATGAAACAACTCAACAACAACAATTTTGAAAGTTATGTCTCTTACTGTAGATTTAGATGACATTGGATTTTTTGGGGGGAGGAATTTTTATACTTGTGAACTTTTATTCTTTGTATCCAAGTATAATTCTATAAGTCTTCTACTTATTCCCATTGAATTTTAACTTATTAGATTGAGATCAATAATCTAGCCTTTAATTTAAAAATGACTTTTACCTTTTTTAAAATAAAGTTTAATTACATTCTAAATTATTTTTTAAAAATTATTTGCTTTTTGAGGGATTTGGCCAATTGGCTATGGTCTCCTTACCCTTTATTTAGCTTGTCAATGTATCAGTTTCTCAGGTACCCCTTCCAATTTGAGATCATATTCAAATCACATGAACTTGTTGATAAAACCCAAGCCGTTATATATACCTTCTGAATCCAATTCTCCCTGTGCAACAAGAGAACTGTTTGGTTCTGCAAACATATATTGTATCTAGGATATACTGTAACCTATTTAACATATAAAGGACTGCTTGCTATCTGAGGGAGGGGGTAGAGAGCTAATTCAGTTTCCAGTTGATAAATGATGGACAGAAGCAGCTACACCCAAAGAAAGAACACTGGGAAACAAATGTGAACTATTTGCATTTTTGTTTTTCTTCCCGGGTTATTTTTACCTTCTGAATCCAATTCTCCCTGTGCAACAAGAGAACTGTTTGGTTCTGCAAATATATATTGTATCTAGAATATACTGCAACATATCTAACATATATAGGACTGCTTGCCATCTAGGGGAGGGGGTGGAGGGAGGGAGGGGAAAAATCGGAACAGAAATGAGTGCAAGGGATAATGCTATAAAAAATTACCCTGGCATGGGTTCTGTCAATAAAAAGTTTTAAAAAATTAAAAAATTAAAAAAAAAGATAAAAACCCAAACCATTCATAATGTTAAGCTCTTTAGTCTCTGAATTATTCCATTAGAAATAGTTATATTGAAATGAAATCATTAACAACTATTCTTTAAGTATAAAGGATGACTGCATCCACCCAGATGTGAATTTACCAAATGTATTATTTAGTCCCCATCTTGCACATAATCTATATTTTCCACAAGAATTGTAGAGTTATACATTATCAAAAAATTCACTAAATTAGCTAAAGTATAACTATAATATTCCCTTAATCTATTAGGTTAAGAATTCTGTCAAATAAGGAAATAAGGGCAATCTGCTGTGGCCAGTTCTTGGTGAATTCATGCGTGCTTTGTAATCACTTCCTCCCTTTCGAGATCAATGGCCTTCTTTTTAATGAACTAATTTAGAATTTTCCCAGAAATTAGACTCAAACACACTGATCTATAATTTACAAATTATGTTCCCTTTTTTCTTCCTTCTCTATTTTAGATTAAAATATTTGTAGCTTTAAGTAATTTTGTCTTATAGTCTTTTTTTTACAATCTTACAATCTTTTCTTCTTTCCCAGATCTATCAAATATTATTAATGATGTCAGCAATCACTATCAGAAGATGATAGTGCTTTCATTTCTCAGAGAGTTATCTGGATCAAATGACTTGATTTCAAGAAAGCCATGAAAATGACATGCTCTCTCATTCTCTCCCTTCTTGGTGTGACATTTTAAAAGTTTGAAAAGCATAATTTCTGGGTAATTAGTCATTTTATTAATGACATCTGCATTTTAATAAAAAAGGTCAGTAGCACTTTCAAATGACAAAGAGCCTCATGATGGCTTGTTCAAGGCTTATATGACTGACTGGAAAAGTAAGTGTTCCGGATACTAATAATCAACTCTGATTGGTTAACAAATAATGAGAGAACAAATAACATAATGAAGAACTGGACCTATTAAACTTTAATTCTGTCACTTCTAAATTATCATCAACCTTGGGCAAACTAATCAAAGAATTTGTCCCCAAATCTGAATGGAACACAACAGAATTAAATTCTTTATTAAGGATAAGTAAGATCTGACCATTATCAGTAATGTCCTTCAAAAAATTGAACTTTGAAATGAGGACACAGAAAAAAGGGAAAGTCTAGATCAACCCAATTCATTGGTTATTAATATTCATTTCTCTCATGGGTATGAACTCCTTTTTAACAATTTTTTTCTGCTATAGTAAAAGTCATTCTATCAAGCAAAGTGATAGAAGTGATAATCAAACTGAGTTTTTCTAGCAAAGGGGAAGCAGACTGGTTTAGGAAGCCCGCTTCCAGTGACCAAGTTTGTCTGAGAAGCCAGAAATCTATTCTCAGGAAATTACTTTATAGGAAAGTGATTATAGGGAGGCTGAAAAATGATATTACCGACTATTTGGGGAAATAGGTGAAATAACAGGGAAGCCTAAATTTCTATCAGCTATGAATGAAGGGAAGGGTGGATGTCCCTCTGTTTGCTCTGAAAAAATAACCTGAGTGTTGGGGGGAAGGAAAGTTGTCTAGAGCCTGCTTATGTGTTATATAATTCCACATCTGTTTAACACAAAAAAACACATTGTGTGGAATGGTAAATGAAAAAAAAAAAAAAAAAAAAAAAAAGAAAGGCTCAGGAACCCCTACATCCTTCACAAACATTTGGTAGAAAAATGATGATGATAGATAGTCTCTATTTGTACAGTAAAGGAAATTAACATACCATTGTGAATCAGTGCCAACTCCAAGAACCCAGAAGAACAAAGCATGAGTACTGTAGTGACTACAATTTTCAAGATTCTGAAGTTAATTTTTCCAGTTTTTTAATCTTTCTCTCTCTCTCTCTCTCTCTCTCTCTCTCTCTCTCTCTCTCTCTCTTTCTCTCTCTCTCTCCCCCTCTCTCTGTCCTTTCCCCTAGTCTCCTAACTCTCTTCCTCCCTTTCTTTCTTTCTCTTTTCTTCTTCTTTACTTTTTTCAATTCTTTCCTCCTATTTTGTTTATTGGAGCAGACCTTTTAGTTGAGTTTCTAAATTTATGAAAGGATTAGAGGTGAATAATGTCTCTTGTACTCTTTCTGGAGAGGCATTCTGATACAGGAAATACCACATTGCATATATAATTTAGAATAGCTAGGTTCAAATCCTGCTTTACCAACAGAGTGACCCTGAGTCTATTATTTAAACTTTCTGTGTATCAGTTTCTTTATCTATAAACTAAGGATTCTGTGGCATCTAAGATTCCTTATTACTCTAAATTATACCTGCCGTTTTACAAAAAGCCCTTATTCCTTTGGTTTCCATGATGTCTTGTTCTTAATTTTATTTTTTTTTTTGGCTAAAACTTGAGATTTTCATTCTGCTGACTTTCCTGGTTTTTCTGTTTGTCCATACCTACCTGTCAAAGACCTAGGCTTTTTTAAATCTCCCTAAGGAATTCCTTGTCACAATTGACAAATCCACAAAGACCCTGGCCTAGAGAATTTCTAAATCAACTTACATTTACAATTTTCAGCCTTTGTTTTCCACACCAGCTCCCTTTCCATTAATCTCCAAGTTGTTAATATATAATTCCATTTAATCATTTAGGACTTTAGAGTTTTTCAATTAATTTGTGTTTTATTGGCTTAATGGAATAATTAAGAGTCTAGACTTCAGAGATTACTTAAAACTTTTTCTTTTAAAGGAACTGAGGGGGTGGGGGAGGAGAACTCATTCTATATCAGGTGACATCATTATTTCCACAGCTTAAAGTAACTTTTCTAACATTATGAAAACTTATAGACTACAACACTCGGAGGGGCAATATTCCAATGCATAATTTGGCAAAAAAGATGTTACTTTATATTTACAGTCCCTAGAGCTGGTTTCTTTGTAATTAAATGTCCCCTAGACTACAGTCATAGTGAGCACATTTTAAAAAGTCTATAAATATTAAGTCCAAAATGTCCATTTTAAATAACTATCAAAGTAAAAATCTAAAACAATACTGATTTGATCTAAAAAAAAAAAAAAAAAAACTTAGAAATGTTGAAACCAAGGCCAGTCTGTCCTATATTCATAGATTTGTGAAGAGACAATGGAACCAGTTTTAAATTACTCATCTTATTCCCTAATTATAGTGAAATGTGGTCAGCAAATTGATTAATTGTCTTTCATAAAGTCCTTGAGGAATCACTTAAATGATTTAAGTGTAATTTCATCCTAATGTAGTTCAGACAGCTTGTGTTTTATTTTATTTTTAAATTATATCTTCTCAAACCAGCTATTATTCTTAGCCAAAGATATTCCAATTACCACTTCCCTTGTAGAATTTTTTTCATTCAAATTTGCCTTATAAAAGTATAGCATCTATGTTTTCAAAAAATTAAAAATACCCCAAAACCTGTAAACCCATAGCCTAGGTTTGAGATAATAAGATAAACAAATATGGGGAAATCATTTTGTTGTATTAAAAAAAAATGCAGTAGACTTATCTTTGATTCTTTGCTCTTTTGAGTATCACACACTCAATCCATTGCCAAGTCTTGACACATCACAAAGCAAAACATTTCTTCTATCTGAACTCACCTCATGAGTTACTCTAATTCAAGCTCTCATCACCTTTCATAAGACTATTGCAAAAGCTTCCTAATTGTTATGATTTCTTGAAATGTAGCTCTGAAAAAACAGGCTTTAAAAAAGTCCACTATGTATAAACCCAAATCATTCTAGCTTTTATTGAATGGCCAATAATACCTTTTCCCTCAAGTTTTTGTGGTACTCTAGGTATTGATAACTCAGAATAAATTGAAATAGCAATGTTTTTCAGTTCTACCCATAAACTCTGAAATCCTTCCCCTCCAGACCAATACTTTTGTGATTGTAAATTGAACCATCTTTTGTCTGAATTCTTACTTAGCCCTCAGGCAGACTGAGACATGGGAAAGAGCTTAATTTTTAAAAAATCAAGGTCACCCACTCCTGTTGTCTTTGTCTTACCACTGAATTTGGATGACTCTGGAAGAGAGAGTGAGGCTGATGACTTTGCACATAGCCTCACTCACTTGGAATATTTCGATGATTTTCTATTTGCTCTTCCTGACTTTGTCTCTCATTTATACTCTATTTTCTATGCAGCTGCCAAAGTATATTCTTGAGGCAAAGAATTCATCCCAATATTCCTTTGTTCAAAAACTCCAGTGTCTTTGGAAAATTCTTTAATAAAGTTTAATTTCCTAACTGTCATTCTTAATTACCTTTTTAACCCCACATAGGGTGCTTTTTTATGTATTCTGTGGTGCAATTAAACTGGCCTTCTTATTCCTCACCTATAAAATTCTGCCTTCTGTCACTTTATACTTGTACAGATTAGTTCTCAGTTCTCCTTATCTCTAACAGGCACTCAACATACATTTATTAAGCACCTACTTGTGTCAGGGTCTGTGCCAAGCACTGAATAAACAAAGAGAAGCAAAAACAAAACAAAACAAAACAAACAAAAAACCCTCCTTTCAATGAGTTCACAATCTAATGAGACAACATGCAAACAACTATGCATAAATAGGACATTTAAAAGAAGGGAAGAGAACAAACATTTATGAAGTATCTATTATGTTCCAGGAACTATGTCAAGCACTTTATACATAATTCTCATTAGATCCTGAGGGGAAAGGAGGATGGAGGTCAGAAACCACCTGTGAGGTAAATACTATTGTTATACCCATTTTACAATTAAGAAAACTAGGAAAGAAAAGATTAAGTCAATTGCCCCAAGTCAGACAGCTAACAAATGTCATAGAACAGAATTTGAACTCAGTTGTGTCTAACTCCAGAAACTGTAGAGGGCTGAAACTAGGGAATCAATGCACTGAAGTCAGGACTGCTGAGCACTTGAGGCTAACTACGGATTGGACAGTACTCTATGAACATATGCTTAGAAAATGGTCCTTTCCACTATTTGTACTGGCTCAATGATTGGTGTATAGAGGATTGTAGGAGGGACTAGAGGGTGGAGTAAAATGAGCCAGAGACACACGCTTGGCGGTAGACAAGGGAGAAGGTGGTCATGGAGAATCTGCTTCCATTCTGTTGAATCGTGCGTCTGGGGACTAAGAATAAAGATTAAGGACTTTTGCTTATCCTGACTCCGGCTGATTCTGGGGTATCCTGGGTGCTAGCGCAGTCATTACAAGAAACACTGCTCTATCTATTATCCAAAGATATAAAACATGAAGCTCATAAGACACATGCATCCCTGAATGAAACCCAAACCAGATTAAAATTTAATATGGAAATATTTAACAAAAAAAAAAAAAAAAAGAAAATATAGACATTATATTTTTGATTATAAGAAAGCATATAACAGAGCCATGCCTTAATTTATATCAGTCAAAGAATTTGAAGTTTTCAGAAAAAGAAATGCAAATAATTAACAATCATATGAAAAATCTCCAAGTCTCTAATAATAAGAGGAATGCAAAATTAAAAAAATTCTGAGCTTTTACCTCATACCTTTCAATTTTTCAAAGATAATAACAGATGGCAATAGACAATGTTAAACTGACAGTGAAAAAAAGATAAACTGGGGGGTGGAGCCAAGATGGTGGAAAGGACACATGCTTCATTCTAAGCTCCCCTTCTACCCTCTCTACTAATTACCAAGTTCAGCCTCTGAAATAGTGCTTGACTGGTAGAATCCAAGAATACTGAGAATACAACAAATTACCAGCTGAAGATAATCTGGAAGATCTCCAGAAAAGGTTTGTCCTGACTGGGCAGGGAGGCAGAACATGGAAGCTATCACACTGGGTGTACTGGGGGCAGGCTCCACAGGTAGAGAATTTACAGGGTGGAGAATTTACAGAGAAGACTACCACAGATTGGCTGCTCTGCTTTAGTTGCAAAACAATAGATCAGCAGAGAAGTTAACACAAATGTCAAAGGTAGATTGTACCCCCGAAAATGCCAGCAGGAGGACTCTCTGTCCAGGGAAGAGGCACATCTGCTGCATGGGGCTTTTCCCAGGACAGTGACATTTCCCCTGAGGGGATCTTCCCAGGACAGTCTCACTTCCGCTGCCACAGGGCAGTGGAAATTCTGCAGCTCCACCAGTCTTTGCAGCCAGTTTGTAGGATAGCTACTGTCCCTATATCTATCCCTGCTCTGCAGAGGAAGCTAGTAACCTCCTTGCCCTGAAGGCAGACTCTAAGGGCTTTTAAAAAATGAGCAAAAAAAGCCAAGAACTCTTAACTATAGATAGCTTCTATACAGAAAGAGAGCAGGTTTCCAAACATATATGTACCAATTGGTATACCATCTAACTTCCTAAAGGAGAAGTTAAGAGAGTTGCAAAAAGAAATAGACAGCAAAACTATAATAGTAGGAGATCTCAACCTTGCATTTTCAGAATTGGATAAATCAAACCACAAAACAAATAAGAAAGAAGTTAAAAAGATAAATAGGATATTAGAAATAGTAGATATGATAGATCTTTGGAGAAAACTGAATGGAGACTTAAAGGAGTACACTTTCTTCTCAGCAGTTCATGCAACCTATACAAAAATTGAGCATATATTAGAACATAAAGACCTCAAAATTAAATGCAGGAAGACAGAAATAGTAAATGCATTCTTTTCAGATCATGATGCAATAAAAATTATATTCGACAAAAAATTAGTGGTAAATAGACCAAAAAGTAATTGGAAACGAAATAATTTCATCCTAAAGAATGAATAGGTAAAACAGCAAATCATAGGCACAATTAATAATTTCACTCAAGATAATGACAATAACGAGACAACATACCAAAATTTGTGAGATATAGCCAAAATGGTAATAAGGGGAAACTTTATATCTTTAGAGGCTTACTTGAATAAAATAGAGAAAGAGAAGATTAATGAATTGGGCTTTCAACTTAAAAACTAGAAAAAGAGCAACTTAAAACCCCCCAGCCAAATACTAAACTTGAAATTCTAAAATTAAAAGGAGAAATTAATAAAATTGAAAGTTGTAATGACCGCGTATTTAAAATCAGCTGGAGTCAGGAATTCAGGTTAAGGGAAAAATCTTCAATATTTATTTAAATGAAGAGATGAATAAGGATTGCGATAGCAATATGCAAGAAAGATTGCAATAGCAATATGGGCAGCTGCGATAGGAAGCCAGCTAACAGAGAGAGATCTGAGCTGAGCAAACCATTGCAATGGCAATGCAAAAAGTCTCTCTTTCCCCTTCCTTTTCCACTCCCCTGCCTCCACCCACCAAAATCGTCATTTCCTATACAACACATCAGGACTTGCACAAAGAGTGGGTGGGGGCCATTCTTTCTCCAAGCTTATATATTAATAGAGTATGGTCCAATTACTATTTAGCCTCATGTGCTTGGGACCTCAGTGCATCAACTCAAGCCTCAGCCCATTACAGAAAGTAACAAAAGTATTGAATTAATAAATAAAAATAAGAATTGGTTTTATTTAAAAAAACAACAAAATTGAAAAAACTTTGGTAAATTTGATTAGAAAAAGGAAAGAGGAAAATCAAATTGTTCGTCTTAAAAATGAAAAGGGAAAACTTTCTACCAATGAAGTGGAAATTAGAGCAATAATAATGAGTTACTTTGCCCAACTTTATGTCAATAAATTTGGTAATCTAAGAGAAATCTATGACTACCTTCAAAAATATAGGCTTCCCAGACTAGCAGAAGAGAAAGTAAATGGCTTAAATAGTCCCCTTTTAGAAAAAGAAATAGAACAAGCTATTAATCAACTCCCTAAGAAAAAATCCCCAGGATGAGATGGATTTACATGTGAATTCTACCAAACCTTCAAAAAAAATTAACTCCAATGCTATATAAACTATGTGAAAAAATAGGGATTGAAAGAATCTTATGAAATTCCTTTTATGACACAGATATGGTACTAATACCTAAACTAGGTAGGTAGAAAACAGAGAAATAAAATTATAGATCAATCTCCCTAATGAGTATTGATGCTAAAATTTTAAATAAAATATTAGCAAAAAGATTATAGAAAATTATTCCCAGGATAATACACCATAACCAAGTAGGATTTATACCAGGAATTCAGGGCTGGTTCAATATTAGGAAAACTATTAGCATAATTGACTATCTCAATAACCAAATTAACAAAAACCATATGATCATCTCAATCAATGATGAGAAAGTATTTGATAAAATCCAACATGCATTCCTATTAAAAATACTTGAGAGTATAGGAATAAATTGACTTTTCCTTAAAATAATCAGTAACATCTATTTAAAACTTACTGGTGCATCATATGTAATGGGGAAAACTGGAACCATTCCCAATAAGATCAGGAGTGAAATGAGGTTGCCCACTATCACCATTACTATTCAATATTGTATTAGAAATGCTAGCTTTGGGAATGAGAGTTGAGAAAGAGATTGAAGGAATTAGAGTTATGAGGAAACCAAATTATCACTCTTTGCAGATGATAAGATTCTATACTTAAGAGAATCCCAGATATTCTACTAAAAAGCTATTAGAAATAATCCACACTTTTAGCAAAGTTGCATGATACAAAATAAATCCACATAAATCATCAGCATTCTTATATAGCACTACCAAAATCCAACAGTTAGAGATACAAAGAGAAATTCCATTTAAAGTAACTGCTGATGGTATAAAATATTTGGGAATCTATCTGCCAAGGGAAATTCAGGAACTATATGAGCAAACTACAAAACACATTCCACACAAATAAAATCAGATCTAACCAATTGGGAAAATATTAAGTGCTCTTGGATAGGTCAAGAGAATATAATAAAGATGACAATCTAATCTATTTATTTAGCGTTATACCAATCAGACTCCCCAAAAAAACTATTTTGATGATCTAGAAAAAAAATAGCAAAATTCATCTGAAAGAACAAAAGGTCAAGACTTTTAAGGAAATTAATGAAAAAAAAATCAAATGAAGGTGGTCTAGCTGTACCAGATCTAAAACTATATTATAAAGCAGAGGTTACCAAAACCATATGGTATTGGCTAAGAAATAGACCAGTTGATCAGTGGAATAGGTTGACAAAATACTCAATAACTTTAATAATCTAGTATTTGACAAATCCAAAGATCCCAGCTTTTGGGATAAGAATTCACTATTTGACAAAAAATGCTGTGGAAATTGGAAATTAGTATGGCAGAAACTAAGCATTGACCCACACTTAACACTGTACATCAAGATAAGGTGAAAATGGGTTCATGATCTAGGCATAAAGAATGAGATTACAAACAAATTAGAAGAACATAGGAGACTTTACCTCTCAGACCTATGGAGGAGGAATGAATTTGTGGCCAAAGAAGAACTAGAGATCATTATTGAACACACAAAATAGAAAATTTTGATTATATCAAATTGAAAAAACTTTTATACAAACAAAACTAATGCAGACAAGATTAGAAGAGATACAATAAACTGGGAAAAGATTTTTTACAGCTGATAAAGGCCTCATTTCCAAAACATATAGAGAATTGTCTCTAATTTATAAGAAATTAAGCCATTCTCTAATTGATAAATGGTCAAAGGATATGAATAGACAATTTTCAGATGATGGCATTGAAACTATTTCCATTCATATGAAAAAGTGTTCCAGATCACTATTGATCAGAGAAATACAAATGAAGACAACTCTGAGATACCACTACACACCGGTCAAATTGGCTAAGATGACAGGAAAAAATAATGATGAATGTTGGAGGGAATGCGGGAAAACTGGGACATTGATACATTGTTGGTAGAATTGTGAATACATCCAACTATTCTGGAGAGTGATTTGGAACTATGCTCAAAAAGGTATCAAACTTTGATACAGCAGTGTTACTATTTGGCTTATATCTCAAAGAGATCTTAAAGAAGGGAAAGGGACCTGTATGTGCAAAAATGTTTGTGGCAGCCCTCTTTGTAGTGGCCAGAAACTGGAAATTGAGTGGATGCACAACAATTGGAGAATGGCTGAATAAATTGTGGTATATGAATGTTATGGAACATTGTTATTCTGTAAGAAAGGACCAGCAGGATGATTTCAGAAAAGCCTGGAGAGACTTACATGAACTGATGCTGAGTGAAATGAGCAGGACCAGGAGATCATTATATACTTCAACAACAATACCATATGATGATTAATTCTGATGGACGTGGCTCTCTTCAATAATGAGATGAACCAAATCAGTTTCATTTGTTCAATAATGAATAGAAGCAGCTATATCTAGTGAAAGAACTTTGGGAAATGAGTGTGAAGTACTACAGAGCATTTCCAATCCCTTTGTTTTTGTCTGCCTGCATTATTGATTTCCTTTACAGGTTAAATGTACATTATTTCAAAGTCCAATTTTTCTTGTGCAGTAAAATAACTGTATACATATATAGTATTTAACATGTATTGGTCTACCTACCATCTGGGGAAGGAGGGAGGAGGAAGGAGGGGAAAAGTTGGAACAGAAGGTTCTGCAGGATCAATGCTGAAAGATTACCCATGCATATATCTTGTAAATAAAAAGCTATAATAATAAATAAATAAATAAATGAAAAGAAGATAAACTAAATCACTTTTTATGGGAATGTAAATTAGTTCAACCATTCTGGAAAACAACATGAAAGTATGTGAGAAAAAAGTAGCTAAATTATTTTGATCCTTTGAAAACCTGACTATTGAGTACAAACTCCAAAGAAAACAATTAATAATATAACCAAGTCAATTACATTTCTGGGGTTCATTGTCCTCAATTATAAAATAAAGGTGAATCCAAAGAGATCATAAAAAAGGGGGAAGGATCTATATGTGCAAAAATGTTTGTGACAGCTCTTTTATTGTGGCTAAGAATTAGAAATTAAGTGGGTACCCATCAATTAGAGAATGGTTGAATAAGTTATGATATGTGAAGGTAAAGGAATGTTATTGTTCTATAAGAAATGATGAGCATGCTAATTTCAGAAAAGCCTGGAAAGACTTTTCATAACTGATACTTAGTGAACTGAGCAGAACTAGTCCAACGTTGTACCCAGTAACAATAAGATTATGTGATGATCAATTATTAGAGACTTAGTTCTCCCCAGAAATGTGGTGATCCAAAACAATTCTAGTGGACTTGGGATAGAAAATGTCTGTACATAGAGAGAGAACTATGGATACTGAATATGAATAAAAGCATAGTATTTTGGGGTTTTTTTTGTTTATTTGCTTTTTCTTTTCATTTTTTTCCCTTTTGGTCTGATTTTATTTGCAAAATATGACAAATGTGGAAATATGTTTAAAAGATGCATATGTGTTTAATCTATATGAGACTGCTTGCTGTCTTGGTGAGAGGCAGGGAAAGGAGAGAAAAAAAATTGTCTTATAAAAATGAATGTTGAAAACTATCTTTACATATATTTGGAAAAAATATTATTGAGAGTTTTTAAAAATTAAAAAATAAAATGTGGGTGTTGTACTAGATGATTTTAAGATTGTTTCCACTCCTATATCTGTGCTCCTTTGTGTTAAATAAAGCAAACTACAGCATTAGATGAAGAAATCATAAAGCTTATATTAAAAATAATAATAGTTCATATTTATACCATCATTTTAAGGTCTACAAAGCACTTTCCTAATAGTATGGTAATACGGATAGTAAAAGTATCCATTTGCCTCCATTTTTTTTAATTATAAATTTTCATTGATAATTTTTTACAACATTATCCCTTGCACTCACTTCTTTCCGATCTTTGCCTTCCCTCCCTCCATCCCCTCCCTTAGATGGCAGGCAGTCTTATACATGTTAAATATGTTATAGTATATCCTAGATATAATCTAGGTGTGCAAAACCAAACACTTCTCTTGTTACACAGGAAGAATTGGATTCAGAAGGTAAAAATAACCCGGGAAGAAAAACAAAAATGTAAACAGTTTACACTCATTTCCCAGAGTTCCTTCTCTGGGTGTAGCTGATTCTGTCCATTATTGATCAATTGGTATTGAATTAGTCTTCTCTTTGTCAAAAATATCCACTTCCATCAGAATCCATCCTCATACAGTATCATTGTTGAAGTATATAATGATCTCCTGGTTCTGCTCATTTCACTGAGCATCAGTTCATGTAATTCTTTCCAAGCCTCTCTGTATTCATCCTGCTGGTCATTCCTTACAGAGCAATAATATTCCATAATGTTCATATACCACAATTTACCCAACCATTCTCCAATTGATGGGCATCCATTCATTTTCCAGTTTCTAGCCACTACAAAAAGGACTGCCACAAACATTTTGGCACATGCAGGTCTCTTTCCCTTCTTTAGTATCTCTTTGGGATGTAAGCCCAGTAGTAACACTGCTGGATCAAAGGGTATGCACAGTTTGATGACTTTTTAGGTATAATTCCAAATTGTTCTCCAGAATGGTTGGATTCATTCACAACTCCATCAACAATGCATCAGTGTCCCAGTTTGATTTTTCTCTTTAAGTCAATTCTGATGGCAGTAAGATATACACTATATTCACCCCCCTCCATTCTTTCTTTCAGATATAATAGGTTTCCTTCATGAGATGAGATTACCCTTTTTCTGGTACAATTTCCTTTCCACTTCTAGGTTCTAGGACAAATTATATGTGTGTTCTTTATATATCTTTTTAGTAGAAATATAGTTCCCAAGATTTCTTCTTACCTTTTTAGGAACTCTCTTGAGTTCTATATTTGAAGATCAAACTTTTTGTTTAGTTCCAGTTTTTTTTCATCAGAAATAGATGAAATTCACTTATTTCGTTGAATGTCCATCTTCTTCCCTGGAAAAAAATGCTCATTTTGGCTGGGTAAGTTATTTTTGGTTGCATACCAAATTCTTTAGCTTTTTGGAATATCAAATTCCAGGTCCTTCAATCCTTTAATGTGGATGCTGCTAGATGTTGAGTAATCCTTATTGTGGCTTCTCCATATTTGAATTGATTTTTTTCTAGTAGCTTGTAATATTTTTTCTTTGGTTTGATAGTTCTGGAATTTAGCCATTATATTTCTTGGAGTTTTGATTTTAGGGTCCCTTTCAGTAGGTGATTGATAAATTCTTTCAATGTTTATTTTCCTCTGTTTCTATAGCTTCTGGGTAGTTCTCTTTGATAATTTCCTGGAAAATAGTGCCCAAGCTCTTTTGTTCATCATATTTTTAGGGAGTCCAATAATTCTCAGATTGTCTCTCCTAGATCTAATTTCCAGGTCTGTTGTTTTCCCAAGAAGGTATTTGACATTTTTTTCCATTGTTTCATTTTTTTGGTTTTGCTTGACCGATTCTTGGTGTCTCCTCGAGTCATTCAATTATATTTGTTCAGTTCTGATTTTCAATGAATTATTTTCTTCACTCACTTTTTAAATATGTTTTTCTAATTGTCCAATTGTGTTTTTAAATGAGTTGTTTTGTTCTATGGAATTTGTTCCATTTTGCCGATTTTATTTTTTAAAGACCTATTTTCTTTTTCTAACTCACTAATTTTGTTTTTCAAGGATTTGATTTCTTTATCCACTCTATCTTTAAATGAATGGGATGACTTATCCAGACGCTCTTGTCAAGCTTCCCTTTCCTTTTCCCATTTTTCTTCTAGCTCTCTTGTGAGAGCCTTTTTAATTTCTTCTATGAGAGTCTTGTGTGTTGAGGACCAGATCATATCCCCTTTGAAGGATTCATCTGGAGACAGTTTGTTTTTATTCTCCTTAGGGTTTAAAGTCTGCTCTCTAGCAGTATAGAAGCTATCAATAATTAGAGTGTGCTTTAATTTTTTGCTCATTTTGTCAGAGAAGAATTAAAGAAGATAAACTAGCAAAAAAATAAATGCAGTCTGTTTTTTTTTTTTGGGGGGGGTGGGGTGAGGTGGGGTGCTGGATGGCATTACCAAGCTTCCTCTACAGACTTCAGGGGCAGCAGTGAGGCACTAGCAAGACAGCAATGGCTGTGCTGAGTCTGCGCTCTGAGACTCTGAGAGCATTCTGAGATGCTCTGGGTGGGTATGTCTAGGTCCTGAGAGATCCTAGCTTTCTGGGTTATAGTCTTTACTTCCTGTGTTTACAGCTTCTCAGCTGGTCTACTGGCTTGCTGCCATGGCAAAGCAGCCACATTGTGGTAAAGTTCTTTCTGCAGAAATGGCTATCACACCTCACCCTTCTCAGTCAGCTCTGTACTCTCATTGTCTCCTGTGCTGCAGCTGCCTGCCTTTACTCTGCACCCATTCTAAATATCCCCACCCACAAGCAAAAACAGACCTTTTCTGGTGAATTTCAAGGATGCCTTCTGTTAGTAATTATTTGTGTTTTTTTTTTTTTTCAGTCAAGCACTAATTCCGAGGCCTGTCATGAAATAAATTGTGAGAGCAAAGACAGAGATTAAGTAGATGTGTATGTCCTCTCTGTCATCTTGACCAAAAGCTTGCCTCCATTTTATAGATAAACAGACTCAGAGAGATGAATTAAATTGTTTAAAACTACAATTAGCAAATGACAGCCTGGCCTCAAAATTAAATCTTTTCACTTCAAGTCAAATACTCCTTTCCTTTTCTAAGATGCTTGATAGCATTTGCATTCTTGTCTTTAGTAAAAACATCCTCAACAGTTTATCCCAGTTCCTCTTGGCACCACGCCTGAAAGTAATAGTTTGTTAAAAACAAGGAGTATAGAAAACCAGCTCTTACAAGTGCATGATAGCCAATTGTTACATTTTTAACATGAGAATTAACAGCTTAGAAATTGGAAAATGCTAGAAATCAGGGCTTGATTTATTGTTTTATTGAGTTATAAAAAGTAATGGAGGAAATGTTAATATTAGAGATAATTTTAAAATGTCATGTTTACTTCACACATATTATAGTTGTTCAGTCATTTCAGGCCTGTCCAACTTTTCATGAACCCATGTGGAGCTTTTTTAGTAAAGATAGTGGAATGATTTGCCATGTTCTTCTCCAGCTCATTTTACACATGAGAAATAGAAGCAAACAGGGGCAAGTGATTTTCACAAGGTAACACAGTTAGTAAATGTCTGAGGCCAGATTTGTACTCAAGCAGGTAAGTTGTCTTGACTTTAGTTTTGGCTCTCTATTCATTATGTCATTTATATGTCTTCTGCATATGTATAATCAATATCAGATTGCCTACCTTCTCAAAGGTTGGGGGAGAGAAAAAATTTGGAACTCAAAAATAATTTTAATTAATGTTTAAAAATTATTTATAATTGGAAAATACTTAACAAAATAAATTAAAAATATTTTAAAAGCCAAAAAGAAGTTATGCAACACCCCCCCTCAGTAAATCAGTTTTTTAAAAGCTTACCAGCATAAACCACTGTTTAAAACCCACTTGAAACTGTGTCCATGGGGGTTATATGAGAAACAAGAGTATTACCACTTGGCCAATAACCATCAAATGTTGGAAAATTTTCTATCCTAATTGTCCTGAAGTACATATCCCATTCAGTCATATGCAGCTAAGGAAAATATTGAGCCTTTTTTTGAAGTATTTCCAAAAACAAAGTTGCTATCATTAAGATCAGCATCTTTTATTTGTCTCCCCAAGTTCAGAAAAAATATTTTTAAATGAACTTGATTCTAGTCAGGAAGTAATTATCACATACATCACTCCTCACACTGTGCTATATGAAATTTATTTCCCTTAAACCATTTCAATCACACATCAGTGTACCATATTCCACCACCAGAATTCATGAAAATGCAAAGATCTAAATCATTTGACTTTAACACAGCCTTGTCAATCTTTTCAAAGAAATTTCTATTCCTTACAATTTTTCAGCAGATATTTCTAAGAGTTGCTATCAAGATTAACAGTGTCTGGTTTGGCAGAAATTCTGAGAGGAAAAGGTAATCATTATAAAACTTTGAGAAGTAAACACCTTTCCTCCGTTTTGAGGCATTTCTCTGGATTTTGATCCACAGGCAACATCCTATCAAGTTCTAGTTACTATGTTTCTATTCTCTTCATCTCATTCATTTTCAAGGCTTTTTTAAGGTAGCAAATAAGTGTTTTCCAAACTCATTCTTTGCAATGTTAAAAATTTGAATAAATGATGTATTCAGCAATAGAAAGGAGGGAGGACTAGTAAAATATTTTCTGTAAACTAAAATTAATTCTTTTCTGCTAAGGTCAGTCATAAAGAATACAAACTAGCTAGTCACTGAATTTCCTCTGTGGATGATGTAAGATTGGAGTTGGTTTTTGTTATGGGCCAGAACTCTGAACTTGAAACAAAGAATTCTTACAAGGTACTAAGTTAGTGGGATTGATAGAGACAATAATTATCTAATTTAGCATGGTTCAATATGATTGATTTAATCCTACAAGGAGATATTATGGGTCAGAACTTGAAACAAGGTACTAAGTGGAAGTGAGGAGACAATGGTTAAATCTAGTTTAGCACTGATTTAATCCTACAACAAATAATGGTTTCCTAGTGATATAATGATTGGTTTGTACTCAATGTGGAGCATATAAGCTAGAAGACTCAGCCAGGGAGATTCAGAGACATTCAGAGAGAAGGCAAAGGACTGGCAGCAGGAGCTTAAGCTCTTAGAACCAAGGGGAGAAATCCAATTTGATCTTTGATCTTCCCAGTGGCTGGCCTGGACTCCTGCACTTCCCCAACTAAGACCAAGGCCAGACTGAAAGGCTCTCCAGAAAGCTGCCCAGCTCCAGGAAGGAGATAATAAAAGATCTGGACTATAAGAAAGCTAACTGGGCCCCCCAGGAAAGAAGACAAGACTTTGAAAGAGATAATAAAGAATTTGGACTTTAATACCTGTCTGTACTTGTGGTGATTACTGAATTGAAATGAAGGCTGTTCCCAGAGACCCCAAGAAAACTGAAAAAGAAGAACATTACAGATTTTGAAAGTGGACTTTAGGCAGTGTTTTAATAAAAGTAGCATATCATAAGGTCTTGAAAGTTAGTACCTTCATGGACAATGCGTGGACGCTTGAAGTGACATTTGTGCCAGTTATTGTGGGTAAAGCCAAGCCCTTCCTTGAAACTATTCAAGCTAACCTGTATCACACAAAACTATGCTGGGTCGCATGAACTCTATTAATTCCCCAGTGATAAAGATGAATATGGTTCTCATGTTTCGTTTTACCAAGGCCCTTATGATATTTATGCTTAGTGCTTGAATAGTGAGGGCTCAGACTTGATGGGCTACCTACTGTTAGGCAAGTTAACAAAACTTTCTTACTGGTCCTATCATCATGACAAATGTGGAGTTAAAGGAAACTGAACTAAAAGGCAACTGAATCAGCTTTGCTGAATAACTTTTTCATGCTAATTCTGAGTAAGGTCCTTTTTGTAAAATGCCATATGACTAACAAGAATCTAATTTTGTTCCAGTCTTGAGCCTGACTCATCACACCTGCCCAAGTCAGGACTAGCTACAAACAATTAACTGAAGAGAAATAAAACTTTGTGAAAACAGGGACAGACCGTACCTGATATTTCTTTTTAATCCACATAGCAAATGCTACTGTATCTTGAAAGTAAATTCTCAATAAATAATAACTTTATTGATTGTTAATATTGGCACTTTGTAAAAATTTCGACATAAATGTATTATATGGATGATTCTGAACTGTAAAATACTTTGATATGTCAACAATCTATAGATTTGTTTTTCTCATTCATTTTGGGGGACTCTTTCCATAAACATTGAAGGAAACTCATCTTTAACCTTATAGATGAATCTGAATAAATTACCTAAGGCAAACAAAAGATAAATAGCTTTCCCCAAATCACATGGCTAATAATTTCTGAGGGCAGGATTTGATTACTGGTCTTCTTTTATCCAAAGCAGTGCTCTACTTCTTCTTGCAACATATTTTGTAAATAAGCTAATGGTTACGTATCATAGCATCATAACTTTACAGTTGGAAAGGATCCTGGATTATAGACATACAAATATCATTTACTAATGACATCACTGAAATGAATTGATTTATTGAATATGACCAAAGAAGATGAACTGACTTATGGGATAGGACTATATTATAAATCCCTTGAGGTAAATTCATGCCAATGTGGGAATATAAAAACCTTTACAGTTAGCATTTTGTGCTACCAGACTAGTTTGGTATATCAGAACAGTGGTTTAATATTTGCATATAAGTTTTTCACACAAACATTTAAGGCTCATCTTTGAGAAGAGTATATATTTTCTTTTTTTCCCTCCTATGTCATGATCTTGCATATCATTCCTCCATTCACCCCCTTCAGTAGTTCAGCAGGCTCACTTCCCTTTAATGTTAAAAGTTGACAGGCTCATTAGTCATGTCGACAGATTAACACCAGGTACAATTTCAATAGTGACAATGGAATCAGTGATGTTAGGTGCTTGCTGTTATGTATTAAAAGGAAGGGGAATGAGTTTATCAGAATCTAAAGCGGGAAGGGAGTTTAAATAAAATATTCTATAAATAAGTATGCACTTGATTTGAATGTAAATAAACACTGAGATACATGGTCAGGATAAAATATAAAGTAAACAAAATGTTAGTTGAAGAAAAAAATTGATATAATTGATAATAGTAATACTAACAAAGGTTAATAATATTTATAAAAATTTGCAAAATTTTTATTCCTATGATCCTTACAAAAATTCTGTGAACTTATTGAAATTATTATCTACACTTTACAGATGAAACGAAAGTAGACTCAAAAGAAGTTAACTGCCTTGCCTAGGACCACAAAATTACATTTAAGACTAAAGTTGAACCCACATCCTCTTGATTCTATGCCTAGTATTCTACTACATGAAAATGTATTTTTTAAATAACATATATTAATACCAATAGTAGCAGCTACTGGACTTGGAATCAGAAAGATTCATCTTTATGAGTTCTAATCTGATCTGCCTTCAGATACTTACTAGCTGTATGACCTTATGTAAGTTTTCCTCAATTACCTCTTCTGCAAAATGAGCTGGAGAAGGAAAAAAACAGATCATTCCAGTATTTTACTTAAGGAGTACTTAGGTGTTTAACAATTATGTAAAATGTTGATGAAAATATCAAATAAATACATAAAATCATGAAATTTAGTCAGAATAAAACTCAGAACATCTGATCCAAATTTCTCATATTGCAGCTGGGAAAACCAAGTCCTAATGAGGTGAAGCAGTTTGTCCAAAATAATACAACTGCTAAATAGCAAGATCAGACTTTGATCTTGAATTCAAATTACTCTAACTGCAAATGTACCACTACTTGTCTACCCCAAATTACTGGGATAGTAAGTTGGAAAAGTCAAGTAATCTTTTAATTATAACATATATGTGGAAACTTATAATATAGCTGAAAAAAGGATAACATATGAAAAAAATATAAAATAATTAAACTGTTCAACAATGGGTTATATACTGTAAGTGAAATAATATTTTAGAAAAGGGAGAGCTCAGTTAGAATTTTAAGTCAGGGAAGGCTTCATAAAGGAAGACATAGAAGTAAAACCAGGTCAGGAGCATGGATACATTCTGGCTAGATTAATGAGATAACAAAGGACATTAAGAAAGGAGGGATTTTATTGGCAAAAAAGAAGAAATAGGAGATGCTACAGCCTATGTGAGGCATAATAAGGAGTCTAATGCATAGGTGGAATCAGGTGAAAATGTCTAATTGAAATTTATGGTCCAAAGGTCTACTAATTAATGGTGTAGTCCATGAAGTTGATATTTGAAAAGCCCTATGATATCAACATTAATATAGAAAGATTGCTCAATTTTGAATTAGCTTAGAGCTGGAAAGAATTCATTAACATCATTAATGATGGCAATACAGTTAAACTACAATAAACCTGAGCTATAAAGTGTGCAGATATTCCTTATTCCTTAAGAGAAACACAACCTCAAGCATTATGATTTAACCATCTAATCTTAATGTGGGGTCAGCAAAAGGAGAGGGCAAATAGAGAAAAATCCACTTCATCCCCTAACAAAAATGCTCCTATTTGAAGGTAGTCTCTAACACTCTTCTCTTTTAATACTTACAGAAAAAACAGGAGTTGTCTTTCAGCCTTCCTCTCATCAGTTTCCCTGACCTTTAAATGACTCCTTTTGGACAGTCTTTTTAAACCTCCCTTTCAACTATTTCTACCATACTTTAATGTCTATAAAGC
The DNA here is from genome assembly GCF_016432865.1 of Antechinus flavipes. Taxonomy (NCBI): domain Eukaryota; kingdom Metazoa; phylum Chordata; class Mammalia; order Dasyuromorphia; family Dasyuridae; genus Antechinus; species Antechinus flavipes. The sequence continues at coordinate 286,420,017 of NC_067399.1, read as the reverse complement.
ACATCACATCCTTATTTCATTCATGCCCTTTAAGAAATACCCTATAAAGAACTGCACATGTTTAACCTATATTGGGTTGCTTGCTGCCTAGGGAAAGAAGAAGGTGGGGAGGGAGGGAGAAAATTTTGGAGCACAGGGTTTTGTAGGAGTACGTGTTAAAAACTATAGTTTCATATACTTTGAAAAATTAAAAAAAAAACCTATTATATAAAAAGAAATACTCTATAAACTAAAAACCTACAATATTATTGTCCCTATTTTATAAACAAGGAAACTAAATTTCAGAGAAGATATATTACTTTCCCATAGGTGAGTCTTGGGATGATAGAAATGAGGTACAGCTTGTAGAGAAAACATAGTAGTGATAAGGTCCTCTGATCTTAGAGTGTTTTTGTTATAACAATCTATCTGTCAGTGATTCTGAAGTCTTCTGGCCTAGAATAGTTCTAAAAATGATAACTGGTTAGTCAGTAATAACCAAATTCCTGAGACAATAGTGACTAGACCACCATCAAACCTACCTGAAAGCCACAAAATTAGCAAATAAGTAACATGTAGCTCTAGCCTCTCTAAGTTTGTAAATAAATATATTTATTTTCTTTCTACTCCTTCTTTGCCAGATACTTTTGAAACTTAGCCTACTTTAATTGGCATTACAATTACAATAAATTTTGCCCCTTGAGTTGGAGATAGTTTCAAGCCTGCAAATTCTTTTGAGACACCTTGAGATACTAGTCCACAACCCCATCTTATTAGGGTTTCCCTTTGAACTTCAACAATAGAACTAAAAGGGAATTGAAAAGTCATCTAGTAGAACTTCTTCATTTTTCAGATGAAGACAAAAACTTAGAAAGTACAAATGAATTGCTCTGGTTCATTTGATAAGTAAGCACCAAGGACAGCACCCTTACCACTCTATCTACTCAATAAAGCCAATGGCTTACCTCAGTAATGCTATAATTGTTTTTACATGAAGAATTATAGCATTTGTTCACCAATTGTGTCACCAGCCAGAAGGGGGTGATATGAGATATTCTGAAAATTACAACAACAGCAAAGACTGATCCAAAGGATTCTGAGCATTCCTTTCTGGATAAGCAATGCTTTGGAAAATAAACTCTTATTCAAAAATTGCCCCACTCTTAGGAATAACCATCATGGGTTTTCAGTGACTCATAATAAGAATCTTCCCTTCCAGAAATTTGGAAATAATATCTAGTTGAAGGCATCTCTTTATCTGCAGTTGGGTTTACCCAATAGCAATGGATGCCAACTAGTACACAAAACAAATCAGAAGGATCCTAACGAAGATCCAATACCAAAATTTAAAGAATAAGAATAATACAAGGTTAAGGTTATGGAAAGAAAAGAAATCTCAGAAGAGTGAGCCTGATGCTGATTTTGCCTAACACAAAAAGGTATGAAATAACTGAGTTGTTTCCTCATCAGTTGATTCACAGAATTAAAGAGTCTCAGAATTGGACAGGATCTTACAGGCCCCATGGTTCAGTCCATTTCTAATCATGATTCTCCTAAAGTATAATGTAATTCAATTCAATAAGTATACATATTACAAAGCTATGTTGTGTATCAAGCAAAACATTTAGAACACATAGCTGGTGTATTGTTTTGTTCCCTCTGATTAAAAACTCAATAAATTTTCACAAATTTTCTTGCACAGAACAAAGAAATATATAAAGATAGTAGTGTTAAAAGCTGGGGTTTTTTTAGAGAGTAAGCTACTATTATACTCCCAGTAGGCATGCCACCTTTTAGCACAGATGTTTCGTTGTTACCTGCTGTTTCCACAAAATATTGAAGCAATAAAACAGGACAGGCCCCTAAGAAATGTTGCATAAAGTTAAATATTCCATAGCATTTTCAGGAATAGTATTTAATCCCTAGGCTTTCTACATTCCTTTACTTTTGACTGGCAGGCTGAGAAGGTGATTGCCTTGCCTCTTCCACATTTACAATGCCTCCAGTCATGATTTAATTACCTTTTATTCCTCTTCTCTCTCTTTTAGTTTCTAATCTAAAACAGCAGTCTTGGCAATCAATGATCACTGCATTAGAATAAGCCATCAGCCTCCATTATGGGGAGAATTCTTACAACTCCACTAAGGTTAACCTATTCTCTCAAGCACTGATTTGCTGAACGAAATTTCAGTTTTAAGAAATGAATTTGCCTTCAGCACCCTATTAAGAATTGTGAGATACTAAATAGCTTATTTCAACTGGTGTGTCTGTATTGAACACACTGAATACTGGCTTGTGCCAGAGAGTAATATTTCTGAAAGCATCTGTTATATTTCCAACTGACAATTTTTATTAGTAAATAAACACTGCATTTTAGTAATTATTATCCCTTTTCTCTTAATATTAGCCCCTACTATCTGATAAGCCTCCCTTCCCATTCCAACCTGAAACTGCCCTTTGAGGAACTCCCTCCTCATTGAATTTCTTCTCCTTCATCAGGGTTTAGTTTCAGGTCTTTCTCCTTTTCCCCTACTTTCCCTGCTCCAAGATAAGATTTCTTTCTACACATATTTTTCTAAAATCAAATTATTTGGATTTCTTTTTTACTAAGATCACATCCTAGAATATACATCTATATATATAAATATAATTATACTTATGCTTATATATCTACATATGTATATATGCCAGATTGCTCTAATCCATCATAAATTCCTTATTAGCAGGAACTTGACCAATTTATATCTTTATCTAATTCCCAAACCAATTCTTTGTACACAGTAGGAGTCTAAAGAACATTTAAGTGATTGATTTAAATGAACTGAATCTAATTGAAATGATTAAAGTATGGTGCTACTAAGGCCAAAATCATGGAATCCAATCTCAAATTTAAACATAGCATGCTCTCTTGATTTTCCCTTCATTTCTCATTTACCCACATTCAATTGCTATGTTCCATTCCCTTAGTTCTATTGTACTCTAAAAATAGAAATCAGTATACTGCTCCCAAACACAGCATTCTTTTTTCTTTATTTTTTTCTAGGTGAGCTACATATGTGAAAAGGGTCTTTCTGAATTGTCTCTTCTATTTCTAACTCATAAGAATGATTGACTCTAGTATTTTTAATTTCATGACAATGAGAGAGTTACTGGGGGATGAAAGGTGAGAGGGAAGCAGGCAGTGCCCTTCAAGCAGCATCTTGTAGAAAAATTTGCCTAACCAAGATATAGCCTATCTTGTATTATATTCTAAAGAAAAGTAGGATTTTTTTTAAGTAAGTGCATTAAAGAAAATTTTACTAATTCATTCAACAAGAATCTAATATGTGCAAGTGATGAGGTTGATGAGTCAGGGAACCAAAATATGATGAGGTTTAGGTTTTGGGGTTTCCTTTCATAGGGAACCAAATGATAAGGTCTAGATTTAAGGAATCAAAATGAGATTAAGGTTTCTGAGGTCAGGGAGTTAAATGATAAGGTCTAGTGGCAGGTTTAGGGTTCAGGGAACCAAATGGAAAAGTTTGGCTCCCCTATACCCCTTTGGAATTCAGCCCAAGGGTAGGGAGTTTTGGGGAATGCCCTTCTGGTGGTGTAGAGGGTCTCTGTAAAGGAATTTACAAACCTGAAAACCTAGATTGATAAAAGAGGTTTGTTATAGGGATTGGGAAGTAAGGTTAGAAATCCTAACAGGGAGGCATAAAGTCTGTTTAGGGAAATAGATGAGGATAAAGAGAGGATAACACTGGAAAAGAATATTATTCCAGTGGGCAGAGGCTTCCTTGGCATGGCATAGCATGCCAAAACATGCAAAGAGAGAATTTTAGATTGGCTCTTTTATAATAGGAACTTTGGCTATAAGCTGAAGGGGGCTAGTGGGTGGAGTCCCTAGTTGGCTCATCTATTAGCTGGGTTTCAGTTTGAGCTGGAATTTGAATAGAATTCAATGAGTTTCTTTAATTCAATATTGGAATTAGAACCAATCTCACCTAGATAACAGAATGAAAATGTTTGTCTTGTTTCCACTCAGGTGGGGTCCCTCACTGAGGCAGAGTTGAAGGAAATTTTCTCCTTCAAGGAGTTTTAGAGTTTTGGAGTCCCTTCTTCACAAGGAACTATGCTAAGTACTGGAGATACAAAGAAAAAACAAAACAAAACAAAACAAAAAAACAATCCCTGTTTGCAAGAAGCTTACATTCTACTGGAAAGAATTAATCTGAACACAAATAAGGAAAAAATGTATCTTCTCTTTTTTATCCTATGTCCAGCCAATTCTCTTTTTCTTTCTAAATTAAGTTATAAAGATATAGAATTAAAATATAGATATACAAATATCTATCCATTAATCTTTCCTTGAAATTATTTGCATTATACATATTTACCTATATATACATATAGATATATTGGTATGTGTGTATATATTTGTATGTGTGTATATATATATATATATATACATATGTATGTAGGTATATATATACATTCCAGATAAAATAATTTGCCTTATAATCTAGACATTTTTATAAGTCTTTTCCTGTAGTATTTCTATTTTCTTTGTTCTAATCCAGTGAAAAGATGGATAGGATTTCACATATAAACTTTAATGGCTTATATTTTATTTTTGTGGCATTAATTGAAATTAGATTAATGGGATGATTTAAAAACAGCCTCTAACTTAAGTTCTTTAGCAGACAGATATGGTTCTAAAGTTAAGAGTTGTGTTACTGTTCCCTAAAGAGCAAAGAAAGAGTCTATTGTCCTTGTTATTCTGTAGCTCTTAAAAAAAAAAAAAAAAAAAAACTGAGTATTTTTTTCATTTTAATTTGTAATAAAATATAATAGCCCTATAATAATGTCTAAGTATTTTATTTTAAATTGTAACATTAAAAAGACAAGAAAGACTGCTTTGCTAAGGAAGCATCATAAATATATTGTGAATCTCAGAATATATTCCACTCTTGTTGTTATTTAGAAAACAATGTTCGTTATCTTATCATGGCTGATTTTCAATATTTGACTTTGATTCACACTTACCTTAGGTGAGAAGGAAAATGCAGTTTCTTAAGAATCCTTTTCCAAACATTTAGAATTTGACATATCTTAAAAGCATAAGAATAAGGAAAAAACATTTTTTTCGACTTTCCTTTCAGCAGCACAGTTTCTTCTTATTCCCAAAGAAAATGCCTCTTTCCCTTCTGCTGTTAATGAGATTAAGCTTCTTTGACTGATGTTCTCCAATTGGTCATCTTATTAGAATTTGTAGTATGAAAAAAGTTAACAAAATCTATAAAAATGATCAACTTGTATTGTGCATTCAAATACTGAGATCCAGAATACAAGTCAAAAAACTAAATACCATGATATAAGAACTAATACAAGAAACGATTCAGAAAACAAACACAGAAAATAAAGAATCAATCAAAAGACTCTGCTCCAGGAAACAAACAAAAAAAAAAAAAAAAAAACTGGAAATTCCAAGTAGTTTGTTAAATTAAATGACAAACCAAAACTTTGCAAGTAACCTGGAAACAGACCTTCAAATATAAGGAGAAGAAAAATTAAGTAAGAAAAGACTAGTCTGTATCCACCTGAACAACAGAAAGAAATGGAATGAGTATTCTGAAAACCCATGAAGTAGAAGATGCAACGCAGGATCATTCCTTATAAAATGAATATGTATATACATACACGAATACATATGTCTAAATATACACATACATATATATCATAAATGCAATAAAGTTAGCAAATATATCAACAACAATGTCATTAAATAATGAAATAATTCACAGGAAGGAGAGGAAAAAATACTAGAAAGTGAAAGACATAAAAGATTGAAAACAATAATAGGTGCAATAATATGAGATCATTAAGAGGTTGGATTTTTTGATTTGTTTATTGGTTCATTTTTAAAAAACATGCAAGGAGACAAAGTTGAAATCAGAAATCAAATAGATATCACAGTGGAGGAAAAGATCTGAAAAACTATTCACTTACTTCACAACTTCCCTTTCCTTTCTAGGATAAGAGGGCATATCATAGCTGATGACCAGGAAATGATATCAGAAAAAGGCAAGAAAAGCAGGGATTACCACTAAAGATATCAACAGAAAGAACACAGTTTTGGAGTACAAAGCTCAGTGGAAAAAGAAGCTGACTAGAATGATATGTATAGAGGAAGGAGTCTTTGTTATAGGGGACCCAAATTAAAATCTCAACTGTGTTATACTGGGCAAGTTTGTTTTTTGTTTTTTTAATTTCTCTTAGTCTCAGTTCCCTTTTCAAAAAAAAAAAAAAAAGAGAGAGAGAGAGAGAGAGAGAGAGAGAGAAAGAGAGATGGTTTGAGGAGCCTGCTAACTCAAAATCAATGATCCTATGATTTGATAATGTCATTTGGAGGCATATGCCTGTGGTTGTCCACACATTTTTCCCTAAAAGAACCAAATGTGTTCTTGTATAGGTGCCCCCTTCATACACATTCCCTGGCATTTTTTTTTTTTTGGCCTTACCCCCACTAGTAACATTGTAGCCTACAGTAGACTATTCCTATGTATGTTTGGAAAAATTTTACATAACACTTTTCTGATTATATTGATTAAATAATGTTTACAAAGTATTGTGTCACCTAGTAATAAAGCAAAATTAATAAATCACAAGGGGTTTTTCAGTTAAGATTTTAACTGAATGTCTCAATGCCTCAAACCTTTTTTATCATTAGGGAAGTTTATGTCTGAGAAGGTGTGCAAATTATTTAGAAAAAAAAATTAGCCACATTTAATTATATAATAAAAATAATGAAATATATGCTTGGCAAGTAGGAATGTGAGCATAATGAGATAAAGACCATTTTCTTTTTTTTTTTAAATAACTGAACATCACTATGAACATCAATAATTGTACTGAAAAACATAACAACTCTCTGCCAATTTTTATTATTTTATGTCTGTTCCTTCACTGTTGAGACACTCAGCTGTCATTTCTCACACTTGTCAATGTAATGTGCTTCTCTTTAATATTCCTATGTCAATCATCTGGTTTGTTGTTTCTAATATAAAATAAAACTTAGAAATCAAATAATCAAAATTATTAGAATTATTTCTCAAAGAACAATTGAATACATTATGAGGGAGCCTTAACGGTTTGAAGTATAGTATTCAAAAGTTATAGCTTTTGAATACTATACTTCAAACCGTTAAGGCTCCCTCAAAATCTATTCAATTTCTAGAAGGTCTCACCATTTTGGGGGGGAAGAGGGGATAGTTAAGTGATGCAGTGGATAAAGTGTTGGTCTCATTATTAGGAAGACCTGACTTTCAATCCTGCCTTAAATGCTTATTAATTATGTGAACCTGTACAAGTTATTTAAGTTTCTCTTAGTTTCATTTGGTTTCTTCATCTGTAAAATAAGATAATTATTACACCTACAACACAGAGTTGTTGTGATGATCTAATGATATAACATATACAGCACTTTGCAAACCTTTTGACACTATATAATTATTGTTATATAGTATCACTAATTAATTTCAGTAAGTAAGCATTTACTTTCTGTACATCCTACCTTTCTACTTCTGAAAAAAAAAAAAAAAACTCATCCTTGCTACAAATATGCATAGTCACAAACTTAGAAAAGGTATGAATAATACCCCAATTCAATAAATTGTTTTATTTTTGTCTTTTTATCTTCAACATATACTAGTACTTTAAACTTTAAATATAACTACTTAGCATTTATTAGGGTTTAGAAATGGACTATGTGCTATTGCCTTAAATAAGAGTTCAGAGAGGTTCTTCTGGCTAGCCCTAAAGTAATGAATTTATTGATCTCAGCAACCAGAGACCACCTATTAAATTCTTAAGGGCCTTTGATCTACATGTGGAAAAGAACAGTAGGAATAACTTGTAATGAATTTATTCTTGAAGTATTATTATTGTTGTTTATTGTCTGCCTATCAACATTACTTAATTATTTAATGGATTTATGAAGTATTTTCCTTAACTAAATTTTAAAAATGATAATAAATTTGAAATATCAGTGCACTGCACAAAGTTATTTGAAGAGAAACAACCTTCAGAGATCTCATTATGAATAACAGTTGCCAGTCGTGGCCACAGTTATCATTAAACAACTGCTGGTTGAGTTTTGTAAAAATCAAAAGCAGAAGTCAGGCATGCAGGACATACATGTCTCTTTTTCATATTTCCCTGAGTCTCAGGTAGAAAGAATCTCATATCATTTCTGAGAAAAAGCTGCTCCCTTGGAGCACTCACAGATTTGCCATATGGTATTTAAAATCTCGAGTCAAAGTAGTGTTAGAAATTACACAGACAGACCCAAAGCATGCTGGTTAATGTTGTTTTCCATTCTGGGACCAAAGAGATTTCTTTCAGTGCCAGTACCCGAAGCCAAAAACATCCTAATATTTGACATTCTCTCTCTAATTGTTTTCATCAATTGCATAAACTAAACTGTATATTAAGAGTCTATATTTTGTTGTTGTTTTTTTGTCAATCACAGTTGAGCATGGGGAGATGGTTTTTCTAAAATGTGGGACATCAAAGAGCTTTCAACATTAATTTATATGAGATCATTGTCTATACATATGTCTAATTATCTGCACTGATTGCTTGCAGGTGTCAGTGGATGAGAAGAGGAAGAAGGGTTCCATCAGGTTGGAATAAAAATTGAAATGGAAGTTTTAAAAATGCATTGTGTATGTGGCAGGAGGTGAAAAGAAGGGGGCATAAACAGATTTACAATTCCTTTCTCCTTCTCCAAAATCTTTCTTTTTATATTGCAGCTATTAGGAAGGCAATAACTGCTAAAAAATGTTCAGCCGACTGGTCATCAGATGAAAGATCTCCATGAGGGAAGCCAGCCTGAGCTTATAGGGACTCACTTTTCTTCCTCATGAATAGAGAACGCATTTACATTGTGTCATGTGAAATTATCGAACAGCTGCTTGGAAAGAGAGAAAAACAAGAAAGCCTGTCTACCAAAGGGATGCAATGCAGACACACGATCAGATACACAGAGTAAATAGAAATGGCATTCAGGAAAGGTGATAAGCAATCAAGTAAAGACAAAAGTGAGATGCTCTGACCTTATATTTAGCATCCGTGCCAAATTAGCATATCTGTGCAGTGTAGTAGAAAATTAAGTGGGGAAAAAGGACAAAGTAAGTGTAAAATCAAAGCAGAAATTGCACATGTTTGGAATATCTGAAATAATTATGCTCTATTTCATATCCAAAGGGTTACATTTTGGTCAGCTCATCTTTTCATCAGGAGCCACAAGTTCAAAACAAAATGCTATGAGCTTGACCTATACTAATTAAACAGAAGTATTTTGTTCTTTCTGGGTCTTGGCCTATTTGAGTTTGGGTGGTCTTGGGGTAAAGAGGTGACTCTAAAAAAAGGAAAGGGAATCTTGACTTCATCCATTAAGCTAACTTCATTTTCTTTTCTCTGCAGACACAGCTCATTAACTAGACAGGATTTCTTTTCAAGAACTGCATGGGGACAAGTATACCCAGGAAGCATTGCTCCTCTGCCCTGTTGTCCAAAGGATACCTTTGATGGTCAAAGTATATCAAACGGTGGAAGTGTTTGGCAAACTCAGCTCGACCATCTCCTATGCCCCAGCAGTATGCACATCATTTAACAATATGTAGATAGATTCACAGAATGCCCTACAGCTTTCCAAAGTAAATCATTTCTATTTTTTGTTTTAAAGATCATAATTCTTTCCTTTAGGGAGGAGAGAACAGATTGATTTAACTTTGTTTTCTGTCTATCTATTAAATTGTGGAAAGTACCAAAAGTCATTCTGATAGATTAAACACACACACACACACACACACACACACACACACACACACACACACACAAAGACACACACAAACACACACACACAAACACACACACAAACACACACACACACACACACACACACACACACGTGTCCATTCTCTTTGAGAGGGTAGGTAGCCAGTTTGAAGTTGTACTTTGAGAATAGTGCATAGAAATATTTAAAATAACTAACTGCCATCTTGGCTAACAAACAGAGAAAGAAGTGCAAGCAGCCCCTAGGCAGATGGCCACCTGTTCTCTTGCAGCTGGCTCCTGTGGAAAAAAAAATCATAATGATTGCAATCACTTCCGTTTCACAGACTCCCTCCAAACAGTGGGGTCTGCAAAGAGCCACCTACTAAGCCAACATAATCTTAGTCTCTCTTCTGAGACTTTTTTTTAAGAAAGAGATTAACTAATCACAGTCAGTTTTTCTCAGCAGGAAAAGGAGAAGTGATTTACACTTGGAAAGAAAACATACAGAGAGACAAAGAGAATAGCATCTTACAGCCAAATATTCCTGGGATCTACATGCATAGGTCTCACTGGGAAGATATATCCTCCAACAGCATCTGGCCCCTTATTCATTTTCTTCTGTAGTCCCTACTTGTGCTTTGATATTCATCAGTTCCAAAAGAAAAAAGTAAATAAATTAAAAAAAAAAAAACAGATTTACAAGAAATCTTGGTATCTGAATCTCATTTAAGTTTTGGGTATCTGGCCATAAATGTACATGAAGAAGAAAGAGAGGGAGAAAGTTCAGGGAATGCTGAGACAGCAAATCTTTCTCCTCTTCAGCCTTTGCTCCTGCATTGCACCAATCTGGCAAGCCAGGTTGAAGAATTTCTCTGCACCTTCTCTCTCTTTTAAGTCTCATCACCCTTGTAATATGATTGGGCTTTTCAGAAAGGAAAGGAAACTTGGACTGAATATAAATACTGGAGTTAGAAGGGAGTTTAATGGGCTTGCCTAGCAAGTCTAAAGCCTAATATGACAATTTCAGAAACTGTATCTTGTAAAATTAAAAGTCACAAGGTCCCACATGGAAGGAGCTAAGACTATAAACACAGGTCAATTAAGATAAATTTCCAACTAACTTCTATACTAGCTATAAACTGTTAATAGTATCAGTGAAAAATTGGACACACATATATACACACACTCACCTTCCCTATATTCTTTCACTTTGTAATTTCATTGATCCCACCATTTCCAAAATACATATTCCTAGCTTTAGTTTCTCTTAAATTTCAAGCACATCTCCTGATGCTTATGAATCATCTTCACTTGTGTGTTCTGCCACTAAGTCCAACTTACCATGTTCAGAATTATTTTTCTTACTCCAAAATCTGCTTCATAGAGTCACTTATATCTGAAATGTTGGTTTTACTCTTCATATTTTTTTTCTTTTTTCACTCACCTCCCAAAACCAATTTGTTAACATATCCTTTAAATTCTATCTTGAGAATCTCCCATTGCATTCAGATTTTAATCAGCAATGATTCTTCCTCCTTGGACTTCAAGTGGTACTTGGTTTTCACCTCAGCTTTCATTTACCACGCTATTGTTTTTATAATCAATCATGTGTTCTCCACAAAGTTCACTCTGATTCTTCATTGAAACATGGAAATGAAGATAGAGTAAAATTATTGCAGTGAATCACAAGCTGTGAAAAGTTGTACCATCTCAGACATCCAATACCACTCCAACAATAGGCTGTGGCTGCTTTCAGTGGACCAAAATATGTAAATGTCTAAGGACTTTTCACAAGTAGTCTGAATACTATGAGTGAATAATTTAGCTATGGCAAATCATGAAAGAATGAAATGAACAGGGTAGCATAAAAGGAAAACCAAGGATGCTAAGAGACATACTTTATTACTATGTAAATATTAACATAGTTCTTGGTACTCTAAATGTGAGATCCTTGTCCAGTCACCAATAAGAGGGAAATGCTATTATAGAAAGTTAATCATAACAACCTTGATATGTTCCCTTTAAATGAAAACAAAAGGAAATTACAACAAAATAGAAAGGTGGTTCATATGTATTCTTTGGAGAGGCATAAAAGGGATGAGGAGAAATAGTTTTATTATACCTTCAAAGAAAAAAAAAAGTGGAACCTTCAGTATCCAAAAGAAGAGAGAAAACTGAAGGATAGGGGAAGTGGGACCTGAGACCTTATTTTATTTAAAGATACCATTAATAATTTAGTAATATTTAATAATTATTTCTGAATGTTAAATTTTCATTTCTTTACATTTTATGATGGTAATTTTTGTATTGATTGAGGCATTTCTTAAAAGTCTGCAATAGACAAAAAAGGGGAAAAAAGGATCAGACATGCTTTGGTAAATAATATTTTATAATAGGTTATAATTTTACACATTATTTAATGAAAAGAATAAAAAACACAAATTGTCATTGATGTTGATTATAATTCTTTTGACTCAGGTAAAGCAAAATGCTCCCTTAAAAGTTTGTCTGTAATGTTGGAGGGGATATGGGAAAACTGGGCCCCCCACCGATACATTGTTGGTGGAATTGTGAACAGATGCAACCATTCTGGAGAGCAATTAGGAACTATGCTCAAAAAGTTATCAAACTGTGCCTACCCTTTGACCTAGCAGTGTTTCTACATATCCCAAAGAGATCTAAAAGAAGGGACAGGGACCTGTATGTGCAAAAATGTTTGTGGCAGCCCTGTTTGTAGTGGCAAGAAACTGGAAAGTGAGTGGATGCCCATCGATTGGAGAATGGCTGAATAAGTTATGGTATATGAATGTTATAGAATATGATTATTCTGTAAGAAGTGATCAGCAGGATGATTTCAGAGAGTCCTGGAGAGACTTACACGAACTGATGCTAAGTGAAATGAGCAGAACCAGGAGATAGATCATTGTACACAGCAACAACAAAACTATACCATGATCATTTCTGATAAACATGATTTTCTTCAAAAATGAGATGGTTCAAACCAGTTCCAATCGTTCAGTGTTAAAGAGAGCCATCTACACTCAGAGAGAGGACTATGGGAACTGAGTGTGGACCACAACATAGCATTCTTACTCTTTTTGTTGTTGTTTGCTTGAATTTTGCTTTCTTTCCCAGTTTTTTTTCTTCCTTCTTGATCCAATTATTCTTGTGCAGCAAGATAACTGTGTATACACACACACACACACACACACACACACACACACACACACACACACACATATATATATATTTATATATGGATTTAACATATATTTTAACATAAAAAAAGAAAAAAAAAAAAAGAAATGGACCTCCTTGGTGAGGAAACCCCCAGTATCTATACTTAGATTTTTGGAACTTGGACAAATGCAAGGATAAGCCATGATATTGGAGGGCTGCTGAGGAACCCTGCCACAGAAGTGATGGATTTAAAATGCACAGTGAAAAACACATGATTCAACATGACCCATGTGGAAATTTGGATTTTTGCACTATGCATATTTGTTATAAAGGCCAGGTGACCAGGAAGAAGTTCTAGATTTGAGAAAGGCAATGGAGTTTGGCCATTATTTAAGAGGTTAGGGAGCAGGCAGGTAGCACAGTGGATAGAGTGCCAGCTCTGAAGATCTGAGTTCAAATTTAGCCTCAGACACATGACATTTGCTAGATGTGTGACTCTAGGTAAGTCACCTAACTCCAACTGCTTTATCAAAAGAAAATTTAAGTTTGGGAGATTGAGCATACAATAATAAAATATTATTGTTACTTTATAGCTACTTTTATGTATGTATCATATATACTTGTTGATTTCTCCCATTATACTGTAAGCTCCTTAAGGGCAGAGACTGTTTTTGCTTTTCCTTTCCTCAACTCTTTGTTCAGTGTCTAGGTACATAGTATTTAATAAATGTTTATTGATTGATTGAAAAAAAAAGTTTGTCTGCAACAAAATATCTGTCATGCATAGCATTTTTAAGAAATAATTGTGCCCTGAAGCAGATAGCTGGTACAGTACATAGAGCACCAGCCCTGAAGTCAGGAGGACCTGAGTTCAAATCTTGTCTCAGACACTTAACACTTCCTAGCTGTGTGACTATGGGCAAGTCACTTAACTCCAATTGTCTCAGCAAATAATAATAATAATAATAATAATTTTGCCCAATAATTCCCTAATTATAACACAACATAAAAGAAGAAATGATGTTTTCACCAATGGTGTTTGCCACTATCATAGAAAATATCCACCACAGACTCCAAAAGGAAATACATTTACTCAGAACTTTCAGATATTTCTTTCCAAAGATGATTGTTCTAATTGTACCCTGAAATACTGCAGAGACTTCTAAATAAGATCTATAATCACCAAAAAGTGTTTTTATTTAATGTTTGCCTAGGAAAAACGAAGAAAGTCTGTTGTATTTACCATCATATATAGTAAAACAAGCCATAGTGACATTCTATCACTATATATAATGTATATATATGTATGTATGTATGTATGTATTTATACAAGTATATTTTGGATAAACACTTTACAAGAAATAAGCTAGGCCCCTAATTGAAAGGAGGAATAAAGAATGGACTTGATAATCTTTTAAATATTATATATATATAATATATATATATATATTAACTACCCCTAGCTTCTCCCTAACACAGAAGCCTATTTTTGAAAAGCAATATTCTTGCCTTATAGAACTAACAGTCATAGAATTCTAAAAGTTTTTTTTGAGAATTAAAGCTTTGGTAATGACCTGGACTATGGATATGAGTAAGTTACAGCAAATTACCATGTAAAATTAACCCAAGAAAAATGGAATAAAGGAAGCTATCAGAAAAATGTGACCAGAAAAAAAGGATATGCCAGTCTTATGGCAAAAGTAAATATAATAGACATTCTACTTCTTGGTATCTTCACAGTATTACATCAACTAAAGAAAGACTCTATTATATTAGTGCTTTCCATATGGATTATTTATGGGGGAACAAAGACAAGAATCATGAAGGAAAAGAGGGGATAAATTGGTTATGATCTGCATTGTAAGATTTTGTTATTTTGTGCCCTTGCACAAAATCCTTCTCAGGTTCTTAGGTTGTACTTCTTAAGTGCTTCAGAAATTCTTTCTCTTTCTTTAAGATATGATCCAAGCACCATTTTCTGCATAAATTAGTCTATTAACTGATAATACTCTCCTTTCAAAAAAATCTTATATTTAACTACTCTGAACGTATTTGTTTCCATCTGAGCTCTGTTTGGTTTCAACTCCATGGAACAAGACATCCCTCCCAGGATAAGCTGATCAATTCTAATTTAATCACAATACTAAAAACTGAACTTTAGATACTGATCACCTTCCTACCTCTCTTTGCCTTGTCTGTTGAGCACTTAACTTCTCCCAGTGCTTTCATTTATACAAAGCAATAACTGAACCTTCAGCTTACTCTACTTTCCATTTGCAGTTCTATTTGATTTCAACATCACAGAATAAGATGCTGCATTGTTTACAACTAGGGTCATTCCCACTTTTCTAGCTTTTTTATGTATGTTGTCTTTCTCCATTAGAGTGTAAGATTCTTGAGGGCAGGAACTTCCATCCTTTTTCTTATTTGTATCACCAGTACATAGTACAGTACCTAATACACAGTAAGTACTTGATATTTGCTGAATGCAATCGAAGATTTATTTTGTGCATGCATATGTGCAAGTGTTTGTACACACTAATCTTCTACATCAGTATATAACTTATTTATGAATGAGGATAATTTTATGGTTTGCACTTATGTCCTAGTATAGTTCTTTACACATAGTAGGTTCTTAATAAATGCTCAATAATTGATTGGATATATTTACACCAAAGAGGTTATAAATCCATTGAACTATTGGATTAATTTCTGTTTATTGTTTCCCCTTTACTAAACTATAATCTCCAAGAGAACAAAGATCATGCCTTAAGTACTTATTTTATCTTCCTTAGTAGTTCCAGGGTAAAATGTTTTGTGCATAAAGAGGAAACTAATCAAGGCTGATGGAATCTGAAGTTATTGTCAAAATAGGTAGCTTATAGAATCATTTTGAAGGAGAAATAGTCCTGGCAGCAAGGACAACTTGATAAAGAGTAGCTTTTTGCTGCTCTTTCCAAGAATAATCCCATCAAAAGAAAATGCCTAAAAACAATCATATCTGATTGGATTCTAATTTTTTTTTAAAGGAGCTGAATATTCAATCTTCTATTAGAGACTCAAAAAGGAAAAAGAGAGAAAGGAGGGAGGGAGGGAGAGAGGGAGAAGGGAAGGGAAGATGAAGGGTAGAAATGAAGGGAGGAAGGGAGACAGGAAGGAAGGAAGGAAGGAAGGAAGGAAGGAAGGAAGGAAGGAAGGAAGGAAGGAAAGAAGGAAGGGAGGAGGGAAAAAAGGAAGGAAGGAAGGAAGAGAGGGAAGGAGGAGGGAGAGAAAAAGGGAGGGAGAAAGAGAGAAAAAGAAAGAAAGAAAGAAAAAAGAAAGAAAGAAAGAAAGAAAGAAAGAAAAAAGAAAGAAAGAAGGAAGGAAGGAAGGAAAGGGAAGGAAGCAAGGAAAAAAGAAAGGAAGGGAGGAAGGGAGGAAGGGAAGGAGGAAAGGAGGAAGGGAGGAAGAAAAGAAGGGAAGGAGGAAAAGAGGAAAGGAGGAAGGAAAGAAGGAAGGAAGAAAAGAAAGAAAGAAAGAAAGAAAGAAAGAAAGAAAGAAAGAAAGAAAGAAAGAAAGAAAGAAAGAAAGAAAGAAAGAAAGAAAGAAAGAAAGAAAGAAAAGATAACAATTTCTTACCTCTACATTACTATGGGCTTGCCCTAGACTGAAGCTGAATGAAGCTCATGGTCACAGACAGCTGCTTGTATCCACCAGTAACTCCCCTCTTAAATTCAAACCATTACTGTTATCTGTATTAATATGATTAGGAACACCATTTACTCTGAGGCTTCATTTCTTCAAATATAAAATACAGATAATATTCATACTAGCTATCTCATAAGGTAGTCAAGAGGTATAAGATTTGGTTTATCATTCTCAAATTCCAATTATTGAGAATTATACAAATAAGAGTTACTGTTTTTGTATTTTCTAGTGATTAGCAAGAACTTATCGATTGCCAATTATGTGTCAGATACCTACTCTTTCAAGAGTCATTACCAATGTGATAATAAACCAAATTTATTTACTCATCAGTTGTGTATCCTTGTCCTTCATTTTTAAACATTATAAGATCACTTAAATTCTGTGGGTCTTCTACTACAAGGAGATAAGGAGGCAACAACTAGATTATCTCTTATATTCCCTTCAGATCTTATGATTCCTTGATACTAAAATCATCGCACTAATATTGATCACTGTTTGGAAATATCCACATGATGAGGGGACATTATGGTACAGTATTCCTAGAGTAAAAAGAGAACTGAGAGGATAAAAAATTGAATATGACTATTAGACTGTTAATCTGAGTAAGTAGAAAAATGGTGATGCTCTTGAAAGACATATAAATATTTGAAAGAGTAATAGATGTTGGGGTGAGAGAGAAGTTTTGAGCATGTTCAGCTTCAGATGTATATGGGATACTCATTTCAAAACATCCAATAAGCATATATTGAGGCAAGACTGGAGCTCAGAAAAGAAACTAGAATGAAAATAAAATAGGGAAGACATCTACATAAAGAAGATAATTAAGTCCTTGGAAATAAATATGATTGCCAAGAAAAAAAAATTAGAAATGGAAAAAAAAGGTGGAGTGCACTTTGAAGTATACCTGTAGGTATGGATGCAATATAAATGAGGATCCAATAAAATTCGCTGAAAAGTCTCACATTAATGTTACCTCACTGTTTATAGTTAAAGAATTGTTGGTGATAACCTTCTCCTAACATTTCACTGAATATAGCTATAGTCTTTCCTGATCCAGTGGCTCCTACTTGCATCTGCCTAGGTTTCCCTTATCCTAAAAATGTTCCAGGTGCTATGTTCAATGCTGGTAACACAAATAGAAGTAGAAACACAGTCCCTGACTTCAAGAAGCTGACAATAACACATTAAAAGAAATTAAATGAAAGGGAAATGTAGCACCCTGATACTGTTGAGAAAGTTCAGATGAATTAGAAGCTGTGCTTAACTCGTTAAAATGGAGAGTCTGGGAGAAATAAGCAAATCAAAGGGAGAGATCACAAATATGAGAAGTATTTCCATTGTGTTAAATCCAGGCTAGGAGTAAGCTTCCTCGATACAGAGACTTCTACAGTATTATAAACAAAGTCCAAGAGAGTCAGGACCACAGCCTAGAAAGGAATGATACCTGACTTTTAACATGGTCCATAATCAAACATAATCATTTGCCCTTCTATAATTCCATTATATTCCAGCCAAAATGTCTTGCTAGCAATTTCTCGATTTACCATGCAATCATCTGTATCCATACTTTTGTAGACTCTCATACCTAGAAAGTACTTCTTCCTCAGATCTTTTCCTTAGCGTTCCTAAAGTCCTTTAAGGCTCAGCTGAGGAGCCAATTTCTAAGTAAAACCTGTTTTTGAACTCCCCAGTTCTTGGACTTCCTTCTGAGATTATTTTGTATGTATGTATATGTATGTATATTTCCTATGTCCTGTCAATGAAAGGCCCTTGAAGGGCAAAAATTATCTTATTTTTATCTTTTTATATTCAGTGGCTTAATTGAGTAAATGAATATATTGTTGTTCTGAATGTATTGTTGTTCTTTCAAATTAATTGAATATATGTGCTACTGCAATTGCTATAGTATAATTATTTTTCTTCACCTTTAGCTTGTCCAAATATATGATATCCTATTTACTATTGATGGCATAATATGGTTGCCTTCCTAATTCTCTGCTTCTTGGTCTCCCAGTAATTTATTTGTCATTGTGCTGCAGCACAGACTGATAACAATAATCAATTTTAGTTCTGGGTTTTTGATGAAAATTTGTGGCTACCTTGGTGTAATCTTTTGACAAAGTATGCCTCTGAAATAAAAAAAAAAATTAGTTTTCAAACCTAATTTCACCATTATGTATTCACAATATGCAAGCAAGTCTCAATATTCTTCAACCCAGTTGTTAATCTACAGCATCACAATTCTCCATCCAAGATCAAGTAGTCATGTACATGTGTGTCTGCCTGGCCATACTTCTGTACTCTAGTCTCCAAATCTGACTTGGCACTCCATACTCCTGCCTGCAACACCAAATTTCTGATTGGTAAGTATTCTCTTTACATACTCTGGAACCAAAACCACAATATACCCATTAATGTTCCTATACTCTAGTCCCTGACCCCAAATAGATACTTTTTAATTTGCTGCATTGGGAGCCCAGAACTACAACGAACCTTCTGATTGGTCAAAATTCATCATATTTACTCAAGACCCAGATTCATATACTAGTTTCCCAGGAATCTTATAACAAGCTTCTAAACACTTTCCAAATCTGGTTCTGGAAATAATAAGTGAATTAATATTATCAAAATGCTCCACTGTGGCCACCATTCCCCATTTTGTATTGTATTCAAACATCAATACGTGAGCTCTGTGAAGTCAGGAATCAGTTTGCTTGCTTCTATTGTATCCCTAGAATTTATCATAATCCATAGAAGTGCTTATTAACTGCTTTTTACTTTATTATTTCATTCACTCATTTAAAAACAAGCATATTTTCTCTAATTCTTGGATTTCCTTCTTAGAAGCTTTGATCATTTTTGAAATCTTTTAAATTTAAATAGTTCAGACTAGATGTTAAGAGCAACTTCTAAATCTTACATTCATTATACATAGGTGGTCCATTTTTTTCCCTCCTAAACTTCAAATAGTAGCATTCAACTTATTTTTATTTAAGTTAAGGGTTTCCTGACCATGGTATATGTACAAGAAAGAAAATAAACTTTTTAAGGTCCTGGATTCAATGATTAAAATAATATTCTACATTCCCACACAATGTAAAAATGATTCATTTTCTACAATAACAACAAGAATAACATGTTCTTAGAATAGTTGGATGATGATGATAAGTATCAAAGATGAGGAGAAATTAGTCTGATAATAATGAGTAAAACTGTTCACTTTTTTTTCTTTTTTACTGAATAAGAATAAGTTCAGAGCAAAACTATTATTGGGATTGTGAACATTTCCCATATTAAAAGTGGCTTTTCAAAAGAGGATTGTGTTTTGGAATATGATATTATATAAGAGAGTGAGGAAGGCAGAGTATAAATTTGGCTATACAATTTATCTCAGAGAGAAGTGACACACAAGCCCCTGATTTCTGTCTCATTTGCATGGCTGCAGTACAAAGATGCTTGAAGGGCCTTTCCCTGTTCTTGCTCCACTCTGGATAATCCTCTTATGCCACCCTTTGGGCACTGAATAAATTACAGCTAATCTACAAACAACAGGGGGATTCATGCAATTTCAGCTTTCAGAGGTGAGGAAAGAAAGAACTGTCAGAGGGTGATGGCAAGGAGAGAATTACAAGTACTATTTCAAAATATCCACAGAAAAAAATACTGGGGGACTTGAGATATTATTTCAACCTGCAGCAGAGTTTTAGGCTAACAACAAATCATGGAATCAGCAACTAAAACAATGAGTCTTTTTTTTTCCCCTCTGGGATGATAGGGGAATATTCTCTCCCAAAGAGAATTTGGAGATTATGTATAATAGATGTTTATTAAATGTTTGTTGAGATGTTGACGTGAATGAGGGAGGAGATGAAAATAAATATCCAGAATCTTTAATGTGGCAAAGAATTTGTTTTGAAATCCCTTTATGTTGCACATTCTAGATTAAAAAGACCTATAATAAAATAAACTCTAGAATTAAGGTTTATTATGTGCAGAGATCATAAGACAATGAGAAAAAATATGAAAAGGGAAAGGATTGTATAATGTAATAGGCTCAGATTTTATTTCCCTAAAGATATAGATACTTCAGGTTACAAACATGTTTAAGCTTTTGCAATACTATAAGAGTTCCATGTAACTATGAAACCTTTTTAAGCTTCTGTAGCAATACTACAGTTCCATTTCTATTTTCCAATTCACTAAGTTGCTTGAAAAAATAAATATAGGTTGGAAATACACATCTTGAGTGTATTAATATTAGTATATTCTACTATATTTTAACTATTCTGATTAAGGTCTTTATGGGTTATGTCCTTTGAGGGAGCATTTTTTAAAATATTTTGAAATATATATATATATATATACACATATATATAAATATATATATATGTATGTATGTATGTATAAACAATTACTAAGATTCATTTTCATAAACTTTGAATTCCAAATTCTTTCCCTCCTTTACCTCGCCTGACCTAAGACAATAAGCAGTTCGATGGAGATTATACATGTGCATTGATGAAAAACAAATATCTATATTAGTATAATGTTGTAAAAGAAAATAAACACTAAAAGAATGAAGGGAAAAGTGAAAAATAATATACTTTGATCTGCTTTTAGACTCCATGAAGTCTTTCTCTGGAATTAGACAACATTTTTCATAATGAGTACTATGAAAGTATCTTGGAAAATTGTACTGCTGAGAATAGCTTAATCATTCATAGGTAATCATCATACAATATAGCAGTTTCTGAATACAGTATTTTCTTGGTTCTACTCACTTTATTTTGCATCAACTCATGTAAGTCTCCAAGTGTTTCTGAGATAATGATGCTCATCATTTCTTTAACACAATAGTATTCCATCAAAATCATATACGACAACTTGTTCAGCCATTCCTCAATTGATGGCTATCTTGTCAATTTCTAATTATTTGCCACCATAAAAACAGCAGCTATAAATATTTTTATACATATAGGTTCTTTTCCTTTTTTCTTTTTAATTATCTTATTGGGATAAAGACCTAGTAGTGGTATTGCTGGATCAAAGGATATGCATAATTTCATAGCCCTTTGATCACAGTTCCAAATTCCATAAAGGTTGTATCAGTTTACAACTCCACAAAGTTTACATTAGTGTCCCAATTTTCCCACATTCTCTCCAAAATTTATCATTTTTCTGTTCTGTCATATAAATTTAATAGATGTGAAGTAATATCTCAGAGTTGTTTTAATTTGCCTTTCACTAATCAATAGTGAATTAGAGTATTTTTTATATTAGACTAGAGGTAGTATGAATTATTCATCTGAAAATTGCCTATTCGTACCCTTTGACCATTTACAATTGTGTAATTAATTGTATTCTTATGATTTTGATTCAGTTTTCTATACATTTGAGATATGAGACCTTTAGAATGTTTCCCTATCTTTCTGTTTTTCCTTTAATCTTGGAATCATGGGTTTTATTTAAACAACACATTTTAAATTTAATGTAATAAAAATTGTCCATTTTGCATTTCATAATTTTTTCTACCTTTTGTTTGATAATAATTTCTTCTTTTCTCCAGAGATGTGATAGGTAAACTATTTGTTGCTCTCTTAATTTACTTATGATATCACCTTTTCTGTCTAAATCCTGTATTCATTTTGACCTTTATCTCGGTACATGGTGAGAGATGTTGGTCTATGACTACTTTCTGCCATACTTTTTTCCAATTTTCCCAGCAGTTTTTATCAAATAGTGAACTCTTTTCCTAGAACCTAAAGTATTTGGATCACCCAAACAGTAGATTATTATATTAATTTATTGTTATATCTTGTGTAGCTTCCCTATTCTACTGATCTACCACTTTATTTTTAGTCTTTTCTTAATCAGTACCAAATAGTTTTGAAGACTCACTTTATAATATAGTTTTATATCTGGTAGGACTAGCCCATTTTCCTTTTGCATTTTTTTCATTAATTCTTGATCTTTTTTTTTCTTCCAAATGAATTTTGTTTTTATTTTTTCAAGCTCTATAAAGTTTTTTCCCCATAGTTTGATTGGTACTTACACTGTGTAAGTAAGTTAATTAAGGTATGTTTTATTATGTTATCTTTTATTATGTTTAATATATTATTATATATGTTGATACATATGGATTATGTATTATATTTGTCTTACCCTTGAGCAATTGATATTTTTCTAGTTGTTAAGATAAATACAAATTTATGGTGGCAGCTAGAGGCACTTAACTTAAGATAGTTATAGTGGATAGAACAACAGCCCTGAAGTCAGAAGGAACTGAGTTTAAATCCAGCTGTAGACACTTAACACTCTAACTGTGATCCTGGGCAAGTCACAATCTCAACTGCCTTGCCAAAAAAAAAAAAAAAGAAAAAGAAAAAAGAAATAACTTTGTTTCAAAAGTGCTTTATAATTGTGCTCATATAGTTAGTTCCTGGGTTTGTTTCGGCAAGCAGATTCTCAAATATTTTCTATTGTGTACAATTACTTTAAATAGAATTTCTCTTTCTATTTCTTCCTACTAAAATATTTTGGTACTATCTAGAAATTCTGATGATTTATGTGGGTTGATTTTATATGGGCAACTTTGCTAAAGTTTTTAATTATTTCAAGTAGATTTATAGTTGATTCTCTAGGATTCTCTAAATAATTTCATCTGTGAAGAGTGATAGTTTTCTTTCCTCCTTGACTAGTCCAAGTTGTTCCATTTCCTTTTCTTCTTTTATTACTAAGGCTAACATTTCTGATTCAGTATTGAATAATAATTGTGATAACAGGCATCACTGTTTTATCCTGAGATTACAATGAAGATTTCTAAGTTAACCTCATTATAGATAATGCCTTCTGATGGTTAATGCAGATTAAACATTACTTATTATTGTGAGAAAGTTCTATTTATTCCTATGTGGGCTACTAATTTTAGTAGAAATGAGTACTATATTTTGTCAGATGTTTTTTCAGCATCTACTGAGATAATCATATGAAGTTTCTGTTGGCTTTTTATTGATATTTTAATTATGTTAATAGTTTTCCTAAAATTGTTGGGCAAAGTAGTCTTTGACTGTGATTTTTTATGCCCTAATATGTGGTTAAATTCTGTGTAAGTGTCATGCATTGCTGAGAAAACGGCATATTCTTTTATATTCTCATTCAATTGTCTCCAGGTGTCTATCATGTCTAATTTTTCAAAAATTAGTTTCAACTCCTTGAGATCTTTCTCATTTATTTTGTGGTTAAATTTATCTAGTTCTTAAAGAGGGAGCTTGAGAACCCTTATTTATATAGTTTTTCTATCTATTTCTTCTTGTCATTCATTTAAGTTCTCCTCTAAGAATATGGATATTATATCACTTGTGTATATATATTTTGTATTGCTATTGCTATTGCTATTGCTATTGGCACCTTTTACCAAGATGTAGTTTTCTTGCTTGTCTCTTTTAATTATATCTTTTTGCTTTTTCTTTGAGATCAAAATTTGTTTTGCTTTTTCTTTGAGATCAAAATAGTTTTGTTTTGTTTTATTTTTTACTTCAGCTGAGGCACAATATAATTTGCCCAGTCTTTTACCTTTACTCTTTGTGTGTCTCTCTAATTCAAATATGTTTCATGTAAACAGAATAATGTTGGATTATGTTTTTTTAATCTGCTCTACCATTTGCTTTCATGCAATGGGAGAGTTCATCCCAATCACATTTACAATTATAATTACTAACTTTACATTTCCCTCTAACCATCTCTCCCTATTTTATGCTCTTCCCTTTCCTTTCATCCTGTCTCTCAACAGTGTTTTATTTCAGATAACAATCTCCCCCAATATACTCTCTTTTCTACAATACCCCATTCCCTTTTTTTTCTCTTGTTCCCTCCTACTTCCTTAGAGGGTAAGATAGATTTCTTCTGAGTATATATTATTATCTCTTAAAGACAAATGGAATGAAAGTGGGGTTTAAACTACTGGTTTGCTCATGTCATAATTTACCCTATTCTGTTTCCTTCTTTCCTCTTTTTCTAGAACAATCCTTTTTTTTCACCACTTGATTAATTCTAAGTATAATCTTTCTAACTGGATCCTTGTAGAGACACAGTTCTTAAGAGTTGCATGTAGGATTGTAAACAGTTTAAGCTCAATGAATAACATTGTTAGGATTTTTTTTTGTTTTTCATGACTTCACAGGTATAATCAAAATGTTATATATTTGACATAACCAAATGAAAGTGCCTATCTTTTCAAAAAGGAGTGAAAGAAAGATGGAATTTGGAATCCAAAATTTCTAAATGGTTATTAATTTTTTTACATATAACTTGGAATATTAAATGAAATAAATAGAAGTATTTTTTTAAAGATGTTAACAAATGTTTATTGACTTGACATAATTGATTTTGCCCATATTTCTTAATTTCCCTACCAAGTTAAATAACTTCTTATCTCATATGTTTTCTTCTTTGTATGTAGCTATAGATCAAGGTAGTTTTCTAGGCATTGTTTTTTTTTTTTTTTTCTCCCAGCCCTATACTTTCATTCTGGGATCTCATTAGCTTCCAGGGCTTCAATTATCATTCATATGAGATGATTCCTAGAAAGATAGATAGAAATCTAAGTATACATAGCCAGATTTCTTCTTATCACAATATTTTCTAATTTGTATCATTTTCAGCTCTCGGATAGCCTTAATCTTCATTCAAGTTTTCATCACTGTTTTCCCTTGACAATTATGATTTTGTTCTAATTGCTCTTCTTACATTTAATTTTTGCTTCCTCCAATTTATACTCCACATACCTGAAAGATTGGTAATTCCTAAAGTATAAGTGTAGCCTTGTTATTTTCTTGCTTAAGAAATTTTAGCTTCCTAATGTCTAATAATAATAATTTGAAAACTCTTTTTAAAAATTTAAAGCCCTTGGCAATATGGCTATGATTAATTTTTATGACTAATTTCAAAATATTTGTCTCATTTATTTCATTTATCTAAACTGGTCTACTTTCCCCATATCTCCTTTTTATATATATTTTGTCTCAGGTTTTAAATGTTCTTCATTTTCACCTCTTCAAATTCCTAGATCCTTTTAAGATTCAGTTTACAAACTATCACATACTCTGAAATATGTGGCAGGCAGACCACTAGACATGAAGTCAGAAAGTCCCATGTTCAAGTACTACTGTAGACACCTAGTAACTGTATTATCTGTTGAAAGTCACTTAACTTACACGTGCTTCACTTTCCTCATTTAATACATGAAGAGGTGGGATTTGGTGGCTTCAAAGATCTCTTCCATCTCTAAATCTATGATCCTCAATCCTCAGACCTATATTTTCTAATCCTCTAAATTATTATCACTCTTTCATTCAGAAACTTTCAAATTAATTAATATCTATTTTTAATTTTTTGTATTTGTATATATGCTCCATTCCCTCATATATAAATTTCTTGAGAAAATAATATAATAAAATAATAATATAAAATACTAACAAATGTGAATTACTGATCTTAACTGATAGCTATTATTATTATTATTATTATTGAGGTCAAGGAATGTTCCATTTTTTTTGTTGGGATTTCCTTTGCCTTTGTATCCCTAGCCCCTACACAGTGACATGTGTATTATATGTATTTAATCAGCACTTTTTGAAAAATTTTTTGAAGGATTCAGGTATTTCCCTGTGTTCCCTCCTATTTACCATCAAATTATTAAAATAGTAATTTATATTTTATGCCTTTCTTCTTGGCTATTCACTTCTCTTCCCCTTATTGTGTGACATCTAACCCAACTGAAACTATTTTCTTAAAGGTTACCAGTGATCTCTTAATTGCTAAATAGCAGATGGTTCTTTGTCACAGCTCATTCTTCACTATCCTATTTAACCTGTATACTTTCTTCTTTCTTGACTTTGGTAATTCTACTATCTCTTGGTGCTCTTGATACATATCTAAACATTCTTTTGGAATATTCTTTCCTGTATCACATTTATCTTCCACCCATTAATCATGAATGTCCTGGAAAGGGGGACATCTTGGTGTCATCAATCTTTTTCTCCTCTCCCATATTGACCTTATATGGCCCTATTTGTTTATTATCTCTACTGAAGTGTCTTCCAAATCTATTTTTTTAGTCATAATTTATCCTTAAATTATAATCCAATTATATTCCATATGGAATTTCTTCAATTATTTGCTGGACAGCTCCATATAAAGTATCCTTATCAATACTTTTAACTCAATATTTTCAAAATCTTAATCATCTTTTTCTTTAAAGCTTTTCTTTCTTCCCCCAAATTTATCTATTTTTGTGGAAGAGATTATCATCTCAGTCACTCAGTTTTATGCATCCATAATAATTTCTGACCCTTCTTCCTCACCTTTAATAACCAATTACATGCCAAATTCTATTTTCACAGTATCTACAAAATTTAGTTCTTTATTTCCACTTTACATAGCCTTAATCTAAGGTGATAGCATTTTTATTTTTTCCTGAGATTATGTAAAATAAGCTGGAAAAGGAAATAGTAAACTGCTTTGGTATCTTTTTACAAAAATTCCAGAAAATGGCATCAAGAAAATCAGTCTAGTAAGGAAATTGTTTAGAATAATTAAAGGTATTGTGCAATTCTCCTAATATAACACAATCCACTAGATTTCTCCTGTTCAATTTTGTACACAATTCATTGTCCATGCATGAGTAGCCATCAAGGATATTTTATAGGTACTATGAGCCAATCACCCATCTGCACAGACAATAGTCACTCTAAACAAAAGGCATTCATACTCCACATAATTTTTCTTTGTTTTTCTGTGTGGCTAGTTAGGCAAAACTCTTTTGTATGATCATAGATCTTTTTGTGTCTGAGGCCTGTACGTATTAACATAAAACCATCTACAAAGAAACATCCAGAAAACTACAATATCTTTGGAGAATCCCTTTTTCACATTGATTCTACCCTGTATATCAACCATGAAGAAGATTCTGAGAACATATCTATCTTTTTTATGATACACTTAGTAATGAGAGGTTTGTAAAAGAGTTACCTCTCAAGAAATCTTGTCATGTTAACAATACTTTAGCTAACCTGACAAACAATAAGCACAGTGAGATTCTGTATTCACTAAACCTTTCAGTCAATTCTATTATGATAAGAATGTGGTCTATTCTAGAATATGATTTGTATAAACCTGTCTGCTTCTCACTGAAAAGGCAATAGAGAAGTAAAGCTACAACACATAACCACAAAAATTCTGCAGAAAAAATTCCATATTTTATCACTGAGTGATATATAACCATAGTTGTCAGTCATAAAATGAGATTGACATATTAGTTGTAATGGGCTGAGGCTTGAGTTGATTCACTGAGGTCCCAAGCACATGAGGCTAAATAGTAATTGGACCATAATCTATTAATATATAAGCTTGGAGAAAGAATGGCCCCCGCCACTCTGTGCAAGTCCTGATGTGTTGTATAGGAAATGACGATTTTGGTGGGTGGAGGGAGGGGAGTGGAAAAGGAAGGGGAAGGAGAGGCTTTGGGGATTGCTATTGCAACAGTTTGCTCAGCTCGGATCGCTCTCTGTTAGCTGGCTTCCTGTCGCAGCTGCCCATATTGCTATAGCAATCTTTCTTGCCCATATCGTTATCGCAATCTTTATTCACCTCTTCACTTCAATAAATATTGAAGATTTTTCCCTTAACCTGAATTCCTGACTCCGCCTGATTTTAAATACGTGGTCATTACAATTAGTAATATTAACAGTAATAATTATAAGGATAATAAATAGCATCTTGATGATCCTGTTTTATATAGCACTTCAGTGTCATAGTTTACATATATTATTTCATTTAATCCATGACATCCAATGTTAACCATGAAATGTCTTGAGAATTAATATGACATGGGATTGTCACATGAGAAAACAGATTATTTGTAATTTTACTACTGGAAAGAGTTCTCTCAGAACTTGAAATGAAATTATGTATTCTCTGGTATGTAAGCTATTTGAATACATGAATGAGTGAATCTTTGTTTTGTCTCCCAAGAATTGATACATGCTTGTATGATAGGGACCTAATAAATATCTGCAAATTGGGCAGTGCAGTACAGATCCATAGTCACTGCTACTCTGGAGATTGAAGTTAATGGATCACTTGAGTTAGGAAGTTATTAGGAGGGGAAAAAGGTGGTGGTGGGGCGGGGGGGGGGGGGGGCAGAGCCAAGATGGTGGAGAGCAGATAAGACTTTCTGTGACCTCCTCTGACCTTCTCTTAAACCCAACAAAAGATTAAGCCTCTAAACTGGTTTTGGAGTAACAGAACCAATAAATATCTGGAGTACAACACATTTCCAGAAAAGATACCTTGGAAGAACTTCAGAACAAGTCTGTTTCAAACAGGCAGGGGGATATGCTGTCAAGCCCAGACTGTAGCCCCAGGACAAGGAGCTGAGATGGGGAATCAGACTGTCTACCTAGGAATCTTCTGTGAGGCTCTTATGCTACTCTGTCCTAGTTGCAAGCAAGTGTTAGCACATTTGCTTTAAAACACCCAAAAGTGAATACAAAAGGCAAATTGTAAGACACTGGGCCTCAGAAGAATTCCCCCCACCCCTCAATTACCTAGCACCTGAAGTCAGTCAGAAATACCAGGTCCCCAAGACAAACTAAAGCACCTGTTACCTTTTGCCTTAAGAGTAGATCTCAACCCTTTAAAAAATGAACAAAAAAGCAAAAAGAACTCTGACAAAAAACAAAAACTTTTATGGAGAAAGAGAACAGACCTCAAACCCTGAAGTTCCTAAAGGCCAATCAACTCCAGACAAACTCCCATAAGGAGATATGAGATGGTCCCCATTTCATAAGGATTTGTTGGAAGATTTTAAAAACGATCTTAAAAGAGAATTAGAAGAAAAAATGGGGAAAGGAAATGAGATCTTTAGAAGATGGTATTCTGAAAGACAAAGAACTTATATTACAGCTAAGAAAAAGCTATCCAGATAAAATGAGCATTATCTTTGAGAGAAAATGATGGATATTCAATAATAAAGGTGAATTTCATGTATTTCTGATGAAAAAAATAGAATTGAGCAAAAAATTTGATCTTCAAACACAGAATTCAAGAGGCATAAAAAGATAAAAAGGAAAGAATGCTTGAGAACTATATTTCTATTATGGGTATACTTGGAGAGTTCAGGTATAATTTGAATTTATTATGATAATATGAAAAAGAAACTAGAGTAAGAAATGGGATCATACTGGAAAAAGAGAGGAAAGGAGGTAAAATAAGGGAAATTTCATTTCACAAGGGGCCAAAGAAGACCTATTATAATTAAGGGGAAAAAATGAGGGGGAAGAGCAATGTGTGAATCTTATTCTCATCAGATTTGGCTCAAAGAGAGAATATTAGACATATTTAGTTTTACAAAGAAACTTGTCTCACCTTATAGGGAAGTGGGAAGGAAAAGGGGACAGGTAAGGGGAAGGCTAATAGAAGGAAAAACAGAAGTATTAGGGGAATAGTGTAAGAAAGACTAAAGGGTTCTAAAGGGAGAGGGCTGTTTGAGGGAAGTAGTGATCAGAAGCAAAATAAGGGGGAATGAAAAGAGAAAAGCATAAAAAAGATGATAGGAAATATAGATTTAGTTATTTTAACTGTGAATGTGAATATGATAAACTCTCCCTTAATATGGAGGCAGATAGCAGACTGAATTATGTGAGGTCTGAGTTAGCTTCCTGTTGACTTCAGAATCAGCCAGAGTCAGGATTAGCAAATATCCTTGATCTTTAGGGGGAGAAATAAAGGAGATGGATGAAAACTCCACGGGCTCTTCACTACCTCTTCTCTCCTTCTTGTCCACAGCCAAAGTGACCCTAGTTTGTCTTACTCCACCCCCTAATCCCTCCTACAGTTATCTGTATACACCAAAAGATTGAGCCAGCACAAAATAGTGAGAAGGGCCATTTTCCAAGCATATGCTAATATAGTATTGTCCAATCAGTAATTAGCCTTAAGTGCTCTGTTGTCTGATTCAGTGCATCTATACAGAGTTTCAGACCTTTACAGGATTAAAAGCCAGAATTTTACAATATGTTATTTACTAGAAACACATTTAAACCAGAATGACATTTATAGAGTGAAGGTAAAGGGCTGAAGCAGAATATACTTTGCTTCTGGTGAAAAACAAAAAGCAGCAGTAACAATCCTGATTTCAGATCAAGTAAAAGCAAAGATAGATCTAATTAAAAGAGATAAGGAAGGAAACTATATTTTACTAAAAGTACCATAGATAATGAAGCAATATCAATACTAAACATATATACACTAAATTATATAGGATCCAAATTCTTAGAGGAGAAGTTAAGAGAGATGCAAGAAGAAATAGACAGCAAAACTATACTAGTG
The DNA here is from genome assembly GCF_016432865.1 of Antechinus flavipes. Classification (NCBI taxonomy): domain Eukaryota; kingdom Metazoa; phylum Chordata; class Mammalia; order Dasyuromorphia; family Dasyuridae; genus Antechinus; species Antechinus flavipes. The sequence continues at coordinate 286,388,961 of NC_067399.1, read as the reverse complement.
AGGGATGTAAGCCTTGCTCTCTCAGAACTAGAAAAATAAAACCACAAAATAAATAAGAAAGAAGTTAAGGAGGTAAACAGAAGATTAGAAAAGTTAGGGAGATAGATTCTGAATGAAGACAGAAAGGAGTTTACTTTTTTCTCAGTGGTTAATGGAGCCTATAAAAAATTCACCATATATTACAGCATAAAAACTTCATAATCAAATGTAGAAAGGCATAAATAGTAAATGCATTTTTTTCAGATTATGATGCAATTAAAATCATATACAATAAAAAAAGGCTAGGGAAAAATAGGACAAAAATTAATTAGAAACTAAATAATCTAATCCTAAAGAATGAATGGGTGAAACAAACAAACAAACAAAAAAAAACATAGACATAATCAAGAACTTCATCCAGGAGATGACAATATCAAGACAACATACCAAAATTTGTAAGATGCAGACAAAGCAGTTATTAGGGGAAATTTTATGTCTCTAGATGATTACTTGCATAAAATAGAGAAAGAGAAGATCAATGAATTGGGCTTAAAACTAGAAAAGCTAGAAAAAAATAAAAATCCCTAATAAATATTAAACTTGAAATTCTAAAAAGGGGAAATTAATAAAATTGAAAATAAGAAAACCATTGAATTAATAAATAAAACTAAGGTGTGGTTTTATGAAAAAAAAATATAAACCTTTAGTTAATTTGATTAGATAAAGGAAAGAAGAAAATCAAATTGTTAGCTTCAAAAATGAAAAGGGAGAAGTTTCCACCAATGAAGAGGAAATTATAGCAATAATTAAGAGTTATTTTGCTCAACTGTATGTCAATGAATTTGATTATCTAATGAAATGGAGGAATGTCTACAAAAATATAGATTGCCTAGGTTAACAGAATAGGAAATAAGGTATTTAACTAGTCCCATTTTAGAAAAAGAAATAGAACAAGCTATTAATCAGCTCCCTAAGGAAAGTTCTCCAGGGCCAGATGGATTTACAAGTGAATTCTACCAATCATTTAAAGAACAATTAATTCCAATACTATATAAACTATTTGAAAAAAAGGGAAAGAAGGAATCCTATCAAATTCCTTTTATGACACAGATATGATGCTGATACCTAAGCTAGATAGGATGAAAACAGAAAACAAAATTATAGACCAATTTTCCAAATGAATGTTGATGCAAAAATCTTAAATAAAATAATAGCAAAAAAGATTACAGCAAGGCATCACCAAGATAATACATATACTATGATCAAATAGGATTTATACCAAGAATGTAGGGGTGGTTCAATGTTAGGAAAATTATCAACATAATTGATTTTAACAACCAAACTAACAAAAATCATATTATTATCTCAATCGATGCAGAAAAGGCATTTGAGAAAATCCAATATCTGTTCCTATTAAAAACACTAGAGAGTATAGGGATAAATGGAGTTTTCCTTAAATGACCAGTAGCATCTATTTAAAACCATCAGCAAACATAAAATGTAATGGGGACAAACTAGAGCCATTCCCCATAAGATCAGGAGGTAAACAAGGTTGCTCACTATCACCATTACTATTCAATACTGTATTAGCTTTAACAACAAGAAAAGCAAAAGAGATGAAAGGAATTAGAGTAGGTAATGAGGAAACCAAATTAATACTCTTTGCAGATGATATGATGGTATTCTTGGAGAATCCTAGTGAATCAATTAAAAAACTTCTAGAAACAATTCACAACTTTAGAAAAGTTGCAGTATACAAAATAAATCCACATAAATCATTAGCATTTTATATATTATCAACAAAGTTCAGCAGCAAGAGAAATTCCATTCAAAATTACTGTTGACAGTATAAAATATTTGGGACTCTATCTGCCAAGGGAAAGTCAGGAACTATAGGAACACAATTACAAAACACTTTCCACATAAATAAAGTCAGATTTAATAAGTTGGAAAAATATCAAGTGTTCATGGACAGGCCAAGCAAATATTATAAAAATGGCAATGCTACCTAAATTAATTTACTTATTTAGTGCCATGGCAATCAAACTCCCAAGAAATTATATTACAAATCTAGAAAAAATAATAATGTTCATCTGGAAGAACAAAAGGTCAAGAATTTCAAGGGAATTAATGAAAAAAAAAAAAAAAAACACCAATGCTGTATTCAGACCCAAAACTATATTATAAAGCAGCAGTCATCAAAACCATTTGGTACTGGCTAAGAAATAGTGTAGTCAATCATTGGAAATAGGTTAGGTTCACAAGACAAAATAGCCCATAACTATAGCAATATAGTGTTTGACAAACCCAAAGACTCCAGCGTTTGGGGTAAGACTAACTATTTGACAAAATCTGCTGGGAAAATTGGAAACTAGTATTGCAGAAACTAGGCAATGATCCACACTTAACACTTTATACCAAAATGACCCACGCTTAACACTATATACCAAAATAAGTTTGAAAGTCGTTCATGATTTAGACATAAAGAGTGATATTATAAACAAATTAGAAGAACATAGGATAGTTTATCTCTCAGAGATGTGAAGGAGGAAGGAATTTGTGACCAAAGAAACAGAGATCATTATTGATCACACAATAGATAATTTTGATTATATTAAGTAAAAAAATTTTTTTTTGCCCAAACAAAACTAATGCAAACAAAATTAGAAGGGAACCAGTAAGCTGGGAGATCATTTTTACATTCAAGGGTTCTAATAAAGGCCTCATTTCTAAAATATATAGAGAACTGACTCAAATTTATAAGAATTGAAATCATTTTACAATTGATAAATGATCAAAGGATATGAATAGACAATTTTCAGATGAAGAAATTAAAACCATTTCTCGTCATATGAAAAGGTGCTCTAAATCACTATTGATCAGAGAAATGTAAATTAAGACAACACTGAGATACCACTAGATATCTCTAAGATTGGCTAGGATGATAGGAAAAGACAATAACAAATGTTGGAGGGGATGTGGGAAAACTGGGACAGTAATACATTGTTGGTGGAAATCTAAATGAATCCAGCCATTCGGAGAACAATTTGGAACTATGCTAAAAACAAACAAACAAACAAACAAACAACAACAACAACAAAACCCTGTGCATTTCCTTTAATCCAGCAGTGTTTTTCTACGGGACTTGTGTTCCAAAGAGATCTTAAAGGAGGGAAAGGGACCCACATATGCAAAAATGTTTGTGGCAATTCTTTTTATAGTGGCAAGAAATTGGAAATTGATTGAATGCCCATCTGTTGGAGAATGGCTGAAAAAGTTATGATATATGAATAGTATGAAATATTATTGTTCTATACGAAACCATGAGCAGAATGATTTTAGAAAGGCTTGGAGAGACTTACATGAACTGAGGCAAAGTGAAATGAACAGAACCAGGACATCATTGTATATTACAATAGCAGTAATATTATATGACAATCAATTCTGATAGACCTGATTTTTTCCAACAATGAGATGATTCAGGCCAGTTCCAATGATCTTGTGATGAAGAGAGCCATACACACCCACAGAAAATACTGTGGAAACTAAATGTGGATCACAACATAACATTTTTACTCTTTTTGTTGTTACTCACTTGAATTTTACTTTCTTACTCATTTTCTTTCCTTTTTGATCTATTTTTTCTTATGCAGCAAGATTATTGCATAAATATGGTACATATATTGGATTGAACATATATTTTAACATGTATAACATATATTAGATTGCTTACCATCTAGAGGAGGGAATGGGAGGAAGGAGGGGAAAATTTGGAGCACAAGGTATGCCCAGATCAGTGTTAAAAAATTATCCATCCATATGTTTTGAAAATGAAAAGCTTTAATAAAAAATAAAATTCAAGAAAATAAGGAAGTTATGCACTATACTAGGGCTAAAGCCATTCTGGTGACATCACTAGATTTGGCACTAAAATAGGGAGGCTAAAGTAGGGGGAAGCCACCAGACTGCCTAAGAAGGGGTGAACTAGGCCAAGTCAGAAACAGAAGCAAGAAGGTTTCTGGTCTCTGATTAGTAGGGATATTAGCCCCATAAGTAGGTAACACTTTCCTCCTGGGAGAAATAAGGAGTTGTTTAGTTATTTAAATCATGTCTGACTCATCATGAACCCATTTGGGTGTTTTTTGGCAAAAATATTAGAGTCTTTTCCAGTTCAATTGGCAGATAAGGAAACTGAAGTAAAAGAGGATAAAATGACTCTCACAGCTAGTGTCTAAAGCCAAATTTGAACTCGGAAAGATAGATGAGTCTTCCTGACTTTGGTCCTGGTACTACATCCTCTGTTCCACCTAACTGTCCCAAGAAATAAGATCTAATCTCAAAAAAAAAAAAAAAAAAAAAAAAAAAAAGAAAAAAAGTTCATTGAACTATTCATGAAGTTTTCAAACTATCAACTGTGATAATTAATACAGGCTCAAATCTGTGGAAGTTCAAAAGTTTTTATTGACTTGGGGGGAAATGTTTATTTAATTCCTTCAAATAATCACTATATGTAAGGCATTATATTTATAAACTTGAAATAATATTATTTAATAGCCATTAAATCATGATAGTAAAAGGAAAAACAAAACAAAACACCCCCCCCCAAAAAAAAAAAACACAGGAAAATAGATGCTGAAAAGATCCATGAGAATAATCGCCTCAGACACTTTTCCTCCTTTCTAGTATTTCACAATAAAGTCATTTACTGACTGATACTGTAAGGCTTCTGTTAACTCCATATTATTCAGCAAATGTAAAAGTTAAGGAATCAGACTAAAAGCAAGGTATCAAGTGAGGGATTCTAAATGTTGATCAAAAGAAAGTTCCTGAAGCCTCTGGAAAACATGAAATTCAATGACTTCATTATGTGAATGAGGGCTCCAATGTAGTTTCCTAATTAGGAAATGTGGGAATTCTAAGTGAATTTCCCACAACTTTTCTAAGTCAACTCTCTATTCTAAATAATTCTAATAATTCACTGACCCCCCAAAATTTTTAATCATTGTTTTGAGTCTACTATTCATATAGCAGATAATAAAATAATCTCTTGAATTAGCTTTTCATATGCTTTTATATCATCCCCTTCCCACCCCACTCCCAACTAAATAATTTGAAGGAAAGAAGTGTTTAGAAATCACCCCATATCCTATCATTCAGTAACATGCACATAGCTCAACAAATATTTGCTTGAATAAATGATGAAATATGCAAATTGGCCCAGGAACAATGCCTTCTTATGCACACATACTCATCTGCATTCACAAGTCTCCTGATGGCCATGTCCAAGACTTTTGATAATGTTCTTATAGATTGAATATACAGACAAAACTAGGTATTTCAACTGCTTGCTGTCACTTGATTAGATCTTCCCCATTCCTAGTATTATTCACCTTTTGTACTTTCAATAAAGCAAAAAGAATGTCATGCAATGTTCTGTTTTATGATTGAAATGGTTCATTCTTTTTCATGAATTATTCATTATACTTGTATCTGATCTGAAAATTTCCAATGGGTGGGAATTGAGCATATGGATAATGATACTGGGAATCAGCATGCCTAGATTACAGATTATTTTTGTGATAGATTTTCATTCAGTTGAAAAGCACACAAATGCAAGGAACTGTAGGAACAAAGGCTTTTAAATAATAGTGATAAAGTTGCAAATTGTTTTCGTCAGTGATTTTGGGCTAGGATAAAAGTCTTAAGGGAAAGATATGAAAGTGAGAATATATCTTGTCAGTCTTAAATATTGAAACTGTTGTTAAGGGGTTGCCAGAATAATTATTTAATTTTTTTTCAGGGTCTTAGGCCCTTTCACATGCTCTTTATGAACATGTCTATCAATTTTATAAAAATAGTAATTATCACCATTTAGAAATATTAAGAAAAATAATTCCAAAGCCCTGTGGCATATTCTATTGGAGAAGTCTCCCTTGAAGTCAAATGTTATTAACTTCAGAAAAGATCAAGATGAAGGAGGAAGAGAAAGATGCTGTAGTAAAGGAACTTCCTTGAAATAATGATTCTAGACAAATTTTGAAGCATCAGAATAATCAAAAAGTCTAAATAGAACATTTTTTCAGCTGAAGGCAGCTTAGAAGGGCAGCAGAAAAGTCTCTGACAACAGGGTAGGAGTCAGCACAAGATCCCAGCCTCAGTGAGGAAGAGATGGGACCTCTGAATCAGAGGCAGTGCTGGTGGCCCTGAGACACCAAAAAGGATTTGAATGGTCAGCAGAAAAGGTCTATGGAACCAGGATGGAAGCCTAGCACACAATCCCAGTATAGGCCATGTCAGTGCAGTCCTGGCCCTGACCCTGATGACCCAGATCCAGATGAATGGGACCAGGTGAAAATTTCTCAAAAAGGCTATGAGATCAAGTGGATCAGACCCTAGACCTGCAAGTCTGTCATGTGATCCCTATTCCCAGAGATGTCCAGGGTAGGAAGGTCAGGCTCTAGGTCTAAGCTCCAGGAAGTGACAGGAGTGACATGACCCACAGGAAGCAAACAACATTGCTGACCATTGGTCAATAATGGCTACTTCCTTTTAGTCCATCCAATGAAAAGAATTGGGTTTTTTGCTATTTAACCAGATTCACTATTTCTAGCTCACTAGGCCATGGACAATGCTGGGAGATGGGAAAGTGAGAGGCTCTTTATCTGCTCAGGTGTGCTTGGGCCTCTCCTTGCAGGAACTAAATAAATGCTTCCTCTTTGTATTTGAAGATGTCTCTGAGTAGTCAATTCCAGTAAGGAGGTCTAGCATCCATCTCCCACACAGACACAGACACAGACAAAGACCTGCCCTAGGCCCTAAAGTCAACAAGGCAGGACCTCTGAATCAGGGTGATTCTAGTAGTGTCTGGACCTCTCAGCCCAGGGACACCAGGGAGGAAGGTCAGCAGTGAAGATAGCAATGTCTATCATATGGTTCAAGGGCAGGCTGAGTCAGCACAGCCCTGGCTCTAGCCCTCACCCCAGCCCCAGCAAAGTAGGACTCTGTTGCTTTAAATCTTACAGTTACAGTGGGGTGGAGATATTCCTAACTGCTCCAGGGCAGAAAAGAGGGTTTGTGATCAGGTTCCTAGAAAGATCTTTAAAAACAGCTGCACAAAAACTTGGGACCCTCCACCTGGAAAAAGAACCTTACTTTAACAAAGAATTAAAAACCAAGTAATAGAATAGGGCAATGAGCAGACAACAGAAAAAATTTCTGACCATTGAAAGTTACTATGGTGACTAGGAAGCAAAACACTCAGAAGATAATAAAAAAGTCAAAGCTCCTATATCCAAAACCTCCAAGAAAAATAAAAATTGGGCTCAAGTCATGGAAGAGCTCAAAAGGGATTTCAAAAATCAAGTGAGAGAGGAAAAATTAAAGTGCAAAAGGAAATACAAAAGACTAATGAGGAGAATGCAAAACTGGCCAATTGGGAAAGCTCACTGAAGAAAATAATTCCTTAAAAATTAGAATTAATCAAATGGAAACTAATGACTTTATGAAAAATCAAGATACAATAAAGCAAAACAAAAAAAAATGAAAAAATAGGAAAAATGTAAAAATCTGCATTGGAAAAACAACTAGGAAAATAGATCCAGGCAAGGTAATTTTTAAATTATTAGTCTATCTAAAGTCATGATTAAAAAAAAAAAAAAGATTCTGGACATCATCTTTCAAGAAATTAAATCAATTTTCAAGAAATCCTGATATTTTAGAACCAGAGGGTAACATAAAAATTGAAAAAATCCATCAATTATCTTTTAAAAGAGATCGCAAAATGAAAACTAACAGGAATAACATAATCAAATTCTGGAACTCCCAGATCAAGGAGCAAATTTTACAAGCATTCAGAAAGAAACAATTCAAGTTGAGTGAGGCCACAGTCAGGATAACACAAGATTTAGCAGCTTCTACATTAAAGCACTGGAGGACTTGGAATATGATAAGGCAGAAAGAAATGGAGTTAGGATTATAAGAAAAATCACCTACCCAACAAAACTGAGTATAATCCTTAAGAGGAAAAAAAAATGTTATTCAATGAAATAGAGGATTTTCAAGCATTCACAATGAATAGACCAGAGCTGACTAGAAACTTTGATTTCCAAAATATAGGACTCTAGAATGGCATAAAGAGATAATCAGGAAATTGATGTCCTAAGGAACTTAATAAGGTTTATCTGTTTTCATTCCTACATGGGATGATGATACTTGTAACTCATTAGAACTTTCTCATTATTGTGGCAGTTAGAAGAAGAGTTAGACAGAGGGAACAAGTTTGAATTGAATATGAAGGAATTTTACATATATATATATATATATATATATATATTAGGGATGAAATTAAGGGGTGAGGGAGGAATATAATATACTGGGAGATAGGAAAAGGGAGAAGTGGAATGGTGCAAATTATTTGCCACAAAAAAGAGGAAAAACAAAAGTTTTGCAGGGGACAGAAAGAGGCAAAGGTGATGGGAAATAGAAGAAGAATGGAGGAGAGAAGGTAGAGAGGAGGAACAAGTGAACTTTACTCTCATAAGAACTGGCTCAAAGAGGAAATAAGAAAATACATATTCAATAAGTTTCTTATCCTGCAGGAAAATAGGAGGCAAATGAGATATGGGAAGATGGAAGAGTGATAAAAGAAAGGGCATATTGGGGGAGGGAATGGTCAATAACAAAACACTTTTGAGGAGGAACAAGGTGAAAGGAGAGAGGGAATAAGTGGGGTTGGAAATATAGTTAGCAATACTAATTGTAAAAAGAATTTTGAAACAAGTTTCTCTGATAAGGCCTCATTTTTTCAAACATAGAGGGAACCATGTCAAATTTGTAAAAATAAAAATAAAAAATAAGATTAATAAATGATCAAAGATATGATCTGTGCTTAAGGGGCTATAAATTCATGCATATCTTTTGAGGGGATACTCATTAATTGGCTCAATCAAGTGTTTTATGTGTTTGTTATAGAATATTATTTTTCTATGGGAAATGATGAGTAGGATGCTCTCAGGAAAAAAAAAAAAAAACTGAAGGACTTATGGTGAAAAATCTTAACCTCACCCAGAGTATCTTAATATATGTTGAAGCATTCTTTCTTTCTCTTTCTATTTCTCTCTTTTTTAAAACATAATTTTTTTGTGAGGGTTTTTATTTTCTCTAGAGTGGGAGATCTATATTTTCTTTTACAAGGTGACTTTTATGAAAATGTTTTGCTTAACTTTACATTTAACTTCTTAATTGTGGAAGGGGTAAGGGAGAGAACCTAGAACTCAAAATATTTTAAAAACAAATATAAAAAATGGTTTAAATATAACCGAGAGAAAATATTAAATAAATAAAAAAGAAAATACATTTTAAAAAACACTAAGATCAATTATACTTTGAACTGGCAAATAGAAAGGTGTTATCATTGCAGTGCATTGCTGCATAATAAGTTTATGGTAGTTCATCACAGTTGCCAGGGTATGGACATTATCATAAAGCATAAGACATATATTTGCTTTAAAAAGCTAATTTTTTTGTAATTACCATGTCCTCTGACTAGTATTCTATTCAAATCAGATGCTCCAATCACTTCAAAACTAAAAGGAAGAGAAATGTCCAATTTCTTTCTTCTTCCTTTTTCTTTTTTTTTTTTCTTTTTTTTTAGGCAATTGGAATTAAGTGACTTGCTCAAGGTCACAAGTTACTATGTGTTAAATGTAGAAGGTTGCATTTGTACTCAGGTTTTCCTCACTTCAGGGAGAGTGCTCTATCCACTGAACTATCTAGCTGCCCCTTTCCTCTTCTGCCTTAGTTGTCTTGTAAATTATGGACACCTAAATGGAACATTAAATAGAAATCTGGGCCTGACATTAGGAAAGTCACTTAACTTTAACTGTATTTGTCTCAGTTTCCTCATAGGTAAAATGAGCTGGAGAAGAAAATGGCAAACCTTTACCAAGAAAATTTCAAATATAGTCATAAAGACTCAGGCATAAGTGAACAACTATAATCATACCATCCTGTCATATATAATATACAGGGACAATAAGGCACTGAAAGAACTCATGATTTGGTGTCAGAAGATTTGGACTACAGTTTAGAGTTCATTACAAATCAGTTATGCGACAGTGAACAAGTAGCTTTAATCTTCAGTTGCCCTATCCATAAAATGGAAGTAATAATACTTCCCTAATATACTGCAAAGAACTTAAAGTATAAAGTATGAAAAAGTACTTTATAAAATTTTAAATTAAAAAAAATAGAATGGTTTTATTATTAGAAATAAATTGGACATATATATTTAATAAAGTACTATAGCATAGGTGTTCACATTTACCTTATGAACTAAAAGTTACAGACTCCCAGATTGAAAAGATACCAAAGAGATCTTCTAATTCAACCCACATTTTAGGAGCAAAGCTTCTTATATAATCCCAAACCTGTTGTTATATAGGCAATGCCATAAAATCTGCTGTGATAAGAAACTCATTTCATCTGAAGACAGTCAATTTGGCTTTTGGAAAATACTCATGATATTCTTCTCATCAATTGCTATGTACAAAGGCTAAATAAAACAAATCCAATGACTTTTCCATGGGGCAGGCCTATAAAAACTCAAAGAAACCTTTTATACCACCCACTTTAAATGTTTTCTTCTCTAGATTGAATATCCTGAATCCCTTAGTTCTTTGTTTCAAGTGTAAAGTGAAATATCCCTTTTGGGATTTGTGCTTAGCCCTGAGCTATTTAACATTATTTTCAATGCCTTGGATAAAGGCATACATGAGATTTCCCAGGAAAGATGAATATATAAAAAGTTTTCAACTAAACCCACTTCCTTCTGTCACCATCTTAAGAATAGCAAGATAGTGAATTATATGAAACAAAATACAAATAAAAGAATCTACAGACTACAGAAAACAAATTACAGAAAGAAATTAAGAATGATTCTTTAGTCTGGATCAGTCAACCTGATACTTGTGCTCCTAATGCAACTGAGTTTTCATTGATCACAACTATCAAACATGGCACCTATAATTTCTGAAAGGTCCCAAAGCTATTATCACCTGGTATTTCCCAGGGTTTTAAAAAAACATCTATTTGTATATTTTTTCAATGACTAAGACTGAAAAATTTATGAAGCTTTTAGTAATTCTTTACTCTCACTCCATGGTATATGCTAGAGGATCAACAGAGCAATAACTCAAGAAAATTTTTGAATCAAGGGAATTTTGGGAGAAAAAGCAAGGCAAAATAATTTAAGAAAGGAGGAATAATTAAGAATCAACACAATCAGTCAAAGCATAATGAAATTTTAAAACAAAATCTTTTAAGAAATATCGACCAAAAAATCAGAGCTTTCAGAAATAGAGAACAAATACCAATTTAAAAAGCATCATTTATGTCTGTCATGGTAAATCTTGAGTTTTAAGAAGATAAGGAGATAAAGGGGAAAGAGAATGATGTTAAAACCCATGAAAGAAAACTGGTAACAGATGTGGAATAGGAAGAAAGAAGAAAAAAAATTAAAAAGAGCAGAAAGAAACTTGGAAGTCTGCCATTGGAAGGTTGAAAAAAAAATGAAAGAGGTAGAGTAAAATCAGAAATATACCTCAGGTCTATGGGAATAATGGAAAGAAAGAAATTAAGGTAAGACTATTTCAATTACTAATTATTAATGAAGATTTCATTTTCTTTTCATTCATTTCTTTTTCCATTCAAAGAAGGGATTCAATGAAGAGAGAAAATACTGTAAAAAAAAAATATATATATAGAAAAAAGGAAAACAAACCCAACAATCATAACCATTAATTTAGATGAAAACCATGAATTTAAATGAACTTGTCCATAAAACAACATTTAAACAGAAAAACCATAAGTTAAAATGAGTGGTTGTGGATGATCTATTATAATTTTTTTTTAAATAGGAGTGGAAATTTTCTTGAAGAGATAGCTTGTTTTTCTCATTCTATTGTTTTCTTCTTTATCTTTACATTGCTTACTTAAGAAAATCTTTTTTTTTAATCTCTCCTTAATTTTCTGCATTTCAAATGGGTACATTTTTCTTCTTTCCTCATCAGCTCATCAGCTTTCTTGTTCTTCTTTTAGTTTGGAATGTTTTTGTTGACCATCTGGTGATATACATATGTAGATTCCCTTGATAAAAGATACATGCGCGCACACACACGTACACAAACATACACAAAACAAAGGAAAATAATACTTTAAGAAACAAAATTGGCCAAATTGAAAAACATAGAAAACTTCACAAGTGAAAATAACTGCTTAAGTGTTTCTACTGGGTTTGTATCCCAATGAGATCAAAAAAGTGGGAAGTGACTCACATGTACAAAAATGTTTGCGGCAGCCCTTTTTGTAGTTGCTAGAAACTGGAAACTAAGTGCATGCCCATCAGTTGGAGAATGGCTGAATATGTTATGGTATATGGATATCATGGAATATTATTATTCTATAAGAACCAATCAGGAGGATAATTTTAGAATGGCCTGGAGAGATGTACATGAACTGATGCTAAGTGAGCAGAACCAGGAAAACATTGTACACTGCTACAGCCAGATTATATGATGATCAATTCTGATGCATGTGGCTATTTCCAACAGTGAGATGATTCACGTCAGTTCCAATGGTCCTGTGATGAAGAAAGCCATCTGCACTCAGAGAGAGGACTATGGGAACTGAATGTGGACTATAACATAGTATTTTTCACTTTTTTTGTTGTTGTTTGCTTGCATTTTGTTTCTTTTTGATCTGATTTTTCTTACACAGCATGATAATTGTGGAAATATATAGAGAGGACTTGCACATGTTTAACATATATTGGATCACTTGCCATCTGGGAGAGGGGAGGAAGAGAATGGAAGGAAACATTTAGAACACAGGGTTTTGTAGGGGTGAATGTTGAAAATTATTCATGTATATATTTTGAAAATAATTTGGAAATATTTTGAAATTTAGAAAAATTTAAAAGTTGAAAAAAAGAAAATAACTGCTTAAAAGGCAGATTGTGATATATCTTTTTTTTCCTCTTTAAAATTATAACTTTTTATTTACAAGATATAGGCATGAGTAAGTTTTCAGCATTGACAATTGCAAAACCTTTTGTTCCAATTTTTTCCCTCCTTCCCCCCACTCCATCCTTTAGATGGCAGGTTGAACAATACATGTTAAATATATTAAAGTATAAGTTAAATGCAATATATGTATACATATCCATACAGTTATTTTGCTGTACAAAAAATCGGATTTTGAAATAGTGTACAATTAACCTGTGAAGGAAATCAAAAATGCAGGGACAAAAATAGAGGGATTGGGAATGCTATGTAGTGGATCATCCTCATCTCCCAGAGTTCTTTTGCTGGGTGTAGCTGGTTCAATTCATTACTGCTCTATTGGAACTGATTTGGTTCATCTCATTGTTGAAGAGGGCCATGTCCATCAAAATTGATCATCATATAATATTGTTGTTGAAGGACATAATGATCTCTTGGTCCTGCTCATTTCACTCAGCATCAGTTCATGTAAGTCTCTCCAGGTCTTTCTGAAATCATCCTGCTAGTCATTCTTTATAGAACAATGACATTTCATAATATTCATATACCACAATTCATTCAGCCTTTCTCCAATTGATGGGCATCCATTGAGTTTCTATTTTCTGGCCACTACAAAGAGGGCTGCCACAAACATTCTTGCACATACATTCTTCCCTTTCCCTTCTTTAAGATCTCTGGGATATAAGCCCAATTGTAACACTGCTGGATCAAAGGGTATGCACAGTTTGATAACTTTTTGAGCATAGTTCCAAATTGCTCTCCAGAATGGCTGGATGTATTTACAAGAATTGTGATATATCTTAAAAGAAAAACAATCTATTGACCAATGATAATTTTAAAAATATTAGATTATCTAAAAGCCAAGATTAAGGAAAAAAAACTGAAACATGTGCCAAAATGTTTGTGGCAGCCCTGTTTGTAATGGCTAGAAACTAGAAAATGAATGGATGCCCATCAATTGGAGAATGGTTGAGTAAATTGTGGTATATGAATATTATGGAATATTATTGTTCTGTAAGAAATGACTAGCAGGATGAATACAGAGAGGACTGGCGAGACTTACATGAACTGATGCTAAGTGAAATGAGCAGAACCAGGAGATCATTATATACCTCAACAACAATACTGTTTGAGGATGTATTCTGATGGAAGTGGATCTCTTCGATAAAGAGAGCTAATTCAGTTTCAATTGATCAAGGATGGAGAGAAGCAACTATACCCAAAGAAAGAACACTGGGAAATGAATATAAACTGCTTGCATTTTTGTTTTTCTTCCCAGGTACCTTCTGAATCCAATTCTCCCTGTGCAACAAGAGAACTGTTTGGTTCTGCAGACATATATTGTATCTAGGATATACTGTAACCTATTTAACATGTAAAGGACTGCTTGCCATCTGGGGGAGGGGGTGGCGGGAAGGAGGGGAAAAATCAGAACAGAAGTGAGTGCAAGGGATAATGCTGTAAAAAATTACCCAAAAAATTGGCATGGGATTTGTCAATAAAAAGTTATTTTTTAAAAAAATAGAATTGAGGAGTAGTTAGGCGGTGCAGTAGATAAAGCACCAGCCATGAAGTCAGTAGCATCTAAATTCAAATCTGGTCTCAGACACTTAACACGTAGTAGCTGTGTGACCCTGGGCAAATCAGTTAATCCCAATTGCCTCAGGGAAAAAAAAATAGAATTGAGCAAATGGAAGCTTATGACTTTTTGAGAAATCAAGATACAATAAAGCAAAAACCAAAAAAAGAAAGAAAAGAAAAAAAATGAAAAAAAATGAAATAACTCATTGGAAAAAAAAAGATCTGGAAAATAGATTCAGGAGAGATAATTTTAAAATTATTGTTCTAATTGAAAATCATGATCAAAAAAAAGAGCTGGACATAATCTTTCAAAAAAATTATCAAGGAAAACTTTCCTGATATTCTAGAACCAGAGGATAAAATAGAAATTGAAATAATCTACCTCCTAAAAGAGCTCCCAAAATAAAAATTCCCAGGAATGTTATAGTCAAATTCCATGAATTCCAGATCAAGGAGAAAATTTTGTAAGCATTCAAAAAGAAGGAATTCAAATACAATGGCATCACTGTCAGGATTACATAAGATTTAGGAGATTTCTACATTAAAAGACTGGAGGGCTTGTAATATGATCATATGGAAGGCAGTTGAACTAAGATTGCAACCAAGAATCACCTTCCTAGAAAAACTGAGTATATAATCTTTCAGAGAAAAAGGTGTTCATTCAATGACACAGAGGATTTTCAAGCATTCATGATGAAAAGACCAGAGGTGAATGGAAAAACTGATTTTCAAATACAGGACTCTAGAAAAGAATGAGGTACTTGTAACTCATTAGAACATTCATTATGGCAGTTAGAAGGAGTATACATAGACAGGGCACAAATATGAATTGAATATGAAGGGATGATTTTTTTTTAATGATGAAATTAAAGGGTAAGAGAGGAATGTGCTGAAAGGAAAAAAGGAGAAGTGGAATGGTGCAGACTATCTGCCATAAAAAATGAGACAAGAAAAAGCTTTTACTGTGGAGGGGAGCAGGGGAAGAAGACAGGGAGTGAGGGAACCTTGGTTCAAATAGGAAAGAACATAACATATTCAATATGAATACAGAAATCTGTGTTATCCTGCAGGAAAACAGGAGGAGAATAAAATTTTGGAAGAAGCGGGGAGGTAATTAAAAAGAGAGTAAGTATATTGAGGGAGGAAGTGGTCAGTAGCAAAATATTTGAGGAGTGAGAGAGTGAAAGGAAAGAGAGAATAAATGGGGGAAAATACAATTAAAAACTGTAATTGTAAAAAAAAAATTAAAGCAATTTTCTCTGTTGGAATATTATCTTCTGGAAAATGGTGAGCAGGATATTCTCAGGAAAAAAAAAAAACCTAGAAAGTCCTCCATGAACAAAGTAAAATATATTGTGTATAAAGTAATAGCAATGTTCTGGGATCACCAGCTATAAATGACTGTTATTCTCAGCAGTACAATCATTCACCACTACTCTGAAAGACTTATATGAAAAATTCCATCCATATCCAGAGAAGAAGCATTCTCTCTCTCTCTATCTTGATTTTTAACTTAATTTTTCTTTAGGGTTTTTATTTTTATTAGGGTGGGAGATCTATGTTTTCTTTCACAACTTGACTTTTATGGATATGTTTTGCATAACCTCTATATGATTTCTTAATTGTGGGTGGGAATAAAGGCTAAAACCTAGAACTCAAAAAACATTTTTAAAAAATTGTTTTAAATGTAGCTGGGGAAAATATTTGTTCAGGATCAGAGGCTTTTCCACTGGAATCAGGATCGGAGCTTTTCCATTGAAATTCACTGAGGAGGTCTGTCAACCCCACGTTGGGTGCCAAAATGTTGGAGTTCTTGTTCTTCTTTAAAATATAATATAAAGGTTCTCTCTGGGAGAAAGCAGATTTCTTGGGGAGGTTTTCTGGAGGCAGCCCCAGTTTCAGTTAAGAGTAATAATCACCCAAAATGCAGCTAGCTGGTGCAAATGCAAACGTTTATTTTCTCCTTCCAAAATAGCCCAGTTAGTTGAGACCTATCTCTCTGCTTGGTTCTAAGAGCTCCCTCCGAATGTTTCCAAATCCAAAGGTTTGTCCTTCAGCCTCCAGCCAGCACAAAGGTGAATCTGTCTTGCCTCTGAGAGAGGGCTTGTGGGCTTCCTCCCAGAGCGCTCCTCTCCGACCCCAGTCAATGTTCCGAAGTAACTCAAGGGCTTCTGGCTCTCAATCTAATTCAGCTGAACTCTCTCCAAGAGCCTCTGTCTGTTTCTTATATATGAGAGAGTGGGATTGTGGGATATCTCCCAGCGTGCTCTCTGGCCCTAAGACCTTCAAGGGAGGTGTGAATTTGGATATCTCATACTAAACCCTGAAATCTCCCAAACATGTGAACTCCAATGAGTAAAGATGTGAACACAAACATTGTATCAATTAGTTCTACCTAGTACCTTGTTTCAGGGTCTGGTCCAAAACATCTCCTTGTAAGATCAGATCAAGGATACTGAACCATGCTAAATTAGATAATTATTGTCTCTATCAACTCTAATGACTTAACAATTTGTAAAGATTCCAACACCCATTCATATCCAGAGAAGAAGCATTCTCTCTCTCTCTCTCTCTCTCTCTCTCTCTCTCTCTCTCTCTCTCTCTCTCTCTCTTTCTTGATTTTTAACTTAATTTTTCTTTAGGGTTGTTATTTTTATTAGGGTGGGAGATCTATGTTTTCTTTCATGACGACTTTTATGGATATGTTTTGCATACTTCTATATGATTTCTTAATTGTGGGTGGGAATAAGGGATAAAACCTAGAACTCAAGAAACATTTTTAAAAAATTGTTTTAAATCTAGCTGGGGAAAATATTTGATTAATTAATTGAAAAATAAAAATGAAAATTGAAAAAATATAATAAAATAGAGAAAAAGAAGATCAATGAATTGGACATACAATTTAAAAAGTTAGAAAAAAGAAGAAATTTTTTAAAGTCCAGTTAAATACCAAATTATAAATTCTGAAAATCAAGGAAGAGATAAAGTTGAAGGTAAAAAAACTATTGAATTAATAAATAAAACTAAAAGTTGATTTCATGAGAAAACCAACAAAACAGATAAAACTTTGGTTAATTTGATTCGAAAAGTAAAAGAAGAAAACCAAATTACCAGCAACAAAAATGAAAAAAGTGAACTTACCACCAATGGAAAAGAAATTAAAGTAATAATTAGGAGCTATTGTGCATATATGTATGCCAACAAATCTCTCAATTAAATTGAAAAGGATAACTATTTACACAAATATAAATTGCCCAGATTAACAGAAGAGAAAATAAAATATTTAAATAACTTCATTTTAGAAATAAAAATTGAACAAGCCATCAATGAAGTCCCTAAGAAAAATCTCCAGGGGAAAATGGATTTACAAGTGAATTCTACCAAATATTTAAAGAACAACTAATTCTATTATTACATAAACTATTTGGAAAAATAGGCAAAGATGTCCTGCCAAATTCCTTTTGGGATACAAATATGATGCTGCTACCTAAATCACAAAGAGGTAAAACAGAAAAACACAATTATATACCAATCTCCCTAAGGAATAATGATTTTAAATTTTTAAATAAAATATTGCAAAGAAGTTACAATGACATCAGCAGGATAATACACTGTAACCAAGTGTGATTCATTGCAGGAATGTAGTACTGGTTCAATGTAAGGAAGACTACTGACATAATGATTGGACCAATAACAAAATTAACAGAAATAATATGATAATCTCAATAGATGCAGAAAAATCATTTGAAAAATACAGCACCCATTCCTATTACAAACACTAGAAATCATAGAATAAATGGAGTTTTTCATTAAATAATTAGCAGTATCTATCTAAAACTATCAGCAAGTATTATATGTAACGGGGATAAGCCAGACGCATTCCCAATAAGATCACTTGTAAAACAAGGTTATCCATTATCACCACTATTATTCAGTATTGTAGTAGAAATGTTGGCTTTGGCAATAAGAAAAGAAAAATAAATTGAAGAATTAGAGTTGGCAATGAGCAGATAAAACTTTCACTCTTTGCTGATGATAAGATCCAGAGAATCAACCAAAAAATTATGTAAAACAATTAACAGCTTTAGCAAAGTTGCAAGATTTAAAATAAACCCACATAAATCATGAATATTTCTATATGTTACCAAATAAGCCCAAGAAGAAGAAAAAGACAAATTCCATTTAAAATAACTGTAGACGGGGACTTCTGGTTAAGATGGCGGAGAGGAGGCACATAGCTGCATAAGCTCCATGCTTTCTCTCACTATCCATTCCATTACAAGCCTCTGAATTAATGCTTGACTGAAAAGAAACCCACAAATAGTTACCAAGAGAAGCCATCCTTGAGATTCGCCAAGGGAGGTCTGTCTTTAATGGAGGGCTGGGATGGTTTTGGATCGGGCGCAGGTGGCAGGCAGCGGCAGTGAGAGCACAGGAGCAGACTGGTAAGGGGGTGGGGAGTGATTGCAGCCGTCTCTGCGGGGAGAGCTTCGCTACAGGATTAGATACTTTGCTGCGGCAGCAAATCAGCAGCCCAGCAGAGAAGCTAAAAACACCAGGGATGAAGAATACAACCCCAAACAGCTGGAGTCTCTCGGGAACTGGCCGCCCCCCCTTTCTCCCCCCCACAGTGACTCAGCATGCTCTGGGATCTCAGAGCGCAGGCACAGCACAGTCGGGCTAGTGCCTCACTGCTGCCCCCGCAGTCTGGGAGGAAGCTCAGTAACACCACCCAGCCCCTCCCCCAAAGAAAGAATCCAGTTTTTTCTGTTTTTCTTTGCTAGTTTGTCTTTGATTATTAGACAGAATAAGCAAGAAACTGAAGAGGACTTTAACCCTTGACAGCTTCTATACAGATAGAGAGCAGACTCTAAATCCTGAGGAGAATAAAAACAGACTGTCTCCAGGTGAATCCCCAAAGGAGGAGATCATCTGTTCCTCAGCACAGATGAACCTCATAGAAGTAATTAAAAAGGCTCTCACAAGGGAGCTAGAAGAAAAATGGGAAAAGGAGAGGGAGGCTTGGGAAAAGAGTCTGGAGAAGTCAGTTAAAGAGAGAGTGGATAAAGAAGTAAAATCCTTGAAAAATAGGATTGGTGAACTGGAAAACAAAATTGGCGAAATGGAAAAAAATTCCACAGAACAAAAGAACTCAATGGGACAATTAGAAAAAGATTTTTAAAAAGTGAGTGAAGAAAATACTTCACTGAAAATCAGAATTGAACAATTGGAATTGAATGACTCGAGGAGACAAGAAGAATCAGTCAAGCAAATCCAAAAAAATCAAACAATGGAAAAGAATGTGAAATACCTTCTGGGGAAGACAACAGACCTGGAAAACAGATCCAGGAGAGACAATCTGAGAATCATTGGACTCCCAGAAAAGAATGATGAAAAAAAGAGCCTGGACACTATTTTCCAGGAAATTATCAAAGAGAACTGCCCAGAAGTCATAGGAACAGAGGAAAAAATAAACATTGAAAGGATTCATCGATCACCCACTGAAAGGGATCCTAAAATCAAAACACCAAGGAATATAGTGGCCAAATGCCAGAACCCTCAGATGAAGGAAAAAATATTGCATGCGGCTAGAAAAACCCAATGCAAATATCAAGGAGCCACAATAAGGATCACCCAGGATCTGGCAGCAACCACATTAAAAGATCGAAGGGCCTGGAATATGATACTCCAAAAAGCTAACGAACTTGGTATGCAACCAAAAATAACTTACCCAGGGAGAATGAGCATCTTTTTCCAGGGAAGAAGATGGACATTCAACGAAGCAAGCAAATTTCATCTATTTCTGATGAAAAAGCCAGAACTTAACAAAAAGTTTGATCTACAAATATAGAACTCAAGAGAAATCTAAAAAGGTAAAGATTAATCTTGGGAACTATATTTCGACTATATAGATGTATAAAGAATACGTGTATACATTGTTCTAGAAATTGATGTGGAAAGGACATAGTACCAGAAAAAGGGTAAAGTGGGGTAGTACATCTCATGAAGAGGCATAGGAAACCTATAATATCTGAGAGAAAGAATGGAGGGGGATGAATATAGTATCTTACTGCCTTCAGAATTGGCTTTAAGTGAAAAATCTTAAGACATATTCAATCTATGGTGAAACTTCTCCCACCTCATTGAAAAGTGAGAAGGGAAAAGTGAAAAGGGAAGGAATAAGCTAAGCGGAAGGGAATACGGAAACTGGGAGGGAAAGGGGTAAGATAGGGGGAGGAACTCTAAGGCGGGGGGAGGGATACTAAAAAGGGAGAGCTGTGAGAAGCAAGTGGTGCTCACAAGCTTAATACTGGGAAGGGGAGAAAGGGGAAAGAAGGGAGAAAAGCATAAACTGGGGTTAACAAGATGGCAAGTAATACAGAATTGGTCATTCTAACCATAAATGTGAACGGGGTAAACTCCCCCATAAAGAGGAAGCGGTTAGCAGAATGGATTAAAAGCCAGAATCCTACAATATGTTGTTTACAGGAAACACACCTGAAGCAGGGAAATACATGCAGGTTAAAGGTAAAAGGTTGGAACAAAATCTACTATGCTTCAGGTGAAGTCAAAAAAGCAGGGGTAGCCATCCTGATCTCAGATCAAGCTAAAGCAAAAATTGACCTAATTAAAAGAGATAAGGAAGGGCACTATATCTTGCTAAAGGGTAGCATGGATAATGAAGCACTATCTATATTAAACATATATGCACCAAGTGGGGTAGCATCTAAATTCTTAAAAGAGAAATTAAGAGAGCTGCAAGAAGAAATAGACAGTAAAACTATAATAGTGGGAGATCTTAACCTTGCACTCTCAGAATTAGATAAATCAAACCACAAAATAAATAAGAAAGAAGTCAAAGAGGTAAATAGAATACTAGAAACGTTAGATATGATAGATCTCTGGAGAAAATGTAATGGAGACAGAAAGGAATACACTTTCTTTTCAGCAGTTCATGGAACCTATACAAAAATTGACCATATATTAGGACATAAAAACCTCAACTTCAAATGCAGTAAGGCAGAAATAGTAAATGCATCCTTTTCAGACCACGATGCAATGAAAATTACATTCAACAAAAAACCAGGGGAAAGTAGACCAAAAAATAATTGGAAACTAAATAATCTCATACTAAAAAATGATTGGGTGAAACAGCAAATCATATACATAATTAATAACTTCACCCAAGAAAACGATAATAATGAGACATCATACCAAAATGTATGGGATGCAGCCAAAGTGGTAATAAGGGGAAATTTCATATCTCTAGAGGCCTATTTGTATAAAATAGAGAAAGAGAAGGTCAATGAATTGGGTTTGCAACTAAAAATGCTAGAAAAGGAACAAATTAAAAACCCCCAGTCAAACACTAAACTTGAAATTCTAAAAATAAAAGGTGAGATCAATAAAATTGAAAGTAAAAAAAACTATTGAATTAATTAATAAAACTAAGAGTTGATTCTATGAAAAAACCAACAAAATAGACAAACCCTTAGTAAATCTGATTAAAAAAAGGAAAGAGGAAAATCAAATTGTTAGTCTTAAAAATGAAAAGGGAGAACTCGCCACTAACGAAGAGGAAATTAGAGCAATAATTAGGAGTTACTTTGCCCAACTTTATGCCAATAAATTCGACAACTTAAAAGAAATAGAAAAATACCTCCAAAAATATAGCTTGCCCAAACTAACAGAGGAAGAAGTAAATATCCTAAACAGTCCCATCTCAGAAAAAGAAATAGAACAAACTATCAATCAACTCCATAAGAAAAAATCCCCAGGATCAGATGGATTTACATGTGAATTCTACCAAACATTTAAAGAACAATTAACTCCAATGCTATATAAACTATTTGAAAAAATAGGGATTGAAGGAGTCCTACCAAACTCCTTTTATGACACAGACATGGTACTGATACCTAAACCAGGTAGGCTGAAAACAGAGAAAGAAAATTATAGACCAATCTCCCTAATGAATATTGATGCTAAAATCTTAAATAAAATATTAGCAAAAAGATTACAGAAAATTGTCACCAGGATAATACACTATGACCAAGTAGGATTTATACCAGGAATGCAGGGCTGGTTCAATATTAGGAAAACTATTAGCATAATTGACTATATCAATAACCAAACAAACAAAAACCATATGATCATCTCAATAGATGCAGAAAAAGCATTTGATAAAATCCAACATCCATTCCTAATAAAAACACTTGAGAGCATAGGAATAAATGGACTTTTCCTTAAAATAGTCAGGAGCATATATTTAAACCCATCAGTAAGCATCATATGCAATGGGGAAAAACTGGAACCTTTCCCAGTAAGATCTGGAGTGAAGCAAGGTTGCCCACTATCACCATTATTATTTAATATCGTATTAGAAACACTAGTCTCGGCAATAAGAGTCGAGAAAGATATTAAAGGAATTACAGTAGGCAATGAGAAAACCAAACTATCACTTTTTGCAGATGATATGATGGTATACCTAGAGAACCCCAGAGATTCTACTAAAAAGCTATTGGAAATAATTCATAATTTTAGCAAAGTAGCTGGCTACAAAATAAATCCCCATAAATCCTCAGCATTTTTATACATCACCAACAAAACCCAACAGCAAGAGATACAAAGAGAAATTCCATTCAGAATAACTGTTGATACCATAAAATATTTGGGAATCTATCTACCAAAGGAAAGTCAGGAATTATATGAGCAAAATTATAAAAAAGTCTCCACACAAATAAAGTCAGACTTAAATAATTGGAAAAATATTAAGTGCTCTTGGATCGGCCGAGCAAACATAATAAAGATGACAATACTCCCTAAACTAATCTATTTATTTAGTGCTATACCAATCAGACTTCCAAGAAAATATTTTAATGACCTAGAAAAAATAACAACAAAATTCATATGGAACAACAAAAAGTCGAGAATCTCAAGGGAATTAATGAAAAAAAAATCAAATGAAGGTGGCCTAGCTGTACCTGATCTAAAATTATATTATAAAGCAGCAGTCACCAAAACCATTTGGTATTGGCTAAGAAATAGATTAGTGGATCAGTGGAAAAGGTTAGGTTCACAAGACAGAATAGTCAACTATAGCAATCTAGTGTTTGACAAACCCAAAGCCCCTAACTTCTGGGAAAAGAATTCATTATTTGATAAAAACTGCTGGGATAATTGGAAATTAGTATGGCAGAAATTAGGTATGGACCCACACTTAACACCATATACCAAGATAAGATCAAAATGGGTCCATGACCTAGGCATAAAGAACGAGATTATAAATAAATTAGAGGAACATAGAATAATTTATCTTTCAGACTTGTGGAGGAGAAAGAAATTTGTGACCAAAGATGAACTAGAGATCATTACTGATCACAAAATAGAAAATTTTGATTACATCAAATTAAAAAGCCTTTGTACAAATAAAACTAATGCAAACAAGATTAGAAGGGAAGCAACAAACTGGGAAAACATCTTCACAGTTAAAGGTTCTGATAAAGGCCTCATTTCCAAAATATATAGAGAACTGACTCAAATTTATAAGAAATCAAGCCATTCTCCAATTGATAAATGGTCAAAGGATATGAACAGACAATTTTCAGAGGATGAAATTGAAACTATTACCACTCATATGAAAGTGTTCCAAATCATTATTGATCAGAGAAATGCAAATTAAGACAACTCTGAGATACCACTACACACCTGTCAGATTGGCTAAGATGACAGGAAAAAATAATGATGAATGTTGGAGGGGATGCGGGAAAACTGGGACACTGATGCATTGTTGGTGGAGTTGTGAACGAATCCAACCATTCTGGAGAGCAATCTGGAATTATGCCCAAAAAATTATCAAACTGTGCATACCCTTTGATCCAGCAGTGTTTCTATTGGGCTTATATCCCAAAGAAA
This sequence comes from Antechinus flavipes, assembly GCF_016432865.1. Lineage (NCBI taxonomy): Eukaryota > Metazoa > Chordata > Mammalia > Dasyuromorphia > Dasyuridae > Antechinus > Antechinus flavipes. The sequence continues at coordinate 286,364,431 of NC_067399.1, read as the reverse complement.
TACTAAAGAAGGGAAAGGGACCTGTATGTGCCAAAATGTTTGTAGCAGCCCTATTTGTAGTGGCTAGAAACTGGAAAATGAATGGATGCCCATCAATTGGAGAATGGCTGGGTAAATTGTGGTATATGAATGTTATGGAATATTATTGTTCTGTAAGAAATGACCAGCAGGATGAATACAGAGAGGACTGGCGAGACTTACATGAACTGATGCTAAGTGAAATGAGCAGAACCAGGAGATCATTATACACTTTGACAACGATATTGTATGAGGACATATTTTGATGGAAGTGGATTTCTTTGACAAAGAGACCTAACTGAGTTTCAATTGATAAATGATGGACAAAAGCAGCTACACCCAAAGAAAGAACACTGGGAAACGAATGTGAACTATCTGCATTTTTGTTTTTCTTCCCGGGTTATTTATACCTTCTGAATCCAATTCTCCCTATGCAACAAGAGAACTGTTCGGTTCTGCAAACATATATTGTATCTAGGATATACTGCAACATATCCAACATATCTTTAAAGGACTGCTTGCCATCTAGGGGAGGGGGTGGAGGGAGGGAGGGGAAAAAAAATCGGAACAGAAACGAGTGCAAGGGATAATGTTGTAAAAAAAAAAAAATTACCCTGGCATGGAATCTGTCAATATAAAGTAATTATTAAATAAAAATTTAAAAAATAAAAAATAAAATAAAATAAAATAAAATAACTGTAGACAATAAACCCACAAAAATATCAGCATTCCTACATATTACTGACAAAGGCCATTAGTAAGAGATAGAAAGAGAAATTCTATTTAAAATAACTATAATATAAAATATATTATATATTTAAAATATATATATATATATATAATAATATATATATATATGTCAAATAGACCCCAAATATTTTATTTTGTTTCTATTTAAAATAACTATAAACAAAATAAAATATTTGGGGTCTATTTGCCATAACAATCCCAAGAACTAAATGAACATAATTACAAAACATTTCTTACACAAATAAAATCAGATCTAAACAATTGAAAATATATCAATTAATATTGGGTAAGTCAAGCTAAAATAAGAAAAATGACAATTCTGCCTAAATTTGTCTACTTTTTTTCAGTGCCATACCAATCAAACTGCAAAAAATTATTTTATAGAACTAGAAAAATAATAACAAAATCTTCTTTTAAAAGGTCAAGTATATCAAGGGAATTAATGGAAAAAAAAATACAACCTGAAACTATATTATAAAGCAGCAGTCATCAAAACTATTTGGTACCAGCTAAGAAATAGAGAGGTGGATCAATGGAATAGATTAGATATAACACGATACGATAATTCAGGCCTATAGTAATCTATTATATAAGAAACACCCAAACTCCAGCTTCTGGAATAAGAACTCACTATTTCACAAAAATTGCTTGGAAAACTGCAAAAGAATCTATCAGAAACTCAGCATAGTCAGACATGTCATACCCCATACCAAAATAAGGTCAAAATGGGTACATGATTTGGACATAAAGGATGATACTGTAAGCAAATCAGGAGAACAAGGGATAATTTATCTATCAGAGCAATTTATGACCAAAGAAGAACTAGAGAACTTTATGAGAGAGAAAATGGTCAACTTTGATTATATCAAATTAAAAAGCTTTAGCACAAACAAAATCAACAGAAACAAAATTAAAAGGAAAGTATCTGGGAAACTATTTTTACAGCAAGTATTTCTGATAAAGATGTCATTTCTAAAATAAAAGAACTGTGTCAAATTTACAAAAATACAAATCATTCCCCAGTTGATAAACAGAACAGATATTTTTCAGTTGACAAAATTAAATCTATCGTCATTTGAAAAAATGCTCTAAATCATTACTGATTAAAGAAATGCAAATTAAAACAACTCTGAGGTACCAACTCACATCTCTCAAATTGATTAAGATGACAGGAAAAGATAATGATAAATGTTGGAGGAGATGTAGAAAAACTGGAACACTAATGCATTGTTGTTGCAGTTGGGAAATGATCCAACCATTATGGAGAGCAATTTGGAACTATGCCTAATGGGCTATAAAACTGTGCATACCCTTTGACCCAGCAATGCCATCACTGGGTCTATATCCCAAGGAAATCATAAAGAAAATGACCCACATGTGCAAAAATGTCTGTAGCAGCTCTTTTTGTGGTAGCTAAAAACTGAAAAATGAGTAGATACCCATCAATGGGGAAATAGCTAAATGAGTTGTGGCATATGAAGATAATGTATATTTTGTTCTATAAAAAATGATAAACAAGCTGATTTTAGAAAGGCCTGAAAGATTTACACAAACTAATGCTGAGCAAAACAAGCAGAACCAGGAATACATTGTACATATTAATAGCAAGAACTTGCTTGGCTCTTCTCAGTACTTCAGTGATCCAAAGTAATCCCAATAGTCTTTGGACAGAAAATGCCATCTGCATCCAGAAAAGGAACGATGAAGATTGAATATAATCAACACATGCTATGTTCACTTATTTTTTGGTTGTATTTTTTTTCTCCCATCTTTTTTTCCTTTTGCTCAGATTTTTCTCTCCCAACATGATTCATAATGCAATGTGTATTAAAAATAAATAAATTCAAAATGTGGATTTTCAGTGAAAAAACAAAACAAACAAAAAAGTCTAGCCAAAATAAAAAAATAAAATTATTGTAGACAAAATAAAATATTTGGGTGTCTCCCTGCCAAGACAAAGCCAGGAAAAACATGAACACAATTATAAAACACTTTTCACACAAATAAATTCAGTTCTAAACAATTGGAAACAATTGTTCATGGGTAGGCTGAGCTAATATAATTAAAATCACAATTCTGCCTAAATTAGTCTACTTATTCAGTGACATACCAACTAAATTGCCAAAAAAATTCCATAGAACTTGTGTGTGTGTGTGTGTGTGTGTGTGTGTGTGTGTGTGTGTGTATCAGAATTCATCAGCAAGGCTCCCTCCATCTCACTCACTGCAAAATAGCAGTAAGGCCTTTAGTCCTGAGGCAAGCCAACAATTCTTACAGGCCAAAAGTCAGGGCCCAAACTCAGCAAAACCCACCAATTAGATTTTGTTCCCAGTATCATTCAACAATGACAACCTAGAGCAGTTCAAAAGCTATCTGCTTGTCCCAGTACAAGCCAGAAGAGAGGTCCCCCACTTCTTCAATTGAAAGTCAGCAGCAAGGCCATAGATCCTTTCAACAGAAGCTTAGGATAGTGCCATCTCCAATCTAGGATTGAGCCCAACTTTTACATAATGTAAAATGTCACAAAATAGACAGAAAAATGAACACAAAGCAAAAAGTGAAAATGATAATAGAAAGTCACTAAAGTAACAGAGAAAACAAAAATCAAAAACTTAAAAGAGCCCAACAATGTCAAAACAAATACAGGCAAAGCTTCAAAGAAAATTGTGAATTGGTCTCAAAAGGAACTCCTTAAAAAGAGCTCCAAAATTACTTTATAAATCCAATAAGAGAGATAGAAGAAAAGTTGGGAAAAAGAAATTAAAGTAATTCAAGAGAGCCATGAAACTACATCAACAATTTGGTAAAGGAAGCACAAAATAATGGGGAAAAAAGGTACAAAAATTCATTAAAGAAAAGTTAAAAAAAATTAAAACTGGCCAAATGGAAAAGGAGGCACAAAAGCTCACTGAAGAAAATAATTCTTAAAATTTAGAATTGGGCAAATGAAGGCTAATGGCTCCATGAGATATCAAGAAATCTAATTGAAAGAGATAAGGAAAGAAACTACATCTTGCTAACAGGGTACCATTGTCAATGAAGTGATATTAATACTAAACAAATATATACCAGATGGTATAGCATTTAAATTTTTAAAGAAGAAATTTATTTGTAAGAGGAAATAGGAAGTAAAAATATGATATCAAGGAATGCCAATTTTTCTCTCTCAGAAATAGATAAATTTAACCAAAAAATACAAGAAGGAAGTTAAAGAGGTAAGCAGAATTTTGCAAAAGTTTGATATGTTAGACATCTGGAGAAAATTAAATAGCAATAGAAAAATATATAACTTTCTCAGTGGTACATAATACCTACAAAAATTGATCAAGTATTAGGGCATAAAAACCTCATATTCAAACACAGAAAAACAGAAATATTAAATATATCTTCTCTAGCTCATAATGCAACAAAAATTATATCAATAAAGTGCCAAGGGAAGTTACATTAAAAATTAATTGGAAACTAAATAATCTAATTCTAAAGAATGAGTGGACCAAATTAGAGATCATAGAAATCAATTAATAATTTCACTAAAGAGAATGACAATAATGAAATAACAAAAAATTTATGATATGCAACCAAAGAGGTACTTAGGGGAAAACCTCTAATTGTTTACATCAATAAAACAGAGGAAAAAAGATCAGTGAAGTGAGGACAAAAAAAAAAAAAAAAAAAACTTTGGAAAAAACAAATTAAACATTTTTTTAAAATTAAACATTAAATTGGACATCCTGAAAATCAAAGAAGAGACTAATAAAATTGAAAGAAAAAATGAACTATTAAATAAAACTAGAAGATGGTTTTATGAAAAATGAAATAAAATAGATAACCATTGGTTAGTTTGACTTTTTAAAAGGGAAGAAAAAAACCAAATTACCACTATCAAAAATAAAAGAGGTAAATTCACCATCAATAAAGAGGAAATCAAGGCGATTATTATGAACTATTTTACCCAGTTATATGTCAATAAATCAGATCCTCTAAATGAAATAAATGAAAGTATGCAAAAATGTATCTTACCAAGATGTCCAGATTAACAAAAGAAGAAATAGAATACTTAAATAACCACACCTTAAAAGAAAAAAAAATTGAATACACCATTAACTTCCTAAGAAAAAATCACCAATACCAGATGGATTCACAAAATCTTTTTATGATACAAATATGATGCTGATACTAAATCAAGAAGAGTGAAAACAGAGAAAGAAAACTATAGAACAATATCCCTCATGAATACTGATGCCAAATTTTTAAGTAAAATACTAGCAAGGAGATTACAGTAATATATCATAAGGTCAAATTTTATAACTATGTGGGTTTTATATCAGGAATACAGGATTGGTACAACATTAGCAAAAGTATCAGCATAACTGACCATATCAATAACAAAACCAACAGAAATCACATTAGTACCTTAATGAATGAATAAAAATCTGTATTTATCCAAAACCATCAACAAACAATGTAAGAGGTATAAAGCTAGAAGCCTTCACAATAAGATCAGAGGTGAAGCAAGGATTATCATTATCACCACCATTATTCAATATTATACTAGTAATGCTAGCTATAGCAATCAAAAAAGAAAAAGTTCATGATGGAATTAGAATAGGCAATAAAGAAATAAAACTATCACTCTTTGCAGATGATATGATGAAATACTTAGAATCCTAGGGAATCAATTAAAATTAGTTAAGATAATTAACAATTTTAACAAAGTTGTAGAGTATAAAATAAACTACTTCTAGCATATATCTTTTACCTATAATATTTGTTGAGGGTTTTAGATAAATATTGCTCATCATTTTAAGGAAAGCTCCTTATATTCCTATGCCTTCCATTGCTTATAATAGGAAAGTGTGTGGGATTTTGTCAGAGGCTTTGGTAAAACTCCTTATTTGTCTATTTTTCCAAATAGTTTACATAACATTGGGCTTAATTATTCGTTAAATGTTTGGTAGAGCCCTGTTTCTGCCTAGCTAAATGAACTTATTTACAACTTTTAAAATGTCTCCATTTTCTATTACCAGTGGCTCCATGTATAGATGGTATGCTGCTGGCTGGTAAGAAATCTCTATTTTCTTAGTGTTAATTGTTAGGACAAAATTAGCACAAGCAGCAAAAAAAAATTAGTCCATACTCTTATTATATCACAGCCTCAGAAGCTGCATTGAGTACACAATTACCTGTAAACAAAAAGTCACATAAAAATTCTTCCCCCTACTTGATTTGTAACTTTTTAAAGTAAAATAACTTATTTTCAGTGCAGTCACTGACTTTGATGCGGTTTTCATACTTGGTGAAGTAATCTGACAACATTGCTGAAAACATCAAGCTAAAAAACATGAAAAAAAAAAAAAAAGAAAGAAAAAACCCACAATCTTGCTTCCCTCCATAGTAGCTGAGAAAGTGCAAGAGCACAGTCCATTATCTGGAAACATGGAAAGCATGCCATCAGGGACCAAAATATAATACTGATGAATTTCTCTGGGTAACCAAATTTTGCCATAATATTCCACAGGCCTTTGTGATCCACAGTACTAAAGGCTTTGGTTAGGTGTATACAACATGGTATACAGACCTCTGTTCTGCTCCTAGCCTTAGGCAGCAAACTATATCAATCATTGCTCAGCCTTTTTTAAAGTCTCACTGGATCTTAGGTACTTGACCATTTTCTAGATGAAGGATCAACCTATTAAGGACTCTGGATGGTGATGTCTTTTGATTCATACATAAATTGGATTTAAATGAGGTAGAAATGGCCTTACTCTCTTCTAGAGGCATCCAAGTTCAATAGCAAGACAAATTCAAAATGATTGGTGATGATGGCTCAAGATTCAGTGGATGCCCCTGGTGTTTTCAATGTCTAAAAAAGTTCCAAGTATTCCATCACACCTGCATCAGCCACCTTTATGGCCATTGCAACAAATTGTTCTCATCCTCCCATTTACTGGGGAAGATTTTCATATACTTGGGCTATACACTTCCTCTCCAGACTCACTGATGGGTTTGTGACCCACTGATTACCCTCCATCTGCTTTAATCCATTTGCCAAGATAGTTTACCAGGGTGTGTTCCATTGTATATGTACAGCTTCTTGGAGTCACAGATGAGAGTTAGATGAATCAGGTGGATACTAAAGCTAAAAAATCAATCCTGAAAAGGTTTCAACAGTCCTCATATCAGAAATACTAATCTTTCTTGATCACATCCTATATCCAAAATGCAAATGATTTTATTTGTATAACCTATATCAGACTCCTTATCACCTGTGGGGGTGAAAGCAGGGATAGTGGCAAAGAGAACAGGGGACTTTAAAAACATAATGAATGTTAAAAATTGTTCTTATAGTAATTGAGGGAAAATGTCTAATTAAATATTTTAAAAATAAAAATTAAACTTTATTTTAAAATTTGGATTCTTGTTTGTCTATTTTTCCAAAGACTTTACAAAACAGTGGCATTTATTCTTTAAATGTTTAGTAGAATCCGCTTTCTGCCAAAGTAAATGAACTTGTTAAATAAAAAATAAAAATATTTAAATATTAAATAAACATATTTTTAAAGAAGATAATATTAGTACCCACCTTACAAGATGATCATGAGGATGAAAGAAGGAAATTCACAAAATGTGTTTTACAAGACTTAAAATTATATGAAATATAGCTATTATTGTTTCTAGGTCTGCTTAGAATATATGCCTCAAAGTGAGGCCTGTGGGTCAAAGTATACATAGAAATTGTTGTCACTTTTTAAGTGTAATTCCAAATTAACTTTCACACAATTTAAGCAATTCTTTGCTCCTTCAACATTGTATTTAACATGTTTATCTTTTCACATTCCTTTTACCAATGACAATTTCTACTTCTTGTCATTTTTCTTTTGCAAAACTGATGAATGTAAAGTAAAATCTTTCAGTTTTTATTGGTATTTTTCTTATTATTTAGCACAATTTTAAATGTGGTTTTTAATATTCTATAATTATCCTTTTGAGGTTCATATCATTTGACCATTTAAGGGAAATTGGCTCTTGGTCTTATATATCTATTTTTGTAATACATTCTTGATAACAGCAAGATATTTTCTCACTTAAAAGTAATTCAGATATTTCATGATTAGATTTGGAGGACAAATGAAAAGGTATTAAATAGTAGTCCTTTTATTCCTCTAGGGTACCAATTAATTTCATAAAGTCATAAAATTTTAGCGGCTTAAGGATTACTTAAGCAATTTTCTCTCACTTCCCACTGTATAAGCAAGGAAAATAAGACCCAGGAAAGTAAGTCATTCAAGGTCACATAACTAGCCAGTGAAAGAGATGAAACTAAATCCCAGTAATCTATTCTTTTCATCATAGAATACTATATCCTAGCAGAAGAGACATTTATATGTTTAGTTAGAAGAGGAAATAAAGATATTTTTTGATGATATTCCTAATATCATCTCATATAGCTTTTCTGATTTTTGAATCAATACTAAGGTTTCTTGGCCCATAGAAATTTACATCTGGTAGTTTTTGAATTATACTTCTTGTTACAAAATTTCACCAATTAGTAAGTAATAGAATAAGTGAAATAACAAGAAAGCAAGTATTTTACATTACTGAATTCTGTTCAGTGATTATTGAGAGATAGGATGAAGCTTCAATTATTTATGATCAGAAACTTATAAATATGCTAAACTATGCTTGCAAAAAGTAATGAAGTCTTAGCAGAGAAAAAATATCACTTCATTTTGCTTTAAATTAAGAAATGAGGAAAAAAGCCTTCTTTTCTATGAATTATCAGGCATGGTTGGTGAAATGTAAGTTAATGAAGTTTCCTTGCCACTCTCATATATAAAATGTTTAAACTGCTAAGAACAGTAATTCAGAGAGTAAAATCAGGGTCTTGCAAATGATCCATTTAAGAGCATAGTCCAGTTCATTGATATGTGACATCCATCATCATGCCATCCCCCAGTGAACACATAGCTATTTATTTGGGTTGGTGGAAGGTGCCAGAGCATGATTATAGTTAAAATTTCTAATTAACTTCTTGTTTAAAAATTTGACAAATTTCTAAATACTCTTTGCTTCTGAATAAAAGTAGCCAGTACTGCCTGCTCCTCCATTGTCAAGGAATCTAACTGTCCTTCTTAAGAGTTGGAGTCATTCAAATTAAACTCTTCCTTTAAATCCTTTTAGAGATTTTCTAATCCATCTCTCTGTTTTCAATAAATAACAAGTCTTCAATTACTCAGACAGGTCTCAGAATTATGGTAGACTATAGTGTGTTAGAGTTCAAATGTTGGAGTTTGTTCTTCTCAAAGCACAGCCAGTTTAGAGGCTTGGAGCCCTTCGGATGTCTCCAAATCCAAAGGTTCTGTCCTTCAGCCTCTGACTCTGCTTTCTTCTGCCTCCAATCAAGACATAGATGGAAGGTCTCTCTTATCTCCTTCTGGGGAGCCCAGCCACCAACTTGCCGCGGAGAGAGGGCTTCTGGCGTAGCTCCACTGAAATCCGTCAAAAGTGTTCTCTGCACCAGAGTCGTTCCTCTCGAGTCCAGCGCGATCAGCCAGCCAAGAGGAAAAAATGTATTCTGCCATAGATCCCTCATCGCTGGCCTTTTATCTGCCTCTTCTGAGAATTTGGGATTATGGGTTTTCTCCCATAGTGCTCTCTGGCCCAATGAGCTTTAAGGGAGGTGTAGAAAGTGTACTTTGTGAAGCTAGCATACTTGTGGACTCCAGTGAGTAAAGGTGTGAACACAAGCCTTGTCTTAATTAGTTCTACTTAGTACCTTGTTTCAGGTTCTGGCCAAAACAACTTCTTGTAAGATTAGATCAACTCAATTTAGCAGTTAGTAAGGATTCCAACAATAGTAGACAACTTAATTTAGACCCTTACTGCTAATAGGCAATCCTACTATATCAAGCACCATCCCACTATTAACAGTAGTCTTACTTTTCTTTTTTTTTTAATCTCTCTTCAGACCTTCTCATGGCTTTACCTCCTCTTTGTCCTCTCATTTGATAATCTTGCCTCTTATTTTACAGGAAAAAAGGTCATCCACTGTGAGCTCCCTTTTCTTATCTCTTCCTAATTGCATATTACTCATGGACCTTCTGCCATATTCTACTGCTTTACCCAAATTCCTGCCCAAGAAATCCTATTCCATTTTGTCTCCAACAGAATGTCCCCTCTGTTATCTGCACACAGTGCCTATCAAAGCAGTCTAAATCTACATAAGCATTTAGGGCTTCAATTTTTATAAAAATAATTTTGCTATCCTTTTTTTCCCCAGATTTTTAAAGCCCATTTTGTGTAATGCATGGATCCCCAATTTAGTGTATTTTATATAATACAAAAGTATCACTTAGATGTCTCATGACAATGCAGAAAGAATCCTAGAGCATTGACTCTAATAGATCCCTAACCAACTACCATGGACCATGCAAGGGTCCTCAAACTTTTTAAATAGGGGGCCAGTTCACTGTCCCTCAGACTGTTGGAGGGGAAGACTATAGTAAAAACAAAAACTTTGTTTTGTGGGCCTTTAAATAAAGAAACTTCATAGTCCTGGGTGAGGGGGAATAAACGTCCTCAGCTGCCAAATCTGGCCCATGGGCTGTAGTTTGAGGACCCCTGTGTGTGGAGAAGTTTAATAAATCCTTCTTTAATTAAATTAAATAACATCATATATCATAAAATCATAAATATAGAAAGAAGAAACCTTAGATATAATTCAGATCAATTCCTTCATCTTACAGGTGAAAAAAACTAATATTAATAGGAATTAATAGGAATATTAAGGGAATAGCCAGCCCAAAGTCAAAGTCACACAAATCATAAGTGATAAAGGCAAAATTAAAACTGACTCCAAAACCACAACCTCTACCTAAGAAAGCTGCCACGTTATCAAAGTTGAGAGAAGTCATCATTAGATTTATTTTTACCATTCCAGATACAAAAAAAATGACAGACTACTATAATTATAGAGATGTTTCTATATACATCAGAATACTAATTGATGAATCATGAATTTTTAGATAGTATGATTACTTTGTGAATGTGCCATATTCCTCTGCTAGAATGTGAGCCCAATGAGAAGTATTTGATTCATCTACATTTTAATCTCAGAGAACATTTTGGTAAGATGGAGAGTAGGTCAAAAAATTCTAAACTCTCCAGATCTTCTTCACAAGCAAAACAAAATAACACCTCAGGGAAAATATAGAGTGGTTTAAAACAAAAACAAAACAAACTGTAATTTTTTTTTTTTAATGAGCTGGCAAAGGAGAAAGAACTCAATCATAAAAATGAGTACAAAGAAAACTAGAATGAAAAAAACAAGAAAATGTGAGACATCTCATAAGAAAAACAATTGATCCGAAGAACAGATCCAGAAGACAAAACATAAGAATAATCTTGCTACCTCAAAGCTACAATCAAAAAAAAAAATTATCTTAATAGAATACAAGAAATAATCAAAGAAAAATGTTCTGAAATGTTAGAACAATAGGAAAAAGTAGAAATAGATCCACTGATCACCATCCCAAAGAGATCTTATGAGGAAAACTTACAATAACATCTTAGTCAAATTATGAAACCTACAAATCAAGAAGAATCTATTACCCCTCCCAAAAAAAAAAAAAAAAAAAAAAAAAAAAAAAAACACTTTTATACATGGAAATGTAAACCATACATCTCAGAATATTGTTAGTAATGTGGCAGTTCAAAAGAAAGATTAGAGATGAGTATGAGATGATTCTAAAATACAAAACCATGCAGGAAAAAAAAATAAGAGTAGTTATAAGAGTGAGGTACAAGAAGAAGAATTAACACACAGAGGAATTAGATGGGGGAGGAATGCTGGTAGTTCTGGTAGTCCTATTGTTATTGGGAGTGGGTTAAAGAGGGTGTTCCCTCTTTATCTGCAGATACACACACACACAGATATATATATATATATATTTTTTTTTTTCTGAATTTAGAATATATATATTCATAAATATTAGAATATATATATATATATATATATATTCTAAATTCAGAAATAAATAAAATCCCAAGCTGTTCCCTCTTTATCTGCAGATACATACATACATATACATATTCTAAATTCAGAAATAAATAAAATCCCAAGGCACAACACAGGCATACAAGCATTCAGAAACACAAAACACTGAGGTGTAAAAGCTCTAAAGAGGTAGGCAGTGAAGTTGTGCTTCCTACATTTCCTTCTTTCATCCAGTCTGTCCAAAACATTTCTATTTTTCCTCCTAAATCAATTTCCTCAAAAGAGATACAGAAGTTTTGTATCCAACTCCTAATGACTTGGCAATATACTCATTAAAATAAAATTGTACCAAGAAAAAAGTGGTGAATGCTTTAGAATGCTAAATTTTCTCATCTTCAATCTGTCAGTGTCAATTCTGAGTTTGATGACATTTTGTGACTGTCTCCCAAAATTTATTTTGAAGTGACATAGGGGATACCCTGTGTTGTCTGGATTCAGAAAGACCTAAACTAAAATTCAGCCTTAGATACTCACTAGCTATGTGACCGTGAGCAAATCACTTAACCTCTGTCTACCTCAGTTTCCTCTTCTATAAAATGGAGATAATAACTATTTTCCACTTAGCAGAGTTCCTGAGACATAGTAAATGCCTAATAAATCTTCTCTTCCTTTCTTCTTTCCTCCCTCTTTTTTCTGAACATCTTAATACTGAGTTTGCTATTTTATTGCTGTGATGTCATATAAGAATAAAGGGTAAGGAGGAAAGAATAAACCTAGAAAAAGTTCTAGGAAACAGATCAGGGTGGGAAGAAATTTGAAGATCTTTTAGAATAAATACAAAATGTTATTTAGATAATTTTAAAAGTAACTTGTATAGTGGAACACAAGGGAATGTTAATGGGGCTAGTCAAACTGTTTTTAAGCAATCAATAGAATTTTTATGTTGATAGCTTCTTAGACAATCATTCTCAAGTTATATACAAAATAATAATAAGGAAAGAAATAGTCTGAAAAGTTAGGAATGATGATTTCCATTGCTGATGCACAATTAATAAAAATAAAATAAGAAATAAGATAAAATAAATTAATAAGAACTTTGGTATTGACTCCACCTTACAATTACTTATCATTCCCTTGGCAGTTCCTTAATCAAATAAGTGTTTTAATGTGAGAAAATTATGATAAGTAGACCCAAAGTTTTCCAATAACTATGTGTATATAAAATAACAATAAAAATAATATTGACATCAACTAAATATAGTGCTTTAAGGTATGCAAAACAATATATAAGTATCTCATTTTTACTTGTATAACAACACTGATGTAGATGTTATTATTTCCATTTTACAGATGAAACAGAAGCTGAGAGAAATTAAGTGATTTAATTATAATCACACAGCTAGTTTGAGGCTGGATTTGAACACAGGTCTTCATGAATATAGGTCTAGCCTTATATCTACTCTATCCACTGTATCACTTAACTATCTCATGTATGTGCATGTGTATGTATATTATTTACATATGCTACATTCAGGCATGTATATTAGCTTTATCTATTAATACTAAGAATAATCCTCACCATCTCACATAGCATAGCAGAAATGGATGTTAACTTTCATTGTATTCTTTTAAAAAAAATGATGAAAAATGTTTAAAGAAAAATATTTTTTTGAGAAATTAATGATTTTGGTCTAATTTTCAGGCCACAATTTTTCAGTACCCTTAAAATAAAAGTCATAGAAAAATTATTAATAGAAAATATTAAGTATTCTTAAGTTTATAAAATAATCCTAAAAGTCCTCAAAGGTTATCTAGTCTAATCTGCATATTAAATATAATCTTCTCCATACAAACATTGGCAAGTGAACATCCAACTGTGAAGGCTTACAGTAAGTGGAAACTTCATTTACTTCTAGGACAATCCATTCCGTTTCTGGGTAGTCCTCTTTAAAAATTTCCTCATTATGGATACTCATCAGTTGGGGAATGGCTGAATAAAGTATGATATATGAAGGTAATGAAATATTATTGTTCTATTAAGAAATGATGAGTATGTTGATTTCAGAAAAGTCTGGAAAGACCTACATGAACAGAGCTGAATGAAGTGCACAGAACCAGGAAAACATTGTATATAATAATATGTGATGATCTACTGTAATGAACTTGTCTCTTCTTAACAAGAGGTGATTCAAGGCAATTCCAACAGACTTGGAATGGAAAGAGCCATTCACATCCACAGAGAGAACCACAGAGAATAAATATAGATCAAAGTATATTACTTTCATTTTTTGTTTGTTTCTCTTTCTAATGTTTTTTCCCCTTTTGGTCTGATTTTTCTTGCATAACTTGACAAATATAGAAATACAATTAAAAGGATTGCATTTATTTAACTTAAATCAGTTTGCTTGCTGTCTTGAGAAGGGAGGAGATAAGGGAAGTAGAGAAAAATTTAGAACACAAAAGTTTTATAAAAATGAATGTTGCAAACTATCTTACATGTATTTGGAAAAATAAAATACTATTTTAAAAATCTCTTCATTTTAGACCAGAATTTTCCTCAATGGTAATTGATACTCATTCATTGATCCTAGATCTACCCTTTGCAGCAAAGGAGAACATGTATGAGTCTCCTAAATAAAAAAAAAAAAATTTTTCAATAGTTTTGAATCTTACCCCTGTAAGTCTTTTTATTTTCAGGTTAAAGGTCCCCATTTACATGTTGAAAAGTTTTATTGATATTTTCTTTTTTACAACATTGTCTCTTCTAAATTACTTCCCCTGAACCTCCAATACACACACACACAAATGCCTTGTAATAAAGAAGCCCAGCTAGCAAAATAAATCAACCTATTCCTTATAGACATCAAGGTTGGTACTGATATCAGTTCTGATGTCATTAAATGTATTCCTTACCATCTCTGAAGTCACTGTGGAGATCTCAAGAAATCTTCACATGACATGGAATTTAGTTCCAATAGTTAAGAAAATACCTAACAAAACCAGAAAACCTTTTCTTCTGAAAAGGGAAAATGTTTATAAGAAGGGAATGAAAGGTTAATTGATGGATAGCTTGCACAATGTTATTATCCATGCAATGTCAAAAGAAAAGCCCCCAGCATATTGAGCAAATTCTAATGTGGAGTATTTATCATATTATATGGACAGGATAAAGAATAAGAAGGCATAAATAGACATTAATCAGCACTGGAAGAAATTCAAATACCAATAAATCAACCAATCAACAAGCATTTATTAAGTAACAACGATTGAATATAGATCTAAAAAAAATTACCAAGTTTTTGAAGATGTTCAGATTGACTTACTGTAATTGATATAAATTATTTATAAAAATAGGAGGCAGGGAAAGCAAGACTAAAGGAATATTACTATTTTCAATTGTCTTTCTAGTTCTCAGAATGTCAAAGTTGTATTCACCCAAGAAACAGCTTATCAGATTTACTACTGAATCATAGAATTCAATAGATTTGAGATTTAATTCTTTCTTCTACTTATCAGCCTCAGGAAAAGGTCTAATGTGCAGAAAAGGAATCAAAAGAATAAAAGAAATGAAAAAGGCAAATAAATAACCCCTGAATGGTTTAAAATCAAATCTAAACATACAAGTAGACATTAAACCAAAATATCCAAGTAAAAGAAGAGTGTCATGGCATGAGAAGAAAACAAAAGTTTATACTTAAGTGAACATTAAGCAATTAAAATTAAATTTCTAAGTTAATTCTAGAATTATATAATGTTAAACATGCACATTAGTGAATTTCCTGTAATTTCCCACCATGTACATAAAATCTACACCTTGTTATTATTTGGAACAGATGAAAACCTTAAGATAATACCCTAGCAATGAATAAGTCTTTCCATGTCCAAGGGAATTAGGATGAGATATGAAAAAGTTACAAGAATAATACCTTTGAGCCTAACAAAAAGGAAATTTACTGACTGAACAGAAATAAATTTACAGAAATAAGGAAAAGAATCAAAATAGAAAAACAAGAGTGCACAGGAGGCTTTCTGGTGCCAATATAGCAGAGTGAGGAAAGAACCCTCTGAAGCCCTCTCGGATTCCCCTTCCAACTAGAAAACTGCCTCAGAATTGGTTTAGGAGCAGGGAAGCAGCTTTCTAGCATCCCAGGAAAGGTCTGTCTCCCTGGGTGGGAGGGGAGCAAGGTCAAAGAGTAGCAGTAGCTTCCAACTTCATGGCAGGGAGCCTGCAGCCAGGTTCCAAGGCTGACACAATCAGCAGCAAACCCCACTCTCCTGAAAACCTACTGACCCTTAGGCAAGGGAATACTCTCCACAGCATAGCAAGGCCCACCCCAGTGATCCAATTACTAGTAAAGCCTGGATCATACTTCCTCTGATAAACGAGACACAAAATTACTCCTTGTGGGCCTGTTAACAAAAAAGGTCCTATCTCCCAACACAAGGTCAAATCCCTGGGCAAATCAGCATCACAGCCAACACCAGTGACTCTAATACCATAAGGCCCCAGAAGCAAGGCCCCACCCCTGGAGGAGACCAATAGCAAAACCCCATAACCAGGGAGGACCAGCAGAGAAATCCCAACCCACAGTACAAGCTAGAAAAGAAGCCTGTCCTCCATGGAAAGCAAGTAGCTAAGCACTGAAACCCAGTAAAAGCCAGTAGTCAAACATGAAAGTCACAACACACACACACACACACACACACACACACACACACACACAAAATGGGACAACTTAGACAAAACTCCAAATCTCATTGTGCAGATGTCCCATATACCCATCAACAACTAATGTTGCCTTTTTTTTTTTGTCATAACAGTCACTCTAAAAGGTACAAAATGGTGTGCCAGAGTTGTTTTAATTTGCATTTTTCTAATTAATAATAATTATAGATAAATTGATTTCTTTGTCTGAAAACTGCCTGTTTATATCTGTTGACCATTTATCAATTGGGGAATTACCTGTATTCTTATAAATTTGATTTAGTTTTCTCTAACAGCAGGTCACAAAAAATCCAGAAAAAAATGAGCAAAAAGGAAAAAAAGGGGTTGGGGGTGGGGAAGAGCTTGACTATAGAAAGCTATTATAGAAAAGATCAAAGCATAAAATTAGAAAAGGAAATCATAAAGGAGGGAAAAGATCCCATATGGGCAAAAATGTTTGTAGCAGTTCTTTTTGTAGTGACAAAGAATTGGAAAATGAATAGATGCCCATCAACTAGGGAATGGCTGAACAAGCTGAGGTACATGAAGATAATGGAAAATTATTGTTCTATAAAAAATAATGAACAAGCTGATTTTAGAAATGCCTGGAAAGGTTTACATGAACTTATGCTGAGTGAAAAAAGCAGAACCAGGAATACATTGTACACACCGACAGCAACTATGAAAGGCTTGGTTCTTTTCAGCAACATAGTTATCCAAAGCAATCTCAATAGATTTTGGACAAAAAAACGCCATCTCTATGCAGAAAAAGAACTAAGGAGAGTGGATGTAAATCAAGACATGCGATGTTCACTTCTTTTTTCTGTTTTTTTTTTAAATCTCTCTCATAGTTTTTCCCTTTTGCTCTGAATTTTCTTTCCCAACATGATTCATAAAGCAGCATGTATTAAAAATAAACTAATTGTAATTTTAAAAAATATTAATAATTGGGGCAGCTAGGTGGCACAGTGGATAGAGCACCAGCCCTAAAGTCAAGAGCATCTGAGTTCAAATCTGACATCCTAGCTTTTAGCTCTATCCGAATTTCAGATAATGCTGGTGGTTTAGATAGATATTATTAATTTTTTTTTTTTGGCTGAGGCAATTGGGGTTGTGACTTGCACAGGGTCACACAGCTATGCAGTGTTAAGTGTCTGAGGTCAAATTTGAACTCACTGAAATCAGGAGTGGAACAATGATGTCCATTATTAGCTCTATTGTATTTGAAGTGTTAGATCTAGCAATAAGAAAATAAAAGAATTAAAATCATCAAGGAGGAAACAAAACTATTAATCTTTGCAGATGATATGATGGTATGCCTAAAGAATCCTAGAGAATCACAAAAACATCTCACACCATATAAAATCAAAATGGGTACATGATTTATATATAAAGTGTGATACTGTAAATAAATAATGAGAAAATAGAATAGTTTATTTTTCAGATATATGAATAAGGAAAGAATTTAAGACCAAAGAAGATATAACAGTCATTACAAAATGTAAAATATATAACATTAATTATATAAAGTTTAAAAAGGTTTGGCATAAACAAAACTAATACAACCAATATTGTAAGGAAAGAAGAAAACTAGTAAAAAATTTTGCCATAAGAATCTCTGATAAATGTCTCATCTCTCAAAACAGAGAAAACTAAATCAAATTTATAAGAATACAAGTAATTCCCCAGTTGATAAATGGTCAACAGATATAAACAGGCAGTTTTCAAAGAAATCAATTTATCTATAATTATTATTAATTAGAAAAATGCAAATTAAAACAACTCTGGCACACTGCTTTGTACCAATTAGAGCGGCTGCTATGACAAAAAAAAAAAAAAGACAACATTAGTTGTTGATGGGTATGTGGGACAACTGGACACTAAGGCATTGTTGGTAGAGTTGTGAACTGATCTAACCATTCTGAAGAACCATTTGGAACTATGCCCGAAGGCTTATAAATCTGTGCATATTCTTTAATCCAGCAAATACCACTCCTAGATTAACATCCTAAATACATCCATGAAAAAGGAAAAATACCTACTTGTACAAAAATACTTATAATGCCAAATATTTGAAAGATATGCTTATCAATTGAGAAAAAGATAAATAAGCTATGGTATATAATCGTAATGGAATATTATTGTGCTATTAGAAATGAAAAGCAGGATGGTTTCCGAAAACCTGGAAAGACATATGAATTGATGCATAGTGAAGTGAAGAGAACCAAGAGAATTTTATATATAATAACAGCAATGACTTAGCTATTCTCATCGATACAATGATCATGACAATCCCAAAAGACTCATGATGAAGCATACTATTGGTATTTATTGAATACAGATTGAAGCTTGATATTTTTCATTGTTTTTTCCTTTCATCTCATACAAAATGACTAATATAGAAATCTTTTACATAATTTCACAAATATAATTTGTATCTGATTGTTTTCTGTCCTAGGGAAGGAGAAAAGGATAGAATATGGAACTCAAAACTTTAAATTTGGGTTTTTTTTAAAGAGCATTGGAGACATAAAAACTAAGATAACACACAAATTCCCTCAGTTATAAAACTATCTTTCCATTAATTTGGTCATTGATGGTTAACAATGGATTTTCTTCGAAGAGATATGTTGGATTGTACACTTAGGTAGTGTCAACATTTTATTTCTATAAGGCAGATCTTCCTCTATGATGTCATGGTAAAAGTACTTTTTTAGTTTTGGTAATAGGGTAAACTACTTTTTTAAAAAAAGAAATAGCTTTTCTTGGTTTATAAAATTTGATTCCTTTTTTATTAAGCCACACAAAACCACAGACAGATGAGGGGGAAATAATATTACATTATTTATTCATCATGGCTACTAACAGGATACTGAAATTTGTGATAGTTTTTTCAGAAAACTACATGAAATACTTCAATGATTGACATAATGGGAAAATGGAATGGAAAATGATGCCACAAAGTATATAAAAGTAAAAATTCATGACATGGAAATGTTTAATCATACAAACAAAATACAATTAACATAAGCAATGAAGAGAACTAAAATTTCCTAGGAAAGAAAAATCAATTAAAGAGCTTATATATGTAAGGAATTATATACAAGAATTCTTGTCAGAAAGAAAACACATTAAGAGCCTAAGGTCAAAATGTGCTTGAGAATGTAAGATTTTCAATTTGTCCAGCAGGAAAGACTATTTCCAGAGTCATTCTCTAGGGGAAAAGCAAAATATTTAGAGTACCAAATCAATTCTCTAAGTGTAGCATCCACTATAATGAAAATCTTCTACAAATCTGGAAATTTCTTCAGTTTACAAGTTGAAATACATAAGGTAATTCAAAAAAGAAAATAAAACACTATTAGGGTGCCTCATTTTAAACAATGTGTCACTAAAAATGTGTATAATTCAACAATTTTTATAAAATGAATTAAATTTCAAGTATGCCAAATAAGCATCCTATTTGATTCCACACAATTTAATTGGCAATTACTGAGTAACTACTTTGTATAAAACAAGAATTTATTAAGTACTATATTCAAAGGTCCATGTTCAGACTCTCTTTCAAAAGGTGACACTGAGCTGAATTTTAAAGAAAACCATAATTTCAGAAGGAAGAAGTATGAGAAATCATTCGAACCCCTGGTGCAAAGTCAAGGAGACTGGCAATGGAACTCTGTGAGTGAATTATAGGATAGTCAATATGACTGGTCTATAGAATACTATATGTGGAAAAAGGAAATGTGTAAGAAGACTAAAAATTAGGAAAAGAACAGGTTGTGAAGAGCTTTGAATTCTGAAGGAATTTATATTTTGTCTTTCATATTAAAAATAGTCAATGATTTTTCTTTTTTTTTTTTTTTGAGTGGGGAGTGAGGAGTTAGAGGAGTAGAAGGAAAAGTCAAATAGTTAGACCTTTGCTTTAAAAAAAAAAAAAAAAAAGCAAACACATTGGAATGGAGAAACCTGAGGCAAGGAAGAATATTTAAATAATCCAGGGGAGAGGAGATAAAGTCATGTAAGTAAAAATGAGATAATGATTTGGAAACAATGAAGTTTGCCAAAAGAGTAAGCATGTGGAGAAAATATGAGGAGTCAAGGTTTCAGACCTGTATATCTGAAAAAACAATAATACCCAGCCATAATAATACTAATGTCTGGATGATAATGAGCTCTGTTTTAGACATTTTGAGTGTGAAATTCCTATAGGACATAGAGGTCAAAATACTAAATTCATAAGAGGCAGGTACACAAAATTATTAAGTGCTTACTATGTGTTAGTCACTATGCTGAAAACTCTATAGACAAAAACACCAGCAAAAAGAATGCAAGACTTCAAAGAACCACCATTCTAATGACAGAAAAAAAGGAGTTTCTGATTTCAAGGAGCATACGCTCTAATGAGAAAACATAACACACAAAGGGAGCTGAAAAGCAGAGAGGGAAAAAGGAAGTTAATCATACAGGACCATAATAGTGACATCTAAGGAGGAATAAGTCAAGAGAAGAATTAAGTATGATAGGGGGACCTTCCTCAAAATAGATACATTTTGAAAGACTCCTGAATTCAGGGAATGGAACTAAAATGACAAAGTACAGAAAGCACTCACCTGAGTCCTCCTAATAATTCCCTAATAGTGGTAGGGGTGAATAATGTAGTTTATTTTTTCTCTTGCAAAAGCAAAATTAAGTCTACTTGAAAGGGATAAGTATAAAAACTATATCTTGCTAAAAGGAGCCACAGATAATAAAGTAACAGCACTTCTAAACATATGCATCAAAATGGCGTTATACCCAAATTCTTGAAGGAAAAGTCAAATGAATTACTGAAGGAAATAGCAAAACTATTCTTATGTTTACCTTCTCAAGAAGCAGGTAGATAAGAGGCAGGGAGGTGTAGAGTGAAGGAATAGAATAGGTGGGGTATAAAAAGATGTCTTGATTTACAGCAGTGGGACAAAGTGTAGAGTAATGGGAAAAGGATAAAGAAGAAAAGTATAGGGTAAAAAGACAAGGCAGGAGGATGGGGGGAGGCTAAGTAATAGTCAGGCAAGTTAAGAAGCAGAATTAAAGTAGATAAATTAGCAGGGGTAGGAAGTAAAAGATACACAGAAACATTGCAACAAGGAGTAGGAGTAGAATTTGGAGGGGGAACAATTTATCTTAGACAAAGTCAAATAAAGATTCAATCAAGAGAAATTTACATTATGTTAGCCATATTATTATTATTGTTGTAAACGCATGTTTACATACCAGTAAATGTATATGCATCTATATGTCTGAGTATGCAGTGTGAGTATGTGTGAGTATGCATGTATGTATGTAGAAATATGTATATGTTTATATAGATATATGTATATACATATATATGTATATGCAGAAGAAGATAGGGTGAGAAAGGGAGAAAATTTAGAATTCAAAAAAATTGTCAATTTGTTTATAAGAATTGAGAAATGTTTAACAAAATTAATAAAATGTATTTATGAAAAGAAAAGAAAGTGTTCATCATTTAAAGAAGGGGCTGGCACATTGGAGGGAAGTTACAAAGTGAGAGTGTGCATATATTCCAGGCATTTGAACCAAGACACATCAGTGAAAGATATAATGAAAACTATAAGTAGCTGCAAGAAAGGTTGGAAGTGGAGCATGGCTATTGTCTATTTAAAATTATGAGTATGTGAATGTGTGTGTATATATATGTGTGTATATTTGTACATAATATAAATATATACTTGCTTAACTGTATAGTCTGTTTGGGGGAAGTGGAGGGACAAAAGAAAAAAAAGAACAAAGAAGAAAATTATGAAGTGGAGAACAAAGAAGCAAAGATGGACATTCGTGAATATAATTCCTTCAATTATTACATATGTTTTCTTGCAATGGAAATTTGTTATATAGTTTGAATGTTCTTTGATATTCTGCCGAGCACATGACACTGTTTTGTTTCATTTTACTTTCTTTTCATTTTTCTTTTTTGTTATTTTTTTTTAAATTTTGTATTTAGTTCAGTAAGTATTTTTTTTGGGGGGGGGGCGGAGTTAGATGGTATAGTGGATAGAGCACCAGTCTTGGATTCAAGAGGACCTGAGTTCAAATGCAGCTTCATATATTTAATACTTACTGCGTGACCCTATCCAAGTCACTTAGCCCTAATTTGCCTCACCATCCATTGCCCCCCCTCGCCACCCCCCCAAAAAAAAAACCAGATAGGGTGAGAAAGGGAGAAAATTTAGAATTCAAAAAAATTGTCACTTTATAAGTAATTGAGAAATGTTTAACAAAATTAATAAAATGTATTTATGAAAAGAAAAGAAAGTGTTCATCATTTAAAGAAGGGGCTGGCACGTTGGAGGGAAGTTACAAAGTGAGAAAGTAGTTATGTCATTATGTGACATATGGAGACACATAAACACAGACACAAGGGGAATATTTTTGCTATGTAATTAGAGGTAAAGAGAGACTGGTGATAGACCTGAGAGTCATCTGTATAGACTGGATTGATGAGTCTATTAAATTGGTAAGATAACCAAGTAAAAGACTATAGAAAGAAGAGGACCTAAGACAGAGTCATCTTGGAGTATGCTCACAGGCTCCCTATTAAAGGACTATGATAGGAGCTAAGAATATGTACAAATTATATTTCTAACAAATAACAATAATAAAACAATAATAAAAAGTCTCTGATATTAATGAACTTAACATTTTATAAGTAGAATTCAACAAGTATAGAGGTATGAAGGATAATTTGAAAAGGGAAACTACTGACACATAATGGAATCAGAAAATGTTTCCTGACAGAGAAGATATCTGATCTGAGTCTTAAAAGAAATAAGGATTTTAGGAGATATACTCAATTATTGCATATATTCCAGGCATTTGAACCAATCACTAGAAAGACACATCAGTGAAAGATATAATGAAAACTATAAGTAGCTGCAAGAAAGGATGGAAGTGAAGCATGGTTATTGTTTATTTAAAATTATGAGCCAGGTCAACCAGTCAGCTGTCAAAACATTGGAGGTTCTCTCATGATAGTAAGAATTCAAGTAGATTTTAGGGGATTTTTTTTCACTTCCTTGATACATAATCTATATTTAAGAAATGTGGAAAAAGTTATGTATTAGAATCCGCTAATATTTACTAAGATTGATTTATCACTTACAAGCATATTGTTCATTATATTAGGAAAGAAAGTCATAAAAATCAATAAAAATAATAAAATAACTAATAATTAAAATATCAAAAAGGACAAATTTAATTATATGAAATTCAAAATCATACAAACAAAAATCAATGTAGCCACTGTAAGAGGAAATGCAAAATAGTAAAAATCATTGAATTAAACATATTTATAAAACTCTAACTTTCAAAATATAAATTAACACAAATATATGACTAAGAATTATTCCCTACTATGTATGAGCAAAAGAACTGAAAATTAATAGCTACATCAAAAAAAAATTCAATTCACTAAAAACAAGATAAATGCAAATGAAAAAAATTCTGAGGTTTCATTTCCAATGTGTCAAGTTAGTAAAGATGAGAACCATTGAAATGTGCAATGTTAGAAGAGGCATAGAAAGTAAAGCACTTCAAAATGGTGTTGGTAAAACTGCAAATTCCTCTGACTAGTCTGGGATACTAATTTGGAATAAAATGAGAAAAGACCCAAAAATCTTGCCTTGAGTATGTGAATTGAAAAAGATCAAAGACAGAAAGACTTGTTCCAAATATTATTCCTCTCCCTATCCTCCAGCAAAATAAATAAAGATCATAGCAGAATTATTTCGTGGTGGCACAATACTAAAAACAAAATGGGTTCTCATATGTTGGAAAATGGCTGAACAAAATGTTGTGTCTGAATTTAATAGAATATCATTTACTATAATCAATGAACTCTAAGAAATTTGATAAACTCAAATGTGACAATGTAAGTTTGCAGGACCAGAATAACAATATGTATTGCTAAAATGGTGCAAAAGGAAACAAAACAAAAGTTATTCAAATTCAGAGTATTTGTATTGATGCATCCTAGTCCAGGAGAAAATATGATAATGATGATTTCCTACTTATAATAGATAGATGGGGACAATGGGTTAAAAATATTTTATCTCTTCGGAGATACAATTATTTTTTTTTTCGTTTGCTTTTCCTTAGCCATTTTTTTCTTTGTTATAAGGGAATTTATTGTATGCCTGTGAGTTCAAGTGTAATCTCTATGTGATAATTATCTATTCCAGTCTAATTTCTTTTGTGAACTCCAGTTCTGTATTGCAAACTGCCTGCTGGACATTTTGAAGTAACTATCTCTTAAGCATTTCTAACTGAATATGTCATAAAGAGAATTCATTTTCTTTTCCCCAAATGCATACATATTTACCAATTTCCCTATTGCTATTTTTTCATGCAAACATTTATAGATCAACTGTGTTGCCATAAAAGGAAAGAAAAATAAAGTGAAAAATAATGTTTCAATCTGTTCTCTCACTAGAAGGGAATAATTTTCACTTATTCACTTTGGAGTTGTCTTAGATAGTTGTATTGATAAGAATACCAAAGTTTTTTTTTTTTTTTTTTTTTTTACAATTAAACACTGTTAAATTATTACTATTACTATACACAATGTTCTCCTAATTCAATTCACTTTACATCAGCTCATATGTCTTCCTAACTTTTATTATGAAATAAGTTATAATTCTGGAATAACAGCCTCACAAAAGACTAGGCAATCCTCACAAAGTTAGTTGTGGATTACCATGTTGGTATTAGTAACAGACCAGTCACTCACATGCTATTCTGAGCTAGCTATAAATTGATACTGTCTAACTGAAATGGGCAGATCATTCTGTCATTGAACTCTTCATATGCCATGGCATCCTTGTGAGTAGATACTCTTAGGCTCTTTAGACTTTACATTCTAATTAAGGGAACAAAATGTATATAAGTAGGTTCACTCAATAAATTTGAAGAATAGATAGAAGATAAACTTAGAGGAAAAGTTACTTGCAGCTGGGAGTTTTGTGTAATCATCCCTTGTTGTTTGTTATAGCATAATAGTGTTCCATCACAACCAACTTTCCCTATTGCTTACTGAGAAGACCATCTCCCCACCTACTCAGATTCTCAATCTCAGAGGCGTCCTTAGTACTTTACTCTCACTAACTTTGCATATCCAGTCTTGCTAAATCTTATCATTTCTTCCTTTCAGTATGTTTTTCTTGTCTCTAGTCACATACACATTCATCTTCTCTCACCAGGAATATTCCAACAACCTTTTAATTGGGCTGCCTCTTCAAGTATCTTGTCACTCTAACATCTCCTCCACATAACTGCCACAATCATTTTCCTAAAGCACAAGTTATCTCTCTACCCAATAATTTCCAGTGCATTCCTTTTGTCTGTAGGATGAAATATAAAGTATTTTGTTAATTAGCATGTAAAGGTCTTTCTGCCTTTCCAGTCTTCTTACATATTAATTTCTTCTACCCATTTTCTAATCCAACCATACTGGTCTACTTGTGTTCCTTCCATACAATGTCTCATCTCCTCCCTTAAGGTCTTTGCTCAACCTCCTATTTCTTTGCTTAAAACATTTTCTTTCCTCATCTCTTCTTAAAATTCTGGCTTTCTTCAAGATTTAGCTAAAGCACTGGCATAGGCTGCTAGTAGTGTCCCTGGCTGCTAATCTCTTCCTCTCAAATTCTATTCTTCAAGTTTCTTGGATGAACTTAGACACAGGTTGTTCAACTAGAATGTAAGCTCCAGAGAGCTTAAGAGTATCTATGCACAAGAATGCTATGCCATAAGAAGAGCTCAGTGACAATGACATGCCCACTTCAGACAATAGCAGTTTACATCTAGCTAATAAGAATAGCATGTGAGTGATTTACCTACTGTCAATACCAAAGTGGTGATTCACAATTAACATTTTGAGGAATGACCAATGGGGGAAAAAAGACATTACAACTTTCCTTTTTCCAGAGTTTCCAGAGTTCCAGGTTGTTTTGCTCATGTGTGCTCCCTGCATGGCAGCTTTACTACCACTGCCCTCTAAATTTGTTCCCACTTTCTCATCTCCAAACACTTTGTTTGAGGAAGAATATGCCCAAGATTTTAAGGAGAAATGATTTTTGACTATTGTTCTTGCTATAGAATTTGAGCAAATATCTTTTGATAAAGTTTTTCTGTTTTTGTTCTTGCTTTTGTTTTGTTTTGTTTTAATGTAAGCTCCTAAAATAACATCTCAGGCAGGGGTGATTCTTGCTTTTTGTTTGTATATATTTCTGATTACAATGCTTGGCACATAAGTGTGTGATCAAGTAAATTTATTGTGGAGTGATCATGTTTGTGTGTATGTGCGTGCGTGCGTGTGTGTGTGTGTGTGTGTGTGTGTGTGTCTCCTGGGGATAAGAATATAGTGGGAAATAAAGAGTATAAAAATGAATTGATAAAACTTTAAAAGTAACAATTACTGTATACAAGACAGTGTGCTAGGAACCAAGGATACAAAGATCGATGTATAGAATACTGGCAGCCTGATTTCTAAAAATAGTTCACATAAATAATGACATTATCTTGATCATAGCAAGTATCAGAAGCCAGTCAGAGTCAGAAGTGAATCATAACTGATGTATTATCTTAACTGGATTCACAACAGTTTAAAACAGACAGATGTTTGAATTTCCTCAGCAAGGAATAATAACCTTAATATGAGCTGCACAGCTGCTGTATCTAGAGCAAAAGCATTCATTGCCAACTCCTCCTAACATCCATTTGCTGAGATGGCTTGTTGCCTGCATACAAGTTAGTCAAATCTTTGCCATGTGACCCAGATGCCAGGTTTGAGAATGTTTACATGAATAGCCTACTTTTGAAGTAGTGTGAACCTGACCCCTTTGATGCCCTATTGTGCCTAAAATGGCTTTTTTACAATTGATTTCACCCATTCAAATCAGAGATATTATCTACTTTAGGATGCTTCTTTTTCTTCATTCAGCTAGCTGATCAACTGAAGGAAATCTCAATAGCTAAAGCATTGTTTTTCTTCTATGACTCTCCACCTTTAGGAATTTTATCATTCTGATCTCTAGAATTCCAAATTTAATGTTTATCTGCAAAAGTAAAAGAATGCAAATAGAGAACCATGATTTAATAAATAAAAGGAACTCTTAGATAAAAGAATTCTTTCTATCAATCCATATAAACACTCGGACAACTTAAAATGTTGGAGACATGCTTAGAATACTAAGATTAAATGTCTTTGCTAGGGATCTACAGCCAATTTATTTCAGAGACAAAACTCAAAACTAGCCCTCCATATCTCCAAAGCCAGCTCTCTACACTTCAACATGTCCACTTGCTTGCCTCTATCTGTGTATGTCTGTCCATATGTCTGTCTTTTGCCAAATCTCTCTTTCTTTCCATCTTTTGGTTTTCTCTATGTCAATCTATCTGTCTTTGTCTATTTGTCTATCTGTGTGTGTGTGTGTGTGTGTGTGTGTGTGTGTGTGTGTGTGTGTGTGTCTCAGGCTCTCTATTTTTCTCTTTGTCTCTTTGTTTCTCTTTCTTGCACACACACACACACACACACACATATATGCATGCACATATATCACATATAACCATAAATAACATACATCAGACCTAAATTCAAAGCATGATGGTATTTGTTCTAGGTTGTACTCTTCTGGTATAGCCTTGTAGATGGGAAAGGCAATTCTAATCCACAATATGTATCAGCATAAGACTTTGGTAGATGAATATATTGAATATTCATTTTGAATATTATTGAATATTCACAATATATTGAATATAAATTAATTTTTCTGGTGACAGAGTAGTTTGATGTATCTTAGGACCCTTGCATTAATTCTCAGCTAACAAGACTGTAGATGAAGATTCCATAGAAGACTAAGTTAAATCCATAATAAGCCCAAATTGCATTCCTGATATTGGCTGTTGAATTTATCATCTTCTTATAAAAATTTAATATGGAGAAGGGAGAAGGGGAGGGGAACAATTAAACTGGAAGCTTCATTTAGTTCAGTTCTGGAGAAATGAAGTTTCATAACATACTTTATATAGATTTTACACAGGGTTATCTCCCACTCTTAAAACATTCTCTTTCCTCACCTGGAATCCCCAGCTTTCTTCAAAACTGAGCTCAGGTGCCTCCTTCTACATGAATCCTTTTCTGACTCCCCCAATTTTTAAGGTTATTTCCAATCTGGCTCCAGTTAGAGAATGTTGAAAATTGAGGTGTGTTGCAATGAAAGCTGTTGGCTGGGAAAGCAAAGCAAGTTCTTTATTATCTGGGACAAAATGCCATGCCTCTAAGAAAGAAAAGGGTTAAATAACTTCTCAAGCCTTATAATATTTTTATTCTTTCATGGAGAAAAAACTTGTTCTGTGAACCACTAATATCTATTCATGCTGAAATATAGCTCTACTGCAACTAAATAGAATAGATTTCTCTCTTCTTGATTCCCTCTCTTGTATTTTTTAAAAAGAACTAATTGCCCATCCAGCACTAAAATATTCATATTTGTACATTTAAGTGTGTACTTTTTCAGAGGTGCTAAATTAATTTCCATGTAGTGGATTATTTAAATTACTGACAGGTAAATGGTCTTTTAAAATATACATATATATACACATAATTTCCCATTTTATTCACTAACATTTTTCCTCAGCAAATGTTTCAATAACTTCTCAAAATATCTTATAATATATACATAATGTCCTCTCACCATTAAAAAGACTAATGTTCTTGTCTTATAATAAAGTTTGAAAATCTTTATCTTTCTTACAACATTTAGAATGAAATATCAATTTACATAATCTTAAAATGATGCTATAAGAGTTTCATCTTTAACTTGCCAATCTTATTTATCACTACATTAAAATTACTTTTTGAATAGATTAGAATGTCACTTGGACTTCAAAAATATGTTTGCCTATTTTCTGCTTTTGCCCCAACCGTACGTCTACTAAAATAATAGCAATGCTTTATTATGGAATAGAGATTTTCCTATGCATAGAAATATACATCTACACACACACACATATATACGTGTGTGTGTGTGTGTGTGTGTGTGTGTGTGTGTGTGTGTGTGTGTAAAGCTAGCTGTGCTTCCTGTAACTTAAGGACCTTACCCATTCTTGGAGAGACAGTATTCAGTATTATATCTCTTAACCTTGGAAGAAAAGAATTAAATGATCTAAATGGTAGGAATTTTTAAACTGTATTTCTTGTTAAAGGAAGGAGCTCTTGAAGAGGAGGGGGATATTTCCTCAACACTATAATCATTAAATTTAGTTTTCCAGCAGGAAAAGGGAGGTTTTCTGAGTAGCTCCAGTCTCAGAGCCACTGTATTAGCAATACTAAGATTGATAATTCCTGTGGTGAGGCTTCCTGGGCAGTGCCATACTCTTCTTCAAGAAAGAAGAAGATATTCCATAGCAGACAGAGAGAAGGGCATCAGGGAAAATCAAGATACATTATGAGGGAACAAAGGACCTGAACTTGGCCAATTTCTGTCATTATATAAAAGCAGGTCATTTCCTTCTAGAGTAGGTACAAGTCCTTATAGTATTATAAAGTCAAATATTTAATGGGTTTTCTGAATTATTTTGTAGAATAAAAATAAAGAATGTTATCTACTCAATATCAATCAAATGTCTACTATAAAACATAATGTTTTATGACAAAATTCTTACTAGAAAGGAATTTACACTTTAATAATGCATGCATTGTTAACATGAATAATCCTACAAGATATAAGAAATCCTTTTACCATCTATAAAGACCGAGACTCAAACTATATTCTAGTAGCCAAATGAATAAAAAGAGTGTTAATTTGGAAAAGTCATCCACCAAAACTATTTCATGATATCATAGAGATTGAACAATTGATAAAATACACAATACCAAGACTTGGTTTGATGAAAAAAATCAGAAGTAAATAAAACTATAAAGAAAAGGGTTCAAGTTTCCCTACTGGATGCCAATTACTAGGGCTTCAATTTTGTCAAATAAATTGTGTGATGAAGATTCATTCACCAGCTTCTAATGATTAACCACACTTATTTTAGCCAAATGTTTTCTCCATGTCATATACAGAAAGATATCCTATTTTTTAAGTCCTAAATTTCTAGTTTGCTGATTAAGCAATAAACAAACATATTTTATCATCTTGTAATATTCACAAATAGAAACAAATATGATACATTTTTACAAACATTATACAGCATCACATTGTGTATGTGCAGTATTAGTGACATTTTTCACTGAACTATGAATGTTTTTTCTCATAAATTGGTGTGTTCTTTCCCAAATCATACTGAACAAGACCAACCACATTTCTGTAAGGACCTACTGCACTCTCCTGAACAACGGAACTGAATTTGTTATTTAAATAAACAGCTGCCTGAGTCTTAGCTCCTTTTGCTTTTCTCAGCTCTAGGTGGTTGATTGCTGACAATCAAGATAAATGGTGAGAATAACCACAACACCTGCAAACTCTTTAAAAGCTCTTGGTTACTCAAACTGACTAGTTTTTTCAGTCTGCTCAGTAAATAGTAAAGTCACAAGAAGAAATAAGCAAACAAATGAATTAGTTTCAATAGCTTAATGAGGGCAGGATGTGGCATTGAGAGCATTTTTATAACTTAGAAAAAGTTAAATGTTTGTTTACTGACTAACATGTGAAATATTGCAAATAATCTAGGAAGGAATTCTAAAATAGGCAAGGACACAGTGAGCTCTTCCTAACATTAGCATAATTTCAGTTATGTTTGAAGGAAGCTTGGTAAAGTAGAAAAAAGAATATGAAAAATAAATAAAGAAATAAAAAGACAGGTACTAGTTCTACTCTGCCACAAAAGCTGGGTCATTTTTATCTCTATGATCCTCACTTTCCTCATCAAAATGTTAAGATTTATATTGCAGGGGTGTGCTATAGCCATTCAAAGCAGCTTTCAGGTTTCTAAATTTTCAGTATGAGCATTTACACATCAAAAATCAGCAAACACTACAAATTAGGGCTTGATTCACTGTTTTGTTGATTACATAATTTTAGGAAACTGATGGGGAAAAATGGTAATAATACAGATTAAACTAAAAAAATTTTTTAGGTGCACTTTTACTTTTTTCCCAGAGTAAAAGCCGTTAAACATTTATCAGACCATTCCACATTTACCATATACATGGATGATATCAAATCCCTACAAACTCTTTTATTATTTGTGGATTAATCAATAAATACTTATTTACTAAGCACCTATATACCAGGTACTAGTATCAGCTAGATACTTAGAATTTGTTCTTCAATTGTTTAGTCCAACCCATTCAATACTTTGTGACTCCATGGATCCTAGCTCGCCAATCCCTTCTATAAAGATATCTACCTGAGAAGCTAACACACATTTGCATATGTATCTACAAAATATATGTATTCCTATGTGTATATTTACATATGCACATATATTAGCATATATCTACATGTATATAATAAAAACTAGTGAGGAATAAATTTTATGTAAGTAGTAGTAACATTTGAGTTGATCCTTGAGAGAAACACATAATTGTTAAAGCAAAAATTGTGGCAGAAATGTAATCTAGCAATTGCAAAGGCAGAGAGAAAGGCGATATGGAGACAGGTAATAAGAACAAGAGAGTGAGTGTTGTTAGCCTGAAGATTTTCTTAAGGTAAATATAATAATATTGCAAAGGAAAGCAGGAACCAAGTTGTGAAACCCTTTAAGTGCCAAAAAGAGGAGTTTATATTTTTAGTAGAAGAACATGGTCATTTATTGAATTGTGGAATGGCATGGTTAGATTTGTACTTTAGGAAAATCTCTTGACAACTAAGTAGTAGATGGATCACCAGGTAGAGAGAATTGGAGAAAGGAAATTAGTTAGAAGGCTTTTTGCAAACATTATGTGGAGAAATGATAAAGATCTGAAGACCTGAATATAGGTGTTAGCCCTGTAACTGAAAATCAAGCATAGATGTAGAAGTTATTGTAAAGATAGAAAGGCAAAATTTGGCAATTAATTTTCTATTTAGCATAAATACAATTGAATTAAAAACAATCCAATATTATGAATTCAGATGACTAGAAATCCGCAGAATGAGGGAAATTTGGAAGAAATGGGTATTTGGGAAAGAATATAAGGAATTGATGGTAATGTGTTGAGTTGTTTCTGGGACGTATAGAGATAGGCAATAAGTAGTTTTTAGGGCTGGAATTCAGAAAAGACAACAAAACTGGATGTATATATCCAAGAGTCTTCTATATGTACATGTTAATCAATTCCATAAGAAGATCATCAAAGAAGGTGATATAGAGAGGAAAGAGAAAATTCAAGATAGAGTCTTGGAGAACATCCAAATTTAGAGGGCATGGTATAATGATCCAGCAAACCAAAACCAAAATCAAAAAACAATTAAATCATGAAAAAAAAAAAAAAGAAGAAGAGAAAGTATCCAGAAGAAAAAAAGTAGTCATTAATGTTACATGCAGAAAAATAGTCAAGAAGCATATATATGTTTAAAAGGACCATCAGGGTTGCAATTCAGAGATAATTTTGAGAGAAATTATTATTTCTCTCATTTTAATAATTAATTATTGAATTAGGTTTTCTCTTGTATTTCCTCATTAAGAAATCAGTTTTTCTAAGTTATTCAGACAGCCTCTAAAGGGCATTGCTGATAGTTGAGATTACCCAAATTCTTAATACATGTTTTTCAATCTTGGGTGGGGCACCAGAACCTTATGCAGATGAGATTTTGCCCTTAGGAAATAAGCCCTAGTCTGTTCTTGGAACTTTCTATTAAGATTTAGTGTAAGATAAGGAGAAAATCAACCAGCAAGGACTAGGTCTAGATGGATTTTTTTTGGGGGGTCCACATTGCTGAATACAGCTGATCTTATTAGGTCATATTCTCTGCACTAGGAGCTAAAGAGTATTTGCCCACCTTGTCATCAATATGTTAACCACTTTGTTGATTGATAACCAAATCAGAGTTCATTTCCACCCTTCAGGACACTCCTTTTTCCTGTTATGCCACAGTTCTCATTTTCCATAATTATCCTGACTCAGTCCTGACTCAGTTTCCCTGCTTCTAAAAGCTCTGTTCTGCAAAACCTCCCCTCCCTCTTTATCAGAATACTTGATAAGGATAAAAGATCTTATGTTTTAGAATATCAGAATGCCTCTGCTCATCCCAAGCTATGGCAAAGACAGATATGGTCTTATCAAGATGCCTCTCCCCATGTCTGGGGTACCTCCCCCTTGATTATGTCATCCCTCTCTGGAAGCTCACCCTACCCTCTCTGAGTCCTGTTCCCACTCTCAGCACCTGACTCCACCTCTGCCTCAGTCTACCCCTGCTTGTCTGAGCCATGTGTATATATGTCATTGAGAACTCTATTTGTTGGATTCTTGGAGATGATAGTCTCATTCAGCCCTGAGATTAAACCATAGATCCATTTGATCCCAGCATATCTCTCTATTTAATAAACTATTAAATACTCTGATCTCTATCTTGCTCAGTTTCTCCAGCATTGCATTTCATGTCCCCTAAGATTTGTCTTTGTCCTCAAGAGTTTCACTGACCTCTTTTGTTAACTATTTCCTAGATATAATTAATAAAATGATTAATTACCCAGAAATTATAGCTCTCCAATTTTTCATGCCACGATTGTTTATTTTGTAGAACTCAATTTCAATTAAGTGATGAAATCAGAACCCAGAATGTAAAGCTTCGAGTGAAACAAAGATAATAAATTGTAAACAGCTTGAACAAGGATCCTTGGATAACTTATGGACCTAACTAATATTGAGACTTGATACACAAAGCATATAAAGAGACCCAACTTGTTGCTATTGATAGAAGTCCTAATGGTGATGTTCATTTGGCAATAAAAAGGGGAGAGTAGAATAAGGGATAGAGAAAATGGAAAAATGACTTTAAAGTGATAGAGTAACATCCCAAAATGAATTTGAGAACACGTAGTTTTTTTCCTCAAATCCCCAAAACTATATTAACATATAACTCAAGATGAAATTTTTCAAGTGAGTCTCATAATATTTCTTTCTTTTGTCTTATGTATTGGCAATAGCCAGAATTGATAGGATCCATCTCTATGAGGCATGGACTCTAACCTGAAATCGATTTAAAGGATCTACTAATAAGTTTTAAGGCATAAAGCAAAAACAAAATAATTTTAACAAAAAGAATAGGCCAAATGGGAAAAAAGGTACAAAAGATCACTGATTAAAATAATTCTTCAAAAATTAGAATTGACAGGTGGAAGCTAATGATCCCAAGAGACATAAAAAAAAATTAAAATATACTCAAGAGAGAAAAAATTGAAGAAAATGTGAAATAGATCATTGGAGAAACAACTGATTTGGAAAACAGATAAAGCAGAAATTAGCTCAAAATAATTGAACTACCTGAAAGATATGATCCAAAAAAAAGACCCTAGACATAACATTTCAAGAAACTAGAAAAGAAAATTCCTCCATAATCCTAGAACCAGAAAATAAATTAGAAGTTGAAAAAAATAAATGAAAATACCAATAGCTTCCTTAAAAAGGTCTCCAAGTGAAAATTCCCAGGAACATTGTAACCAAAATCCAGAGCCCCGAGGTCCAAGAAAAAAATATATCAAGTAGCCAAAAAGAAACCATTCAAATACAATGGATCTCTCAAAAATTAACGGTGATCACATTAAACAACTGTAGAGTTGAAATACAATATTCTAGGAGTCAAAATAAATAAAAATAAAACCTAGAATTACAACAACAAAAAACCTATCCAACAAAATTTAATATAATTTTTCAGGGGTAAAATAGGTATTTAATGAATAGAGATTTAGCATTTCTGATAAAAAATACAGGAGTGGAACAGAAAATTTGACTTTTGTATATAAGACTCAAGAGAAGCATTAAAAAGGTAAATACGGAAGAGAAATCATAAAGAGCTCAATAAAGTTAAACTGTTTGTATTCCTATATAGAAAGATGGTACATATAATTCCTAAGAACTTTATCATTATTAGGACAATTTGAAAGACTAAATGAAGGAGGAGTAAGTTGATTCTGTTGGTATGATGTCAAAAATAATGCATGGGAAAAAAAAGAGGGATTCACTATGGAAGGGGGAAGGGAAAGGAAGAATGAAGGGAAATTATCTTCCATAAAAGGGATACACAAGAAAGAGTTTTACAGTAGAAAAAAAAATGATGGAGAGGTGAGTAATGTTTGAACCCCATTCTCATACACACACACTCAATTGGGTTTAAAAATCTATCTTACCTAATAGGGAAGTAGGAGAGGAAGGAGAAAAGAGAAAGAGAAGAATGATAATAGAGAAGGAAGATTTAGGGAGGGAAGTAGTAGTCAGAAGAAACAGATAACAAAGAAGCAAAGAGAACAGAGGAAAATACACAAGTAGTTATCATAATTGTGAAAGTGAATGAAATAAATTTACTTAAAAAGGAAAAAAGAATCCTACAATATATTATTGTCCAGAAATATTCTTGAAACAGAGAGAAACAAACATAGTTGAAATGAGGGACTACAGAAGAATCTCTTATGCTTTAGATGAAATTAAAAAAAAAAAAAAAGACTATCTCAGACAAAGCAAAAACAAAATAGATCTGATTAAAAGAGATAAGTATATATATACACACACATACATATATACACAACAAATCCATTAATCCATTTATATATAATAATGCATATTATATATAATGCTTATTATACACATATTAATTTAAGCAAACATAGTATATAATTCAATAAATCATCAGCATTTCTATATATTAACAACAAAAACCAGCAGAAGACAGAAAAATAAATTTAATTTAAATAGCTGCAGAAATTATAAAATACTTAGAAGTTTACCAGCTAAGATAAACATGGGATAATATGAACATAATTACAAAACACTTTTCCCACAAATATAGACAGATCTACAACAACTAGAAAAAATAGTAATTGTTCCTGGGTATGGCAAGGAAATATAATAAAAATTACTGTCAATTTACTTATTTAGTCCTAAACTAATAAAACTACCAAAGAACTATTTAATAGATCTAGAAAAAGTAATTATAAAATTCATCAGGAAGAACAAAAGATTAAGAATATTAAGGGCATTGTTTTTTGTTTTTTGTTTTTTAATGTGAAAAAAGGTGGCCTAACAGTGCCAGCTTTCAAAGTATATTACAAGTTAATTGTAATATGAGCTGGAGAAGGAAAAGTCAAAACACTCCAATACCTTTGCCAACAAAACCCAAATGGTGTCACAGAGAGTTGGACATGACCAAACAGCAACAACAAAATGATCAAAACAATCTGGTACTAAAAAAT
The DNA here is from genome assembly GCF_016432865.1 of Antechinus flavipes. Taxonomy (NCBI): domain Eukaryota; kingdom Metazoa; phylum Chordata; class Mammalia; order Dasyuromorphia; family Dasyuridae; genus Antechinus; species Antechinus flavipes. Next base: position 286,327,574 of record NC_067399.1, on the reverse strand, counting down.
AGCTCTGTGAATCTATAGAATCTATGGAATAGATTACATAATAAACAATGATAAATGACTAAAGTAATGTAGTCTTTGATAAACACAATTAGACAACCTTTTCTGCAAGAATTTGCAAAGAGTATTGGGAAAATCAGATTGCAGTTTGGCAGAAACGAGGCAAAGATTGCCATTTCATAACATGATAAAACCAAATTGTATAAATTATTTAGACATAAAGGTTGATATCATAAGCAAATTATGGAGGCATGAAACATTTACTGTCAAATGACCAAAAAAGAAATGGATTGAATCACAAGAAGTAATATGGATAAGTTGTATATGAAATTTAAAACTTTTGTACAAATAAAACTATGGCAGCCAACATTAGAAGGAAAAACAGAAAGGGGGGGGGGGGATAAAAACAAGTTTTTCTGATAAAGGTTTCATTTCTCAAATATATAAGGAATTGAGCCAAATTTATAAATATGTCATTCCCCAGTTGACAAATGATCAAAAGTTATGTGTGAACAGGCAATTTTCAGAAGAAATCAAAGCTATCAATAGTCACATGAAAAATGCTATTGATTAGAGAAACATAGATTAAAACAACTCTGAAGCATCACCTCACACCTATCAGAGTGGGCTAACATAAAAGAAAAGGAAACTATTAAATATTGGAAGGGGTGGGGGGAAATATGGACCCCATTGCACTGCTCAAATTATGTACCAGTCTAACCATTTTTGGAGAACAATTTTGAACAATGTCCAAAGGGCTATAAAACGGTGCATCCTTTGATCCAGCACTACCTCTATTAGCTATGTATCCCAAAAAGATCAGAAAAGGGGAAAGTACCTAATTTATATAAAGATATTTATTACAGTTCTTTTTGTGATGGCAAAGAATTGGAAACTGAGGGGATGCCCATCAATTGAAGAATGGATGAACAAATTGTAGTATATGATTGTGATGTAATACTCTTGTGCTATGAGAAATAATAAGCAGAAGGACTTAAAAATACATAGCCATGTATGAACTGATGCAAAGTGAAGTGAGCAGAACCAGGATAATATTGTATACAGTAACAACTCTTTTGTAAGGATAAACTAGTCTGTTCAATACAATCATCTAAGATAATTCTAATGCCCCATAATGAAAAATTCTATCCATCTTTAAAGAAAAATCTGATGAATTCTGAATATAAATTTTTTTATGTTTCTTGCTATTTATTATTTTTAGAAACATAGCCAATATGAAAATAGGTTTTTCATGACTTCACATATATAACTGAAATCACGTATCATATTGTTTCTTGAGGTCAATGTGATAAAGAGGGAAAAATTTGGAACTAGAATTTCTTTAAATGAATGCCAAAAATAAATTGTAAATATAAAACATGGCCAAAAAGACTATGACATAAACATACACACAAAAAGGATAAAAGCCCCTATCCTAGAGGAATAGAGCAGTCTTTCTGAAATGGGATCCATATAACCTTTAATAATATTTAAGAAGATCCACTAGGGTACGAATGGGACATATTTGAAATTAATATTTCTTGCCTAAAAATAAGAAATTAACTTTTGTGTATGTGTAATATTTGGACTGACACTAAAGTCCTTATTTGTTCCATATGTCAGATAACCATAAGTCATAAGTAGTATGCTAAGAAAAGTGGGAGATTTACAATGCAGACAGCTTAAGAGTAGAATTCTCACTCATTCATTAATTTTCAAAATATGATATATTATAGATGTATGTTAGCTAGGTAGCATTGTAAATAGAACGTTGGATTTAGAATCAAGAAGACCTGAGTGCAAATATGACCTCAGGCATTTAATGACTATCTGATACTAAACAAATACCTAAACTTTGTTTAAGTTTTCTCATCTGTAAAATGGGGATAACAAAATATCTCCCATTTTTCTTGTGAAAAAAAATCATATTTGTAAGCATTCAGCAAACTTCAAAGTGCTATATAAATGGAAATTATTATCACTAATAATTATTATCAGTGCCCCTTTAAGTGAATTTACAAATTATTTCATCTATTTTTTAACTAAAATAACTCTCAAAATTATACAAGTAGATTTAAAAAGGCTTGTGCTTAAATATTGATAACTAATGATAAACAGCAGATGCAAACAAGGAAACAGAAGAACTCATATTTCTTTTCCTGCTAGAACTTTTCATAATTCATACCCCTAAAAGAAAATGACTATCTTGTCAGATCTGAGAAAGCAACCAAAAAAAGCGTTATTAATAAGATTATTTGAAATATGGATTTGTGTCCACTATTATTTATGATGTAACTCTGACTAAATGTATTCTGTGCTTTGATATATTGACTAATAATAAAATGAAGCTACCACAATTAACTAAATTTTTGATACTGAAAATTACATACACATATCCATATAAAGTTCTGCACAATATCTGAAGAATCAAAAATGTACAAATATAACATTCTGACCTTAAAAAAAAATCTTCCAAATGAAAACTTTTCATGGATTTTATCCCAATTGTAAGAAAAATAAAAATATGGCCCCATCTGATTGTTGGCAAAAAAAAAAAAAAATAACTGATATCAGTGAAGATAGAAATTAATAGTAAAATTTTAGTGAAAATCTTTGTATAAGTAGTAGATGAGATTGAAAAACAAGCATCATGCCCTAGTAAGCATAATCAACAATGTACTTCTTTTGATATTTGTATATATTGGATAATATGAGAACATATTAGTGCAGTACTACAGATGTATCTTTTAAAAAATAAATGTACATAGGATACAATTATATGTTTATTTTTAAGTGTAAACTATGAAAAATAATTGCAAGTCCCTGGACTAGAACACACTTGTATATATACTCATACATACATGCATACACACACACACACAGAGAAATCTAAAAATATGCTTGAGACCTACTATAATATATAGAATTATTTATTTTAGTTAGGGTCTCCAGACTTAGTATCTTTCTTATTTCTGTATTTTTCTTCAAATTATTGGATCAATGGGATATTGATAATGAAATTGGTGATGCTGGGACAAAAGTAAGACAAAAACATATTTTAAAATGGTTTCTGTTATATTTTCCTTTGAATTTTAAAAGTATATGGATGGAAGAATTTATTTGGGATCCTTTTTTGTAAATAGATAAGTGAATTTCTGAACATTTCTCAGTAATATTTAACCAACCAAGTTAAGAACAAAAACAAAATGAGCACCATGGATGAATTTATAGACATGCAATAGTGAGTAGAATACATGAAATTGATAGGAAACATTTATTCTTCTCTCTCAGGGGAGAAAAATGAATCAGTATATTAAAGAACTATCCACTTAAAGATAAAACAAAAAGAATGAAGAGGAGGAGAAAAAGAAAGAAGAAAAGCAGAAGAAGCAGAAACAGAAGCAGCAGCAGCAGCAGCAGCAGAAGAAGAAGAAGAAGAAGAAAAAGAAGAAGAAGAAGAAGAAGAAGAAGAAGAAGAAGAAGAAGAAGAAGAAGAAGAAGAAGAAGCAGCAGCAAAAGGTGAAGCAGAAGCAGGAGAAGGAGGAGGAGGAGGACAAAAAGAACAAAGGAGAAGAAAGAAGCAAGTAGAATGAGGAAGGGATTTCACAAATTATTAGGTACTACCATGTTGTATAAATAACCACAGTACTGAAAAAAAAAAAGTGAAAAAATTCTAGAAAAACAAAAATTTCAAAATTAACAAAACAACAAATACACACTTTTTAAGTGAAATTTAAAATAAGTTGTAAATGGACTATTTAAAAAGACCATAAAACAAAAGAAGGTATTTTATTCAACTGTATCTATAATGGAAATGTGATCCTGCTAAACCAGGAAGGGATAAACTGAAGAAACAGAAATATAGATCGATACTAATAAGCACTCTGCTTTCAGGAGAGCTAAAATGATGGGGTGAAATCAGGAAACTTGCTCCAGCTTTCCCAGTTTCTCTCAAAAAATACACGAAACAAAGTCTCTGAACAGAGTCTATGGAATGAAAAAAACTTCAAGAAAGGTCAGTCTTATTGGGGAGAAAAGGGTAGTTAGCCCAGAGACAGATAGACTCTGGAAAATTGATGAATGGGTCTTAATCATAGCAAATCAACAACTAAGCCCCTCAGTCCTGGCTCAGTAGAGGAGCATAGCACGGGGCAACTTCCAGTCCCAGCTCAGAAGGCAAACTCTGGGAATCCAGGCTGTTTCCTAAAAATAGCAAGTAAAATTACCCCCTGGAAACACAAGGGGGTGCTGTGCTCAAAGCCACGGCTCAGAATTGCACTGGAAGCTTGGGACAGCGCCCCTTTATCCCAGGAGCAGATGTCAATCTTAAAAGTAAAGAAAAGGGCAAAAGAAAATGAAAGAAAATGAGCAAGAAACAGAAAAGGATCTTCACCATAGAAAGCTAGTATGGTGACAGGGCAGACCAAAACACAATCTCAGACAAAGACAGAATGTCCACAGAAGAAATCTCAAGGAGTGATATGGATTGGTCTCAAGCCCAAAGAGGATTCTTGGAAATTCTTTAAAAAGACTCCAAATGGCAAATGAGAGATAGAAGAAAAAAAATGAGAAAGGAAATGAGGGAGACACATAGAAAGTCAACAGCTTAGAATAGGAAGGAAACAAAAAAATAAACCAAATGGAAAAAGAGATATAAAAGATAATTGAAGAAAATCACACATTAAAAACTACAACATGGCAAATAGAAGCAAATGACTTTGTGAGACAGCAAGAATCAAACTGAAAATAATGAAAATAATGGAAGAGAATGTAAAATACTTCATTTGCAAAATGGTCAACTTGGAAAATAAATTCAGAAGAGACCATTTAAAAATTATTGGCCTACCTGAAGGCCATTAACAAAAACAGAGCATGGATAGCATTCTATAAAAGGTCATTAAAGAAATCTGCTCTAATATTCTAGAAACAGAAGAGAAAATAATCATTGAAAGACTCCATCATTCACCTTTGGAAAGTGATCCCACAAGGAAAACTCCAAGGAACACTGTTGCAAAATTCCAGAACTACAACCTCAAGGGAAAAAAAAAACAAACAAACAAAAAAAAAAAAACAAACAAACAAACAAACAAACAACAACAACAACAACAACAACAACAAAAAAAAAAAACCACTGCAAGTGGCCAGAAAAAAAATTTCAAAAATCAAGGAACAATGGTAGGATTACTTAGGATCTGCTACCTTCTACAATAAAGGATCAGAGGGCCTAGAATACCATATTCTGGAAGGCAAAGGACCTTGGGTTACAACCAATAATTGGCATATATATATATATATATATATATACACATATACATATACATATTTAAAGAGTAAACTGTTTCCATTCCTATATAGGGAAAAATATCTCTAACTCTTGCAAACTATCTGTTATTGAGGCAGATAGAGGGGGCATCACATGTACTGAAGATGTGGTTGTGAATGCTCCTTGATGTGATGATATCAAAGAAAAACACATTAAAGGGTGGGAAAAGGTTTATACTGGAAAAAGATGGAAAGGGAGGTATAATGTGACTATTACTTCATATGAAGAGAGGCAAAGGACCCATTATAATGGAGGAAAAGAAGGAAGGGGGTGAGCATTGTCTTAAGTTTGATCTCATCAGTTTTGGCTTTAGCAGCGAATAATTTATTCATTCACTTGGGTATAGAAATTTATGTAACCCTATAAAGAAGTAGGAGGAGAAAGAGGAAAACAGAAGGGAGGGACAGGATAGAGGGAAGGCAAAAACATTAGGAAAAAAAAGTAAGAGAAAGGACGGGGAGAAGGATTGATAGGAGATAAGGAAGTGGATATAGTAAATTTAAAAAAAAAACATTACTAAGCAAAGGGTGAGAGGTGATAAAAGTTAAGTTAGTTAAGTTAAGTTAGTGGGTGGGGTAGATAAAAAAACATATAAATAAGAGAGAGTGGAAAGAGAGAACAAAAATATATACAGGGGTAAAAATAGGATGGAGGGAAATACAGAGCTGGCAACCATAACTTTTAATGTGAATGCGATGAACTCTCCCATAAAACAGAAGCAAATAGCAAACTAGATTAAAAAAAAAAAAACAGTTTATGTTTTTACAACAAATATACTTGACATAGAGAGACACATACCAAATAAAAGTAAAAAACTGGAACAGAATTTATTGTGCTTCAGTAAGCAGGGGTAGCTGTTCTGATATCAGATAAAACAAAAGCAAAACTAGATCTTATTAAAAGAGAAAAGGAAGAAAAGTACATCTTGATAAAATGATGAAGTAGTGATGATAATAACAGTATATGCACCAAGTGGTAGAACAGATAAATTCCTAAAGATTTTAAGCCAGTTATAGGAAGAAATAAACAACAAAACTATTCTAGTGGGAGACCTCAACCTTCCCCTTTCAGAATCAGATAAATCTAACCACAAAATAAATAAGGAAGAAATTAGGGAGATTAATAGAATCCTAGAAAAGCTACGTATGATAGATCTATGGAGAAAATTGAATAGGGACATAAAAGAATACACCTTTTTCTGAGCAGTACATTGCACCTAAACAAAAATTGACTATGTATTAAGGCATTAAAAACCTCACGATCAAATGCAGAATGGCAGAAATAGCAAATGCTTCCTTTTCAGACCACAATACAAAACAAAAAAAAAAAAATTATATTTAATCAAGGGGCAAGGAAAGGTAAAGTAAAAATTGGAAATTAAATAATCTAATTCTAAAGAACGAGTAGGTCAAACAACAAATCACAGAAACAATCCATAATTTCATCCAAGAAAATGACAATAATGAGAAAACATACCAAAACCAATGGGATGCAGCCAAAGCAGTTCCTGGGGGAAATTTTATATCTTTAAATAGCTACATAAATAAAATAAAGAGGAGATCAATGAACTAGGAATACAACTAAAAAAAGCTAGAAAAAGAACAATTTTTTTTAAAAAATCCAATTAAATACCAAATTAGAAATTTTGAAATTCAAAGGAGAAATTAATAAAATAGAAACTAAGAAAACAATTGAACTAATAAACAAAACTAGGAGTTGGTTTTATGAAAAAACAAACAAAATAGATAAACTTTTGGTTAATTTGATCAGAAAAAAAAAAAGAAACAAATCACTAACATCAAAAATGAAAGAGGTGACCTTATCACCAATTAAAAAAAAAAATTAAAGTAAAAATTAGGAGCTATTTTGCCCAACTCTATGACATCAAGACTGACAATCAACTCAAAGTGGATGAATATTTACTAAAATATAAATTTCCCAGGTTAACAGAAGAAGAAATAAAATACTTAAATAGTTCCATTTTAGATTCTAAAAAGCACTAATGCAAAATTAAAATGATAATGCATACTTGCCAAATGATAAGATTGATAGCTTCTCTCAATTGTAGTGATCAAGTTGTTTTGTTTGTTTATTTTAACCAGCAATAAAAATATAGCTCAATAGAAAATTAGTGTCATAAGTTTTACACACACACACACACACACACACACACACACAAAACATTCATTGTCGAATGAAAAGAGAAAAATAAAAATACAATATTAACACCCTGATTCCGATTTTTAAATGAGCAAATGTTTTTATGTAACACCAAAATCTTCAAGTATCATTATTTTTAATTGAAAAACAGTGATGGCTTTCCTAATAAGTCCAGAAATGAAGCAAGGATATTTAATGACTTGATTATTATTTCACATAAAATTGGAAATGCTAAATAAAGCTAAGAAAAAAAAAACCTTAGGAAATAATAATTGGCAAAGAGGACATAAATTTGTAAATGATATGAAGCTTAATTAAAATAACTCCACAGAAACCATAAGAATGAATTGAGATAATCAGTATTGTGAAGTAATCGGATACAAAATACATAAAAGTTATCAGAATTCTGTAAGTATCTAAGAAAATACACAAACAAATTCAATATAGTTCCTGGGAAATGTTATATGAATAGGGATTATAGACATAAGACGAAGTTAGTATCTCTCTCTCAGATGAGAAACAAAAATATCATGGATGGAAATGTGTCTTTCTAATTATATTTTTAATCATCTTATATGTTTCTTTGTTACATCAATTTCAAGTAAGAAACATTTAAAACATTACTTTGTCTCTCCCATTATTCTCCCTCCATAGATCATTTTTTAAAAAAGTTAACAACAATAATAACCACAAAAATGAATTTCATATTCCATATCTATATAAACTGGCCAAAAAAATTGGATAAAAACTCCTTCATGATTTTCTTAGGATCACCTTAATAGGTTTCTGGGCAAAATGCTACAAAGAACATCTAACAATTTCCTTAGGACTCTCTGTATCATTGGTGATTTTCTCTCTAAACAATTTTCTTTTGAATCTCCATGTCAAAGAGCAACTAAAAATTATAATTTCCCATATGCTGCCACTCCAGAGGAAATCCTTCTAAAACTTCAAGCTTATCCAATAATAGGGATAGTAGGTTCAGTTAAAGATTTAAAAAACAAAAATTAAAAGCCCCCATGTAAGGATGAGGAATCCTTAATAATAGGTTAGAGATCATTGATTTCATGTGTCTCATTGAGGAAATAGATGCTGAAAGAGGTTCAATAATTTTGTCCTGGATCACAGAACTAGAAAATGTCCATAAGGCAAAATTTGAATACAAGAATTCCTGACTCCAGGTCCAGCATCCACTCTAATATAGCAACATCAAAAGATCCAGTTCATCCTGCCACCTCTTCAAGCACACTCATGAACATCTAATCCATTCCACTGAAAAGAGGTGACAGAGGCCAGTGTCCTCACTTATAGACAGCACATTTTAAGAATTAAGAACAAGTATTTGAAACAGAGCCATCCCAAAGCCAAGAAAAAAACACAAAAGGAATGTTTTTTTTTTCTTTTTTGTTTTTAATGTCTAGCAGTTTTATATTACTTTTGTATTTTTGTTGTCTACATAATTGTGTACTGGCCATGATCATTCCAATCTATAATAAAAAGTATATATTTTGCAAAGTGCTTCAGAAAATTCTGGAAAACAACTCATAATAGTGGTGCAGAAAACATGAGAATAATCATAAAATCCTTTTTTATTCTGTAGATAAGGCAACTTTCCATATTTTTTAAAATCAAGCTGAACACCAACCACAAATGTACTTTGGTAAATCTACTGCTGCTGCTGTTTCTGCTTTTCCACAAATATTACTACTACTAGATTGTCCCCTCTCTTCTAAAAAGGAATGCCAGATTTATTGAAATCTTTAGTTGTCTTTATCATGGGACTGAGACTATGTCTAAACTTTGTTAGATGTCTATCTTGTATTCTCCAAAAGCAAAATTTTGAAGATCTCTAGGGGAGAAACATAAACCTTCCTCCATTGTATTGGTTTAATCACTACTTTCCTGAAACTGTTTTCATATTGAGAAAAGTACTTATTTAACAGTCTACAGTACATACATGTTTGTATGCATGTGTGCATATGTGTGTGTTTATATACACATGTATGTGTGTACATGTATATGTGTATGTATGTAAATATATATACACATATATATATATATATACATATATTACAAAACTTTCTAATACTATAAAGAGAGGCTGACAATTTGCATTTGCTGAAGGATTTTTCCTATTTCATAATTTGCTGAAATCAGAGTTCCCATTCTTACCTCTAGCCCACTTCCATGATTAAACTTAATAAGCAAATATCTTTCATTTAGTGTTTTGTATGAACTGAATTCAACCATATATAAATCCCAAAATTGTCTTCATTTAAGATAGTTGTAATTATCTTTTAGCTTTCTCTTTTCCAAGAAAATTCAAATTTCTTTGTCTTGCCCAAACTCTACTCCCATCCTTTTGTTATTAAATCAACTCTGTTACTGATTTCTAAACTCCTTAAATTATTTACCTTAAAGTCTTCCCAAAGGGTTGAGTGGATAAACTTCTACTACCACATTATTATCATTCACAACAGAACTTATACTAAAGAGCCAATTGCTGATTACAACATGCTAACCAAGTCTGAATGCACTAATAGACATTTTGCACTATAGTTCCTATCTTTTTTTTTTTTTCATGAATTCAATATAGTTTTAGAAATATTGTTACATTAGCAAGTGGTACTTGTGTTATCATTTAATCATCCTAGTAAGTGAAAAGAACCATGACAGAGAAGCAGGGAATTGTCTGAACTCTCCCCCAAGTCTCTTCAAACAATTTTAAATATTATCTCAGGATTCTGGAGCAATAGAACATACAAAAGGACAGGGTAAAACAATTTTGCAGCCAAAGACAAATTTGAAGGTCAACAGGAAGGGTCTAATGCGCTGAGATGAGAGTGGAGCTAAGTCCTAGACAAGACTATGCCAGCTCAGACCAGATCCAGGCCAGGAACAGACCATGGGAATGACAGAATCATCAGAGGCTGCAGCTGCTTCCAGAACTCTCAGCCCAAGGATAATGAGGAAATTACAACTGGTCAGAAGGAGATTACAGTGTTCTTTCTGCTGCCACTGAGGGGTAGGATTTTGCTCTTCTGTCCATTCTCAGATCCAGAGTCACAGTTCTAGATAGCCATCTGAATGGGGAGGAGGAATAGCATACCAGAGTTTGGGGCTTCAGTGCATCAGGAATTGCAAAAGGACTGCAGAGTCTCACTTTAGCAAAGAGTAAAAACTAAGAAATAGATTGGAAAAATAAGCCAACAACAGAAAAAGTTTCTGACTATAGACAGTCACTATGGTGAAGAGATTAAAACATAATCAGAAGATAATTAAGTCAAAATTCCCAGATCTAAAGCCTCCAAGAAAAGTATGAATTTGTCTCCAACCATGGAAGAATTCTAAAAGAATTTTGAAAACCAAGTAAGGAAATTAGAGGAAATATTGGGGAAAGAAATGAGAATGATGCGAGAAAATCATGGGAAAAAATAAGTGGAAAGGACTCTCCAGATACTTTTATTGTCCACAAAAGAATTTAACTTTGTATTTACTATTTTCTCCACTTTAAAAGGTTTAATAATACAAAGGATTATAAAGGAGAGAAACCCAACTTCTTATATTTTCTCATAAGGCTCTATAAGTTTTAAAAATAATTTTAAGTTATAATTTTGTTTTTAGTATAATGCTTCTTACAATGAAATCAAATAGAAATGGTCTCTTTCTAGAAACTCTCTGAAGTTGTTACACAGCTATGTGACAGTAAGAATGACTTTGGTGAGCCTGAGAAACTTAAACTTGACATGACCTGAATTCATTTAAGGAAACTGGGATAGTCCAATTTGGCCAGCAACTGAAATATGAAAATAAGAAGATATTGACATTAGCAAAACTTCCAAAGGACCGATTTTTATAGTATGAATATAACCACTTCCTGTTCCCAAATTGTATCATGTCTATGAAATTTCCAATATATGCCAAGTGGTGCATTGAAATTTCTGACTGTTGTTCAGTTATGTTTGAGTACTTCAAAAGTAACTGAGATGTATCATGAAGAAGCCCAGCACAATTGGATTCAATTGATACTGTTCAAGGGTAACTCACCTGTGTCTGAAATCAATTCAGAGAAGTCTGAATATTTATATTCCAGGCTCCACCCCCTTTGCACCTGCTTGCTTGGCTTCCATGAGGACAGCTCCCTTTGAAGTCAGCAGGAACACAAATTTCAAAGAAACACCAAATTCATGTGAATAGGATTAGAATTAAGTCATATTTGAACTAGATGTTAGTTTTATTTGTATGAGGGAGAAGAGTTTTGATTATTATATAAATGGGTAGCCGATTTACAGTTTAAATAATTATTCATATTATTATTTGAAAATGTTCCCAATAATTTTTTAGGGCATTTATATTTTGGCTATTATATATGTATGTGTGTGTGTGTGTGTGTGTGTGTGTGTGTGTGTGTGTGTGTGTGTAGTGGGGTACCAAGTAGTTTTAAGATTGCATAAACTCTATAAGTTAGAAAATATATCAATTTACTAAAAGAATAATCTATTTTGCATGCATTTTCTATTTAATTTTTGAATAGAACACATGTAACAGAGCTGGTGGTTAATAAATGCTTTTAGAAGAAAGAGGGAGAAAGGAAAGAAAAGAAGGAGGAAGTGGGGAATAAAAGAAGGAAAAAAGAAGGGAGGGAGGAAGGGTGAAAGGGAGGAAGAGATAAGCCACATGACCCTTAGTCTTTTGTGGTAACAATAATAGCTAATGTTTATAAAGTGTTAACTGTGTGCCAGATACTATAGTAAGCACTTTTTACTTATCATCTAATTTTATTCTCACAATAACTCTGGGAAGTGGGTGCTATTTTCCCCATTTTACAGATGAGGAAACCGAGGGAAATAGCGATTAAATGATTTGCCCTCAATCACATAGCTACTAAGAATGTAAAGACAAATTTAAACTCAGGTCACTGATTTCATGTCTGCCACTCAATCCATTGTGCTCCATAACCTGAATTTACTTCAGGTGATATTAATTTCTTTTGTTTATATCACATAGATTGTTTTGGGAAAAGAAGATTAAAAGGACAAACATTCCCACCATTTTATAACCACTTTATTCTGAATATATATTTGTTTAATTTTAATCAAGAATTAAATCATGGCTCCTAGGTTATTTTGTTAATATTCTTTACACTTTTTTTTATTTTTGTGTATAAAGATACATCAATTTATCAATCACAATTTACAATTCCTAAAATGGAAACACATTTCTGCATGTTGATTCAGTGAAGAGAGCCACTATGCAGGAGCCATAGTATTAAATTAGATAAAGCTTCTTTGAAAATTGTGTGACTTTGGAACAGTCACATCATCTCTAGGGACCTCAATCTTCTTATTTGTAAAATGAGGAAGTTGACCTCCACCTCTAATGTGCCTTCAAGCTCTAATATCCTAAAATCTATGAACTAACTTCTTATGTTACCTGAATACCCTTTCTGGGAATCAAGGGATTATGCCAGGTACAGTTTTTAAAATATAATAGAAATTCTGCTAGAAATCATTTTTTCATGTTCCTTTGTTTCTTTCTTCTTGGTTTGTGTCTCTATGTCTTGGTTTTTTGGTCTCTCTCTGTGTGTTTCTCTCCAAAACAAGGGCACCTCTCCTCCCCCTCTCTTCTTCTGTTTCCTTTCTTCTCTATCAGTGTCTCCCTCCTTTTCTCTCTCTCCCTCCTTCAATCTTCTCTTTCCCTCCTCCCTCTCTCTTTGTTTCTCTTTCTGTCACTCTCCCTCTTCTTTTCCCTCTCCCTCTTCCTCCTTTCCTCTACCCCCAGTCTCTCTCTCTTTCTCCCTCTCCCCATTCTCATTCCCCCTTCTCTCTTTCTCTGTCTTCTCTGTCATAAAGCAAAATAAATCTTTACACTGACAGGCCAGCTCTCTTATTCATATGGCACTGCCTCACAGCTATGCACTCTAATTAGCCAAGGTCATTTAAATACATTTTGCATGAAGCACCTAAAGCTCAATGTGCCATTTTGTGTATTTATCAAATTAGTAATCAATATGCTATACCACAGTTTCCAGTGGGCCTTCAGCTATGCAGAGAATGCGACATGAATTCCAATCATGCAAGCTGCCATCTGCATAAATGAAATTAGTGTTTGCAGTAATCATTCATGATGCAGAGCAATGGAGAGGGATCGAAATACAAATGAATCACCAGCAGGGTTTTACGTAAACTGAAAATGTTTTATTTTAAACCTTAACAAACCTAGTATTAGACTTGCTTCGATTTCACTTTCTTTCTCCAACATATTACCTCCACTCTATCGGTAAAGTAATTTATTCCATCCTCTGTGGAGAGCCTGGATCTTATTTGCTAGCATATTTATCTTTCTTGCCACTGCACTGTCATTCATCTGCAATCTCCACAGAGGACTAGACCTGTGCAGAATTGCAATTAGGATTGATTCAACTAAATCCAGGCCACAGAACTGATGCTGACAGGGTGACCCCAGGAGAATTTAAGATGCTGAGTTGAAAAAAAAAGAACCCCCGTACAAAAGTTTAGCATTATAATTCATTACGTCCTCTACATGCTCATTTTAATCTGAATCACATAGGGCCCCCCCCCTTTTTTTTTCAGTCTCTAGTACTGCACAGGTAAACTGCTTTTGAGCAATTTTGATAACCTCAAGAAAGAAATTACCATAAAAATCTCTACTCTTCCTTTGAGGTCTAATCAACTTAAGCTCAGCAGTTTGTAATGAACAGAAGCCTGATTTCTACAGAGGCTGATCTAGCTTAAGCTTTCTATTCTATGACGGTACACACAGGAAAAAAGAAATGGAGCACAAAGCAATATAGATAAAATTGCCCTACTCTCATAGCCTTGCTTTGACAGACCTTCAGCACTTCCATCATAATCGTAACAGACTTCATCTTTGTCAGTTAAACAGTCTAATAGAATTTCCTAAATAATTCTTGGTTCAATGGGACAGTTTTGTGGTTTCAAAGGGCAGTAGCTGCAAGCAAGCAATAACTAAAGAGTTCCCATGACCTATCATATATAACATGTCATATCAATCCTGTGAAGCTCCTTTTTGCATTAAGAGCTATCAGTTACAAATTACTTCACCTCATTCTTGTTACAACAGTAGAAAGAAAAGTTTGCCATCAAGAAAATAGGCAAAATTATTGTGTAAAATATGGAAGGATATCACAAAGTGACAATATTAAAAGCTAGATTGTCTTCTTTAACTACATTGTTTGGTTATTTATTTAATAAAATTTAGATAGATAAATAGATAGATAGATGGATATAAACATTCCCCATGCCTCCTCTCAAGAAACAAGATATTGGTATCTCAAAGAGATAATAACAATCTGCTTTAGCTTAATAAGGGAAATAAGGACATAGTAAAAAAGGAAAATTCAATAAAGGAAAACCAAACTGAATCAAGAGGAGGATTATGTAGTCTAGTGCATAGGAAAAGAGTATCAATTCATATGTTATTTTTCCTGCTTAACCAAGTCATTTCATAGGTAGATATTCTAGTTGCCAAATATAAAAAGGAAAGGCAATACTTGCTTTCCAGCAGTGTTTTGAAGTACAGTGTACTTCTGATTTATATATTTTTTTTTAAGAGGCTAGCTACATTATCTTTCACAAAGGAGAGGTAATGAGCTCTATTTCCCACACAGTTGGGAAACTTCCTTTCCCATTTTGTAAAGTAACTACAATGCCTTAGCATAATGGATAAAGGACCTTCCTTAGATTCAGAAAAAAAAAAAAATCTAGCTTCAAATCCTGCCTCTGACACATACTAATTGAATGGCCATGCACAGGTTACATAATCTCTCAGCTCCTTCAAGCACCTAAAACAGTAAATTGTAAATTTCCCATTTCCATAGGTGAAAGGAATACCTGCACTTGGAATTCACCAATGTAGTTTTAGATGAAGAAGGAAATATCAAAAAAGAAGTAAATGAGAAAAAGCCACCCTCTATTCCCTCTCTTGGATTTCATAATCTCAAATAAAGCACAAGCTAACATCTGATGGGAAAAGGTATGAAACATTAACATTCTCCAGAGAATTCTTGATAAGTTAAAAATTCCTTCACACCCCATAAATTGTGGGAGCAGTACGACTGTACTGTTGACTATGAGCAAAGTCTCCAACTCAACTCCCACCAGACAGATGATTCATTCTTTCTTCATGGGTTTACTCAAACTCAATTCTCTGACCTTTGAGTCAGAGAACCCATCTTGAGGTGTTAAACTCCACAGTTAGATATCTGAGTATACTTCAGGAACTCCCAGGCTGGATTCTCTTAGTTTAAAACCATTTTGTAATCTATTTTTAAATGATTTCCCTGATTGTGATTAGCATATGCTCTCTTACGCATTACTTCTCACTATTTCCCATACACAATCCCCCAACCTTTTTTGAACTGTATTTGTGATTAATGTCCATTTAATCTAATTTAGCCCCTTAGGCTTGGCAATAACAAACAAGTGCTCTGAGGAAGAGCAGAAATAGAAAGGCTTGGGGGAAAGAAGTTTCAAGACATGCCCACTCAGAGTCAATGAAGATCATTCAATTGCTTGTCTCATCTCTTTGATAGTTCTTACCAAGTCTTCATGAATTCTTTTTTCCACTGAAAAATTTGCTGTTAGATATGTGCTGAATATAAGGGTATGACTGAAAGAAAAAACATACATATTGCATAATTGTGCACTCATTCGTCATTTGCAAAAGTTTTGAACTGAATCACAGTGAACTTTCTGAGGGAAAGAAGGTATTATTAAATCGTTTAGTATATGCTAGTAACCATCAAAAAAGATGATTATCTAAAACTAGAATAACTGAGTCACTGACCATTAGATTGCCACAGGTAATGAAATTCTAGATGAAGAAATGTCAGGAAACATTTCTAAACTTATATTCAGCCTGCCATTTTATCTATCCTTTTACATATATATATATATATATATATTATATATATATATATATATATATATATATATACACATACATATATGCATATATGTACATGTATATATATACACACACATATATATGTATATATATGTATTTAAATATATATTTTGCATATAAAATACAGATCTTTGAACATGCATGCACACACACATACATAAGCACAGTATACATACATATTCATATATGTGTGTAGATAAATAGATTTCTTAAAAATTCAGCCTCATTAGAAATTATACAATACATATGGGTTCCTTTGCACAAGTTGTCACCAGCTCCTAACATATGCACCTCCTTTACTCTTCACATTTAACTTCTTTAGCTTACTTCAACCTCCTGTGTTACCTCATACTTGGGAGTTCTGAACCTTTGTGTATCATGGACTCCTTTGACTGTCTAATGAATTCTATAAACTCCTTTTCAGAATTTGTTGTTGTTGGGAACGTTAGAGAATACAGTAGAAAGAATGCCATGCTTGAAGTCAGGAAGCTTCATCTTCATGAGTTCAAATCTGGTCTCCTACACTCCTTACCTGTGTGACTCTAGAAAAATCACTTAACTTTGTTTATCTCAGTTTCCTCATCTATAAGATGAGCTGGAGAGGGAATGGTAAACTACCTCAGTATCTTTGCCAATAAAACAGAATAATTCTGTCTTTATATCCACACTTCCTACTACAGAGCCTTACACATAGTAAGGTATTATTGAAAAGAACAAGAATTGGAAAAATTCCATTTAAAAAGCTTAAACAAATCACTGGCACCATCAACAACCAATAGTATTCTTTGCATTTATTAAGCACATTTTGTATACAAAACACAATACTAAGGGCTGGAATAGATATATTCCTGACCTGCAGAAACTTATATTCTTAGAGGCAGTGCAGTATGTAGACACTGTAATTCAATTCCAGACATTGTAAGCAATTTCTACATCCTGCCTTCAAGGAGTTTACCTTCATGGGGATGTGTGAGAAGGATGGTAGAAATACAACATTTACACAGAAAAGCAACTTAAGCAGAAAAGAACATTTAAAACTGGAAGAATTGGGGAAAGTTTTTCATAGGAAGTAATACCCTAGTTGAAACTTGAAGAAAGTTAAAAATTTTAAAAGGCAGAGATAAGGATGGAGGATATTCTAGACACAGATCACAAGTTATGAAAAGGCACACATTTGAGGATTAGAATATCAGTTGTAAAAACTATAAGTAGTTTGGCTTGACGAGAGTATATGAAATGAGTACTATCATGAAATAAGACTAGCTAAAATGACTCTGAATGACAATCTGAGGATTTTGTATTTAGTTCTCCAAATAATAGGGAGTCACTTTTTGGCTCCATTCTTGGGTATGGACAGGACAGGTAAACTGGAAAGCTGCTCAATACAACTGTATAAGTGAGAAGTGATAAAGGCTTGAATTGGGGTTATAGAAGATTGAGTGAACAGAAAATTACTAATTTGAGAGGTAAGTGGAATTGAGAAAATTTGGCACCTGATTATAGGGGTTGATAGAGAAAAAAAAAGAGTCAAAATGACCCTCCAAAGACTGTGAATCTAGGTAAATAAAATGAAGTCTGGGAGGTTGGAAAGAAAATAAGTAGAAATATAAAGAGTTCAATTTTGAACTTTTGGTATTTTAAGTCCTGGGAGAAGGAAAGTCCTTTAACTATTTATGCTATAGTTTAAAAAAAATTTGAGAGACATAATTTCTAGGTAATTTAGTCATTTTATTTATAATGCCAGAAAGTTTATTAATAAAAGGACTGTCATTTGGCCAGCTATCTCTTATTCCAAAGACTATTACGGTGCAGACTTACAGTTTATATTCCCTTTGGAAAAGGAGTGGTTCTGAAGGTGGCATTAAGAAGAAAATGGATATTACAATGAAAGACTGAATGACTTCAAGTCAAAGAGAGATCAGCTATAAATGTAGACCACCTTAGTCTTAGGCAATCTGTTAAAAAACTTTATCCTCACCAAAACCTGAGTAGAACACAATGACTTCCACATGTGGGTGGGATCGAAATAAGATTGTAATGAAAGTTAATGCAATCTCATTATCAGTGATGCACTTCAAGGAACTGAACTTTTGAAATCAGGATTTTAAAAAGGGGGTAACTCTGGATCTCCCCAAATCATTGGTTATTAATAATCATCTCTCAATACCAGACAAATAACTAATTTTTTAAGTTTATATAAAATAGAAAGGAAATACTACGTTAGATCTGAAAGGAAAAATTTACCACTACTATCAATGAAAGTTTTTCTTGAAATGATAGAAGTGGAGCTGAGCATTAAAAGGTGCTATAGAATTCAATATTTAGAAAGAAAGGAGAATGATAGAATTTCAGGCATAGAAGTAACATGAAAGAACAATATTCATGCCTCTGCCCACTACAATCTGTGAACATGCTCTTGTCTGAAGTTGTTCAGGTTGGGAAGGGGACCCCAAAAATTTGGGGCAGAAACAGGTGTCATGAGGTATCTCAAATGAATTTGTATCTTGAACCCATTTCCTGGTCAAGAAACACTTTTATTGTAATTATAATACTATTACGAGTGGACTAAATTCCAATAGAATTTAGCAGAATGCTAAGAGAGAGGACACCTTTATCCAGCTTTCTATCATTG
This sequence comes from Antechinus flavipes, assembly GCF_016432865.1. Classification (NCBI taxonomy): domain Eukaryota; kingdom Metazoa; phylum Chordata; class Mammalia; order Dasyuromorphia; family Dasyuridae; genus Antechinus; species Antechinus flavipes. Next base: position 286,308,513 of record NC_067399.1, on the reverse strand, counting down.
GCATGCTAATTCTACAGTCCAGAGGTAGAGTCTGGACCAGGGAATATTCTCTGGATTTTGGTTCTCATGCTGTCTTCATCTTCAAGTCATGCACTTCCCCTCCTTGGTCTGACCCCCCACTAAGTAGGAACAACTTTATGCTCCTTATGAGCATGAAGCAGCTCCAGAAGAAGATTCACTTTTGTCCCAAATGAATTTGGGGAACAACTGCTTGAGAGGGGAAAATGATGTAATGTGATTTTGAGGTTCCTGATTTTTTTGGGGGGTGGAGGGTTTCTGTTATTATCTAACAATAAACTAGTAATCCTAAATCTTCTGGCTTTGGACTCTGACTCAAGGACTTCCCACACTTCTAATCTAAGAACAACAATCTGTCTGATTCTGAATAGATCACTCCTCAATTCATTGCTGATTGTCAGATAGTTTATCTGAACCCAAATCTGGAGACTGTGTTATAATTACAATAAAATATTTCTCCTAGACCAGGAAATGGTGTCAAGCCTGCAAATTATTTTGAAATACTTCAAGATACCAGTCTAGGACCCCAAAGGACTCTCAAACTGTGCATACCTTTTGAGCCAGAAGTGTCACTAATGGGTCTATATCCCAAAGAGATCATAAAAGAGGGAAAAGGACCCATATGTATAAAAATATGCAACTCTTTTTGTAGTGGCAAAGGTTTGGAAACTGAATGGATGCCCATCAATTGGGGAATGGATGAATATGTTATGATCTGTGAATGTAATAGTATTATTGTTTTATAAGAAATGATAAACAGGTTGATTTCAGAAAAGTGTAGAAAGATTTACATGAAGTGATGCTGAGTGAAGTGAGCAGAACCAGAACACTGTACACATTAACAGCAAGATTATGTGATGATTACCTAAGATAGACTTAGTTCTTGTCAGCAATACAGTGGTCCAAGATAATTCATACTAACTGGGGATGGAAAATGCTATCTTTATCCAGAGAGAGGACTATGGAGGCTGAATTAGGATTAAAGAATGCTATATTCACCTTTGTTGTTGTTTGCTTTTTTTTTTTTTTGTAATTATTCCCTTTTGCTCTTATTTTTCTTTCACAACATGACAAATATGGAAATATATTTAAAATGAATAAAAAAAGATTTGAATCCATGTGACTCCAAAATTAGTATTCTTCCACTTGCTACTGCCTACTCTATGTCTTCAATATGAAGGACAATCATAAAAACATGCTTAAATCTGTAAAAATTCTGATCTCCTTAATGGTTTATTCCCTAGAAGATAAAGCCTAAGGTACTAGGGATCCTGACATCTAGGTGCTAGGTGTGGGTATGTTAAAATAGAGATAATCTAATGGAGGATTTTTCATTTTTCTATTGCCCAAAATCTTGTTCAAAGTTTTACATCAAGTAGTCTCTGCATTATTGAATATTATTGGGAGAGACTAACAACAGCTAGAGTATCCTTTCTTCAGATAGTACAAAAACTCTTGTGAGATGACAATTATATGTCTACCAACCATTTAAAAACATTATTTGATCAAGTCTGTAGTCCATTTGTTAAGATCTTACACAAATTACACAATGGTAATTTAGCTCAGAAGACCTTTATTTAATATCAAATTTATAACTCCAAAATTCAATTGAAGTCACTGGAATCCTGGATTAACTAGCCAATATATCTAGATTCCTGACTACTAAAAGCAACCTATTCTTTTAAATTGTTACTGCCTATTAAATGCCATACTTCTTGTTTATACTGGATTATTGTTATTAGATTAATCATCCGAATTTCCTAAACAATCTAGATTTTCAAACCAGACTATTCTTGACATAGGGTAACTAAGAATTTTCAATCTTCCAACTTGCTGACATAAGATCCAGACATGTCTGGCTTTCTCAGTAATGACTTTCTTAAACTTGGAAAACATTGCCTGTGTCTTCATGATATAGAATCTAAAACTTAGTTCCTTTTATTGGAGTAATATCATCTCCTGCTATTTTTTGGAGATGTTTTGCAACATAATAGACTAAATGCAGACGGACAGCATAAAGTTTTGAAATTCTTTCTTGAAAAATTATATTTGTGCTGGTAAAATCACATAGGACTTACATAAGATTCACTTTTGAATCTTAACTCAGGTTATTGCTTTTCACTTTGACCATGAATCAAATAATTAAAAGTGACTCTGTCTGGTTTTTATACCTTTTAAAGTAATATCAAGTAATCTCACGGAGCTTGTATGATAATGAAGTCCTCAAAATTTTAACACTATATATGACTATTGCTATAAAGTGACAGAAGATTCAAACTAAAGGAGACCTTTATTCATTGAGGAGAGGACAGATATCTTGTAGAACATATGGAGGGAAAAAATCAAATAGGAAGCCGACAATGACCTTGGCTTACTTATCATACTGAGGCTCTATGAGCATTTCTCTATGGCCATGAAAACACTAAAATTAGGAATCTAAGTAGTAAGGAGATGAAATGAATCAAAGATATAGCAAGAAATAATCAAAGAAAAAAAAAAAACAGAATTAAAGAAAGCCACAAAAGATCTGTGATATTGTAAAGCATGATCCAAGTTTAATTCAACAAAACATGTCTAAATGCTTTCTGTTTTCAAAGTGCTATTCTAGAAGTACTTAAGTTGTAGATATTAATAATGATATTAAAATAGTTGAAATTATATAAATATTAACCTATAATGCATAACATATATAAGCACAAAATTATCAGAACCCTAAGAGGTAGGTACTATTATTATGACCATTTCTTGGAAGAGGAAAGTAAGACTGAAAAAGGAAACAAAGGTTAAATTAGATGACATGCTCATGATCACATGGCTAGTAACTTTCTGAGAAAGAATTCAAACTTAAAGCTTAGATTCAAAGTTCAACATTTTTTTATCCACTGAACCACATAGCTGCCTTTATAACCCATATGTCTGGTAAAAAGTTTTTGTCCTAAGATTAATTTAGCATAGAATCAGCGAATTGCTATTGGGATATACAGAGTTTCAAGTACTGTGTTTCCCCGATAATAAGACCTATCCCGAAAATAAGCCCTCCCCTTACTGTGTAAGATTCCTCTAAAATAAGCTCTCCCCGAAAATAAGCCCTATTGAGATTGCTACTATAGTGAAGGTGATCCCCTGCATTACACGCTACATTACGGTACCCTCTGTATGCACTGTTCCCCCCCATCCCACCATCCCCCCCCCCCCATAAAATGCATGCCGCACTCTGAGCTGCATCCAATCAGAGCTGCAGCAGTGACCGCGTCATCCTGTTCTTCCTTTTTTTTTTTTAAATAACTTTTTATTGATAGAACCCATACCAGTGTAATTTTTTACAGCATTATCCCTTGCATTCACTTCTGTTCTGATTTTTCCCCTCCCTCCCTCCACCCCTTCCCCCATATGGCAAACAATCCTTTACGTGTTGAATAGATTACAGTATGTCCTAGACACAATATATGTGTGCAGAACTAAACAGTTTTCTTGTTGCACAGGGAGAATTGAATTCAGAAGGTATAAATAACCCGGGAAGAAAAACAAAATGTAAGCAGTTTATATTCATTTCCCAGTGTTCTTTCTTTGGGTGTAGCTGCTTCTGTCCATCCTTGATCAATTGAAACTGAATTAGCTCTCTTTATCAAAGAGATCCATTTCCATCAGAATACATCCTCAAACAGTATCATTGTTGAAGTATATAATGATCTCCTGGTTCTGCTCATTTCACTTAGCATCAGTTCATGTAAGTCTCGCTAGTCCTCTGTGTATTCATCCCGCTGGTCATTCCTTACAGAACAATAATATTCCATAACATTCATATACCACAATTTACCCAACTATTCTCCAATTGATGGGCATCCATTCATTTTCCAGCTTCTAGCCACTACAAACAGGGCTGCCACAAACATTTTGGCACATACAGGTCCCTTTCCCTTCTTTAGTATCTCTTTGGGGCATAAGCCCAGTAGAAACACTGCTGGATCAAAGCATCCTGTTCTTCCCCAGTGATTTGCTTGCTGGAGCCATTGAGAGCAGTGCCGTGGAGGAGAGCTGAGGCAGGACAACATAAAAACCCAGTATGTAAGCTGGAGTGAGAGGGCATGATAGAGGATAAAAGAAGAACTCAGCCAGCACTCACCACACTAAAGAAATGAAGAACTTCCTTGCAGAGAGAATAGATCAAGTAATGATTCCTGCAGGAATGACTGCCTATCTCCAGACCCTTGATATTGCAATAAACAAGGCATTCAAGGACCATTTGCTCATGGAAGTCACTACATTGAAAATAGAATGGAAAGAAATCAGCGTGGAAACTTTGTGAAACTGTCTGCAAGAAGTCATGACTTGGGTGAAGACGTCGTGACTTGGGTGAAGAAGTCATGGGATAAAATTACTGACAGCTGTGTCGCCAAGGCACTACGAGCAGGTTACCTGGACAAGACATGTTCATTTAAAGAGAGCTATATTGCTGGACATGACAGATTGGGTCCACTTCTTCTGAAGGAAATAGAGGCACAAGACATCCAGGACGGAATTCAGGGTATGGACATTTATGAATATGTTGTTGAAGAAGATGACATGATCATTATTGAATAAAGGTACTTTTTTTTTGTTCACATTTACCTGTTTATTAAAATTGCTGTCAATGTTCATTAAAATAAGCCCTCCCCTGAAAATAAGCCCTCTGGTGTTTTTCTGTCCAAAAAATTAATAAGACAGTGTCTTATTATCAGGGAAACACGGTACTTGTCCCTTTATGTTCTCTACCCAAACAGTGGGCCCTGTACTAGATTCATTGATTTGTGAAAGCTAACTTCTCAATAAGTAACAGGAGAGGTAGGGAGGGAGGGAAAGAAGAAGGAAGGAAGGAAGGAAAGAAGAAAGGAAGGAAGGAAGGAAAGAGAAGGAAGGAAGGAAGGAAGGAAGGAAGGAAGGAAGGAAGGAAGGAAGGAAGGAAGGAAGGAAGGAAGGAAGGAAGGAAGGAAGGAAAGAAGGAAGGAAGGAAAGAAGAAGGAAGGAAGGAAGGAAGGAAAGAAGGAAGGAAGGAAGGAAGGAAGGAAGGAAGAAAAAAGAGAAGAAATGAGGTCAAGGTAGCAATTCCTAGTTTTAAATAATCATATGACAAATTCACAATGGCTATTCTCTTTGCCAAAAAGTAGATTTATTTAAGAGAAGAGGTTACAGAAAAAATGAAGAAGTAAAATAAGCATCAGGGGTGGTAAATATGAATTAAAGATGGAAGAGCAATAGGGTTAAAGGAAAAGATTTTTGAATAAACCATTAAAAGAATATGCCATGAGGCCTGAATATACCATTGACTAACAGCCTAAATCCGTAGAGGAGTTTAGCAAACTAACTAGAGTTAGAATAATAAGAAGAAAGATGACTTTAAAGGGAAGGCACTATGATGGAAGAAAAGAGAGTACCTCACAGTGGGCTAAGTCCTGAACAGGACTTAGCAAAGATCTTCATCATGAACATATCTTTTATAGGAGGAATACAACTTTGGAATTCATCAGAGAAGGAGAGAAATTGCTAAGAAATATTTGGTAACTCAGAGGGAGGAATCAAGAAGCACCTGGCAGACCAAGTCTCGCATCTGTCTAAAATATGCTAATCAATATCCCAAAGGTTGTTTAAAGATGCCCAGAGGTTTGAGGGATAGTCAAGGGAGGCTGATAAAAGAGTTCCATTATCATAATCACTCTCTGCAATGTGGGACCTGAGTATGCCTAATAACATCCGACTATGTTTCTTCTAGACAAAGGAAGAAAGTAAAGTTCACATGAGAAGTAAAAATGAAAAAACAAAAACAAACAAACAAGAAAAATAATTACCCAATCTACAAGCATGAATCAGATCTTTCATTTCAACACAGAAAGGGTAGTTAAGCATAAAAGAATCATACTATGAATTAAAGAATGATTAGAATAAAATTCAGGAACTTGTTACTATTGAAAGAATTAGGCAGGAGGTTAGTATTCATGACTCTTTGGAATATGAAACAGTATTACAAAAATTTCTAATTAATCATTTCACATCTCACATTTTCTGAATATAGACCAATCAAATACAAACTCAGTATTCTCTCTTTCTCTCCAAAGCTAATTCTTTCCTTTCTGCCCAATTCTACTGCTGTTTAGGCATTCATTCTTGGTGGTGATATTTGAATTGCCTAATTCTAATAACTCCCTTCTTTCATCAGTCACTGTATCCAGGAGATGTTGGACTTGTTGGAAGACAAGAAAAATGGAAATACCTCCACCTCAAGGCTTGGGATTAATCAAGCCTCTGTAATGGGCCCAGGAGAAGGAGAAGCACTTACCTACTTTAACCCTCAGGACAGCTCAGAGTTGTACTACCTAGTTTGAAAACAAAACAAAGATGACAATTCAAGGGGTAGAGGTCATAATTTTAGTATATCTGTGAAGTTCCAGCAACCAACTATGGAACTCAAATCACTGATGATTCAAACATAGTCATTCATATTTTTCTTCATATCTTCAAGCTTCAATGTAGTCATCAGGAATGATGATGAAATATGTGAATTCCTAATTTTTTTTCAAGTTCATCTATCTTATGGAGGTAAGATAAACTCTCAGAGTTGTTTTTATTTGCAATTCACTAATTATTAGTGATTTTCAGTATTTTATCTAATAATTAATAGAATGTATTTTTATATAAAACTGTATATATATATATATACATATATATATATATATATATATATATATTTATATGTCCATTTTGTCTCTTCTACCAAAATGTTATCTATCTAAGGGAAGAGAATGTTTTCATTTATACTTTTGCATTTCTAGCATTCACCACAGTGCCTAGTATATGTCACACACTTAAAAAAATTGTAAATTTCTTGATTATATATCTGAATTTCCTTACTTCATTTAACATGATTTTACTATATTTCTCTGTATTCTTCATAGTCATCATTTTAATATCTTTATATTTCATTACAACAATGATATTCCATCATTACAACCATGTAGACAAATACTACAACTTGTTTAACCATTCTTTTATGGAAAGACACTTACTCTTCTTTCTTCTTTTATCTTTTTCATGATACTTTGACATGATTTACATCTCTCATTTTTTAAAAGATATTTACAAGTTGCAAACAAGTATTTGTGTGTGTGTGTGTGTGTGTGTGTGTGTGTGTGTATACACCCATACATATATAGTTATTTACTGGCACATTACCCACTTCACTAAACAAATTCCATAAACATTCATAGCCCAATTATTTTACATATTTGTAAATGTATAAACATATAAAGTATATATTTATGTACATGAGTATGTGTATGCATATTATATGTGAATATATTATACACATATGTGATATGTATATTGTATATTTATATATATGTATATGAAATATCATATATAAGAATGTAATAGAACAAGTTGTGGTATAAAAAGATGAAAGGAATAGATTCTGTAAAACTGGAAAAACTTAAGTAAAATGATGCAAAGTGAAGTAAGCAGAACAAAAGGAATAATTTATACAACAAAAATTACACTATAAAGACAAACAATTTTGTATATAGAGTGATGGACTAAGGCTGGAAAATGTTTTTTGTCTTTGTAACATTAAAAAAATGTTCAGTGACAAATTTTATTTTGCTTCACTATTTGTTTCAAAGTTTTTCTTTCTTTTTTTTCCCCCCAAAATAAGGTGAGAGTGAGAAAATATACATATTTTTGTTGTTAGAGAAAAATTAATTTTAAAAAATGACTAATGTTTTTCAGTCCTTTGAGAATCAGTTCTGTAAATGTTAAAGCTTCTCATTTTTATGTTGATTGTGCATTGCTTGGTAATGTGTAGGAAACATCAGATAATTGGGTGAATATTAATTCATGACAATGGAACAACATAGAATATTGGAAAAGTCAAATGATTCACAAACAACTTTTGTTCTTAATCCAATCTTGTGATTTTCTTGTTTTTCCACCCTGTTCATACCTGAGGCAATTTGGATTCATTTTTTGGCTAAAATTTCATTATTTTACATCCAATTCTCTATTAAAGTCTAAATGTATTTCAACTAAGACTGCTCTATTAACTCATTTGTAATTCTATTGGGAAAATCCATCATTTTTTGGCATTGAGTGATAAAATCCATTTGTTTTCCTGATTTAAATTGCTTGTTTTCAGAGAAAATTTCTAAGATATATTTGGTATTATTTCTATAGACTTAAAATGCAAATCTAAAGTTGTGGGGATAGACACCAAAGATTTAAAGTTATTAAACGGTAGGTGGTGAGGAAGTGAAGACAACAAGTACAGAGTATTTATCCAGAAGTTTGTTTATGAAAACAAAAGGAGTAGGTGGAGTTACTTCATTGTAACTTAAGAAGGTTGCAGAATCAAGAGATCGAGGTGGATGATTCAGTGATATTTAAGAATGATGATAATAGGGGTAGCTAGGTGGTGCAATGGATAGAGCACCAGTCCAGAGAACCTCAGTTCAAACTTAATACTTACTTCCTGGCTGTGTGACCTTGGGCAAGTCACAGCCTCAATTGCCTTAGCAAAAAAAAAAAAAAAATGATAATCTCTAATATTTATATAGAATTTACTATGTACTAGACAGCATGGTAAATGATTTACAAATAAAAACAAACTTCACTTAGCATTAGCTCATATAAGTCTCTCCAAGATTTTCAGAAATCATCCTGCTGATCGTTTCTTATAGAACAATAATATTCCATAACATTCATATACCATAACTTATTCAGGCATTCTCTAATTGAATCTACTCAGTTTCCAGTTTCTAGCCACTACAAAGAGGGCTGCCACAAACATTTTTGCACATGTGGGTCCTTTTTCTTTTTTGATGATCTCTTTGGGATACAGATCCAGAAGTGACAGTGCTGAATCAAATGGTATGCACAGTTTGATAGCCTTTTGGGCATAGTTCCAAATTGCTCTCCAGAATGGTTGGATCAGTTCACAACTCCAACAATGTCTCAGTTTTCCCACATGCCCTCCAATATTTGTCATGATCTTTTCCTGTCACCTCAGCCAATCTGAGAGGTATATAATGGTGCCTCAGAGTTGTCTTAATTTGCATTTCTCTGATCAATAGTGATTTAGAGATAGATGACTGGAAATGGTTTTAATTTCTTCATCTGAAAATTTTCTGTTCATATCCTTTGATTACTTATCAATTGGAGAATGCCTTGTATTCTTATAAATTTGAATAAATTTTCTCTATATTTTAGAAATGAGGTCTTTATCAGAACCCTCAAGTGTATTTTTTTCCTAATTTTCTGCTTTCCTTCTAATATTGATTGGATTACTTTTATTTGTACAAAAACTTGTTAACTTGATATAATCAAAATTATCCATTTTGCATTTCATAATGTGTTCTAGTTCTTCTTTGGCCACAAAATCCTTTTTCTCCACAGATCTGAAAGATAAACTATCCTTTGTTCTTCTAATTTGCTTATAGTATTATATAGACTTATATGAGCTAATGCTAAATGAAGTAAATAGAACCAAGAGAACATTGTACAGAAATTATGCAATTATCAGTTCTGATGGACTTAGCTCTTTTCAATAGTTAAGTGATTCAAGCCAATTCCAATAGACTTGTGATGGAGAAAGGGATTGTGGGGACTGAATATGGATCACAACATTGAATTTTCATCTTTTTTGTTGTTTGCTTGCTTTTTGTTTTTGTTTTTTTTCCCTTTTTGATCTGATTTTTCTTGTGTAGCATTTTAATTGTGGAAATATGTATATATGAATTGAACATATTTAACAATATATTTTGAATTACTTGCTATCTGGGGGAGGAGTTGAGGGAAGGGAAGGAGAAAAATATTTGGAACACAAGGTTTTGTAAAGGTGAATGCTGAAAACTATCTTTGCATATATTTTGAAAATAAAAAAGCTATCTTTTTAAAAGGTCATCAACAGGGTGACAATAAAAGTTTGATGAAAGTGATTTTGCTATCATTGATTAAAGGATCAATCATTTGATTAGCTTCCAAAGCCACTTTTATTATTCTTTTATTCCAACCATTAAAACTCTAGTGTCAGAAAAAGATAAATTGATTTAACCCAATGAAAAAAAATAAAGGGGTGGAGTGAGGGAATCAATATCTTCCTCTGGAAAATTTTCCTACCTGCCAGTATCTCACCATTGCCAACTCTACCAAATTATAATTCTCTTCCTGGGTTCTACTGCCAGGACTATTGCAGACCTACTACATCTAGCCAGTCCTAAACTTAACCCTAAATACTTCTTTGCTCCCTGATTTTTTTCCATTTTACTGCTACACTCACATCCCCTTTTCACTTCTTTCTTTAGAAACTGTAATTAAATCAATATTACAGTTGCTTCAGGAAAGGACTTGTCAAGGTGGTATCATTATGCTTTAGTAGAAACTATAGTTTCACTGACTATCCCTATGATCTCAAAAACACTCTAATCTAGCTACCACAAGGCATTTAAAAAGATGCATTATCTTTTGTTTTACTACTATACCCTGAGGACTTTGGGGATCTTTCCATTGGATTTGCAGCTAAAACCTATCACATGGTTTGTCTCTTTCAATAATAAGGCCATTGAGGGCAGGCGATATCTTCAGTATTTATATTTGTATCTATAGTGCTTGTCAGAATTCTTGAGACTTAATAAGTAATTAATATGCTCTTTCACTCTTTTGTTCATTTATATTTTACAATACTTTTTTGTCTTGTTTTTCTCTCAGGTTTATGTTTCAAATATTTTTCTTTCATCTTAGTTTCAAAACTTTCACAGTGGAAAATAACTTGATTTAGAGAGGGATACAAATTTGTCTAAATAGCAGCTATGTTAAATTAACTTTCTTTTTTCAATCTAGATACAATCAACATAACCAACAGCACTGTCAAAAAAACACAATGGGCATAATTCTAGTGCCACCCTCACTTCATCTAAAGCTCCACATTTGCATCTGTTGTGTCCTATCTCCTCACTTACTTTGCAGGCAGATTGAGAATTTTGCCAGGAGAAAATCTTTACCTAAAAGACCATATGTTTAAGTCAGACTGGAAGGGAGTACAACAGGCATTATTTTCCTGACAAGTGAAAGTGCTGATCATTGTAGTAAGTATATAAATGAGCTGGAGCTGTTGTTGAAGGTTGGACAATCAATCTCAGTTTGAAATGAATGGGTTATTTTGATGATAATTTTGTTTGTGTGTCTGGTACTCAACTGAACCTTTTAGAATAAGGAAAACTTGGGGATAGTTACTGTATCCTCTTCATCATTTGCAGCCAAATAATACACTGATAAAGTGGCTTTCAGAGAAATGGTATTTAACCCCTTTCCACCAAACTAATGCAATTCTCATTAATTTGATACAATGATTGATCTCATAGGACTATAACCAGTGCCTAGAAATAATCATTCAGAACCTCTGCCCCAGGGATTTACCCTGGTATAAAATGAACAACCCAATTCTCTAGCCAGTCCCTGGCCTACTTCCCTGTCTTCATTCAACATAGTCTGGACTGTCCATATTTCAAGTTAATGGAAGTCAATAATAGATAATCTACTACTTTTTCTTATCATTGACACTTTTCTCCCCTTTCTATTAATATAAGTAAAAAATAGACACGGGAAAAACCTGTACATCAATGATGAATAGCATAATCTATATCTAAAAAACATAGTGATGCAATGAAAGTCTTGAAAATTAAGCCCCATTCTAATGCGATTAAAGCAATCATAGGAAACATTCCTCCCATGACTGCCATTAGGCACTTCTCTCTCTGCTTTTGTGGCACATGCAGCAAGAATGGGAAAAAATAAGTCTGAGCAGCTTCAGACTGAGGAACTCAGCAGATAATTTGAAAAAGAAAATATTTTTAATTAGCTAAGACTAAAGAGCTATGAAAAGGTAAATCAGTCCTGTGAGTAGAAGCTTAACATTTTGCTGGAATTTTCTTTTTAATATTTTTTTTCTTCAGCTAATTGGATCATTTCCACATGGATGAAATACATGCTAAATTATTTACAGATAATTACATGGCTGTTCTGTTGCTAAAATATTAAGACACAGTTGTCCCACAGGAGACATTGCAACAGACATTGGCACATCAAGTAATGAATAGCTGAGGGATAATGGAGAAAAGAGCTACCAATAGACTGCAGAATTACAATGCAGGGAATGGAGAAGTCATTCACTCCTGTAAGATGGGGGCAAAAAGATACCTATTTTTCTCCTTTCCTCTCCTCTATTCTAATTCCATATAAATAGTTACATGATATTTTATGGAGGATGCTTCCAGGCAATTTTTTTTTCTTGGAACTTGCCACAAGTTTTATTTTTTCACATTAAATACTTGCTTGATATGTGCTCTTCTCTTAAAGTCTGTGAAAGTCTAACTCTGCCCATAGTAAGAATTCAGCAACTGCCAATCCAGGCAAAGTGAATGACAAATATTGTTATCTAGACTCTCACTGACATAGAACTGAATCTTATTTTTATAATTATGGAATTATTAATTACTGTAAGTGCTCCAGAGAGATAGTTATTAAATTAGGTTACTTCACATTGAGTTGAATTCTCTCTATGTCTAGACTACACAGTGGTAATTGAGTACTACTGGGCACTGTAGTCTTCCTACACAGAGAAATATTATTAAGTTTGTGCTTTGTATTACTTTCCATTAATTAATCAGTTCACTTGGTGGAATTTTGAAATAATGAATTTATTAATTAAGTTACCAATGTACTCTAAGGAACAAATGCCACAATCCCCTACTGCCATCTTTTTTCTACTGCTACCCAGCATGAACTAGTAGACCTGGGTTTGAATCTTAGTTTCTACTAATTACTGTGTGACTAATTAGTAACTGTGTGACTTAATTCTCTCTAGGTTTCAGTTTGTTCATCTGTAAAAAAAGATTAGTTTAGATGGTTTCTGAGCTCCTTTCTTGCTCTAAATTTCATGTACTCTCTGTGACCCCATTTGTTCATTCTATTAGAAAGCCTCAGGATTTGGCTCCTTATGTATCTCCTAGTTTTGCTTTGTTATCATGTTTTTATACATCTGGTTTGCCTAATCATTCATCTTATTGAGCATTCTCCCTCTTCCTCTTCTCCCTAAAACTGACCATGACTGTTTTGTTTTCATTTTTGTTTTGGTATTAAAAAAATTTAGGAGCTTTGCAGGTGAAAAGAATATAGTACAGAGAAAAGCTATAAAATTTATAAAGGTTTACTTAGTTAACTATAATGTTAGTTGCAATCACAAAGAGTACCAGACTTTTTTTTCTTTCTTAATTTCTCTCCTCTTGTCTGCTTTCCTTTTTTCTCCCAAACTTAATCTAGAATAGTTCATTAAACTTAGATAGGTTAAAAGCTAAGATTCTAAGTGATATAGTTTCAGCTTGGCAAGGCCTTTAGATGGTCCAGCCCACATTAAATAATAAGATTAAGAACTAGAAGTTATGGGACACAGTGAAACCTGGACCTATAACCACAAAGACTTGCATCTTTAGCCTTGCACACTTACTAGTTTTTTAACCTAGCCTCTATCTGGCACAGGTTCTTCAAACATAAAATTGAAATAATAATAGCACTTTCCTGGAATGTTATAACTGAGAAATTTATAAAATATGTAGTACAATGCCTTTCACATAATAGGAGCTCAATAAATATTTGTTTCCTTCCTTTCCTAGAAGGCAACTTTCCAATACCATCATTTAATGGGTAAGTAATATGTGGCCTGGGAAATATTAAGTGACTTGTCCAAAGTCACACAGGTAGTAACTACCAAATCTAGGGATTCAAAAACAGGTCTTTGAACACTAAATCCATTGTTCCACACACATTTCTATGTTATTTCTTCAGCTTTTATCACCAGATGACACTGAAAAAAAAATCTCCAGGGCCAGATGGATTCACAAACTTTTAAAGAACAACTAATTCCAATACTATATAAACTGTTTGGAAAATTGTGAAATTATCCATCTATTCTGGAGAGCAGTTTGGAACTATGCCCAAAAAGCTATAAAAACTATGTATACTCTTTGACCCAGCAGTGCCATTACTGGGTTTGTATCCTAAAGAAATCTTAAAGAAGGGAAAAGGATCCATATTTGCAAAAATGTTTGTAGCAACTCTTTTTGTGGTAGCAAAGAATTGAAACATGACTAGATGCCCATCAATTGAGGAGTGACTGGACAAGTTGTGGTATATGAAGATAATGGAACATTATTGTTCTATAAAAATGATGAACAAGATGATTTTAGAAAGGCCTGGAGAGATTAACATGAACTGACACTGAGAGAAAACAAGCAGAACCAGGAATCATTGTATACAACAACAGCAAGAGTATGTGATGATCAACTATGAAAGACTTGGTTCTTTTCAGTGGTTCAGTGATCCAAGCAACATCAATAGACTTTGGACAGAAAATGCAATCTGCATACAGGAAAAGAGTCAAGGAACGTGATTGTAAATCAACACATGCTATGTTCATTTCTTTTTTCTGTTTTTTTTTTTTCTTTATCTCTCATGGTTTTTCCCTTTTGCTCTGATTTTTCTTTCCCAAAATTATTCATAAAGTAATATGTATTAAAAACAAATAAATTTACTAGAATAAAAAAAACCATTTCCTCAGAGTCTCAATATTGCTCCCCTTTAAGTAAAGAAATTGGTTTAGATGAAGGAAGAAATATGATAATATAGAAAAAGCAGTGGCTTGGAATTTTGACAACATGAAGCGTAGGATCCTAGATTTAGAGCTGGAAAAGTTCTCAGAGACCATCAAGAACAGCTCCTCGTTTTAAATATGAAGAAACTGAAGAAAAGAGAAATGTTACTGGGTATCTAATGGCACAAAGGGCAGAGCACCAGCTCTGGAATCAGAAGGATTTGAGTTCTAAACTGTTCTCAGACACTTACTAGTATGACCCAGAGCAAGTCACTTCACCTGCTTGCCTCAGTTTTCTCATCTGTAAAATGAGCTGGAGAAGGAAGTGGCAAACCTCTCTAATATCTTTGCCAAGAAATCCCCAAATGAAGTCATAAAGAGCTGGACACTCAAACAACTCAACAACAACAACATCTAAAGTTGTCTAAGGTCACACAAGTAGTGAGTCTTTATAAAGGGCCTGCATTTCAAAACAGTTTCTCTGAATCCAGAAGTAGTTCATACTCTACTATATTACTCTTGAGGCTTATATTGGACAAGTAAATTAAACTTTTTGGGCCTCAGTGATCTCATATATAAAATGGAGGGACTTCACTGAAAATTCTCTAATATTCTTTCAAGTTATTAATCTATGTTCCTGTAAGAGTTGAACACAGGAGCATTATCATTGGGAAAGACTATATTCTGAAAACTTATAATCAGTTTCTGCTCTATTCTAGATACTGTTGACTAAAAAGGTGACAAAGCAGCTAATATAAAAGGCCTTTCAAAACAAACTAACCTTGATAGACCCAGGAAAAGATACAACATATCTTTGATAGTAAATGAATAAGTTCAGTTCTCTCTGTGCCACTGCTGTTATTCCCACTCCTATCCATTTTCCAATTCTTATTTAAATTTGATAGCAATAAAATAGGTCTAAAATAAAAAGCACTGAATGAAACATTTTTCATCTCCATAAAATTAAAATCATGCCTTACTTTTTTATTCCAAAAGGTTTCTTTTTTCCTTTTTAATTCTCTTTTCCCTCTTCATGACATATTTTTTCTTTAATAGAATGCATTTTATCTTATATTCATTTAATCCACTTAAGATATAGATACAGCATATTTTTCTTGAGGGAAGAGACCAAGAAGAAAGGAAATGTGTGTGTATGTGTATGTGCATATATAATATATGTAATTATATTTCCAGATTTATATAGTAGACAAATCAATGCATTTCTAAAATATGTAATATATGTATCTATATAACATATATGCATAAACATGCACATATAGATGCATTAAGTACGTGTGTGTGTGTGTGTATGTGTGTGCACATGCATGCTGAGAACAATTGAAAGTAGGGAATCATCCAGGAAGAGAACTATATTTTAAACTATAATTTCTCTCTTCCTACAACAAAATGTATATATTTGTCACTATTGACATATTTTTTATTCCTTATTTTTTTCTTTTAGAAGACACTGAAGAATGTGAAAAATTAATCCTAAAAAAGTGGTCACGATATTTGAATTTTAGTGCATATTCCATTGGACTGGAACAAATAATTATTTTTACATAACTATAACTTCAAAAAGTGTAAAAACCATTTAATAAGATATAGCATTCATACTAATCTAGATGTAATAATTGCTAACATTTACATAATGTTTTTAAGATTTGCAAAGTGTTTTATACATATTTCACTATATACAACTTGGATGTTACTGCATTTATATGTTGATATAATGCTATTAGTATTTTCATTTTAAAAATAAGGAAGCTGACCCAGAAAGAACTTAAGTGATTTATCCAGGCCATCGAGCTACAAAAGTCTCAGCCTGGATTCACACCCATGACTTCCTCACTCTAATGAGGAACTCCAGTGTTCTAATAATTTTATTAATATAGGATATACTAAGAATAAAAATCCTTTCCTCCTTTCTACTCAAGCCAAAATTATAAAGCCACTGTTACACATGGGGGAATATATAGAATCACGAATTTTTAAAAATCATCACATCCACACTATGGAAACTAATTTTAATTATGTCCATTTTTGTTTGTGTGGTAATGGTGTGGAGAAGTTCTGTATCTCTATATATAAAATGACAAGAAAATAGGAATAATTTAACAGAAATTCACTTTGCAGATAATTTTACCAACCTATATTGATTTTTTGTTACACTAACGATAGCTATAAATTAAATTGAATATAGTCAGATTTTTGTGGAGTACTGTAACAACCACAAATGAAAAACTCATTATCATATAGCAATATCAATAAATGCTCCAATAATTAGACACTATAAATCAATGTATGTTTAAAAGCATACATCTGAGAGATTACTAACACTATATTACACACCGAAAATAAGATGGCTATTCCTCTATGCTAAAGAAGTACATCCTTATTATTCAGGAATTCAATATGCTTAACTTCAGTACTTAAAACTTTATTGATATGGGCATTCCTTCACTAATACTGATCACAACCTAGCCATAGTACCTCATTTCAGTCCTTTTTTTGGATATTTTTAATATTAGACACTTTTTCAGAAATATGCTAAACATGATGATCTTATAGATCCTTTCCAACTTTTAGATGCCATGATTTGATTCTATAATTAAAGGGTCCAAGATAAATAAGTGAAAATTATGCATTTTATAATACTTAAATAAATACACTAACATTTCTTTAAAAATTAAAAAAAACTTATTAGCCAATGTAGAACTCATCTCTTAAAAAAGAAAATGTAATCAATGAATAGAAAGACTATTATGGGTTAACCTATATAGGGGAAGGAATATATGATATTTCCAAATGAGGAAACTCATTAAGTCAGCTATAATATATGTGTGAAAACAGAGGCACAGAGATTTTTATACTAATTAGTGTGCATAAACATATAATGCCATGTTTACTTGCTTCTAAAATTAAATAACTAATTATACCATGCATTTATACATATATCATATTTATATAAGATATAGTATCTCATATTACTCTTGTGGAGAAGATAGAGAAATGTAAAAAAGAAGTAATGCGATCAGATTCAGAACTGTTTGGAATGTCAGAGTCAAAATAGTTTTTTTGTTTGTTTGTTTTTTTTATGGCACAATGTCAATTACTTGGGAGATATATAGCATAGTACCTTAGGGATCCATGCTTGGCTGATGATTTTTATCAGCAACTTGGATAAAAGTACACATGACATGTTCATCAAATTTGTAGATGACACAAGATTGAGATGGATTAGCTAACACTCTGGATGAGAGAATCAGGATCCAAACGAATCATCGGCAGGCTAAATGGAGTGTTGAAATGAATCTCTACAATCTAATAGGAATAATTTTGGGTACCAAATATTAACTTCACAAATATAAGTAAAGCATGGATGGATAGTGATTTTCCTTAAAAATAATATGGAGTTATTAGTGGATTGCAAACTCAATGGAGGTGAACAGTGTGATATGGCAGTAAAATGCTAATAATAATGATATTCCAGGTAGTATTAATACAAAAGAATTCATCTAAGAATAAGTATATGATGGTTTTACAGGACTCTGTCTCTCACCAGACCTCATCTGTTGTATTAAATTTACATTTAGATATCAGGGTTTAAGAAGGACATTGATAAGCTGAAGAATATCCAAAGGAGAATAATTGGGATGACAGGGACTTGGAGTCCATGTCCTGTGAAGAACACTTGATGGAACTGGGCATAGTTCCCTCAAGGAAAAAAAAGGTTCAGTGGGCATATGACAACTGTCTTCAATTATTAGAGAAGCTGTCATGTAAAAAGGAGACTAAACCTATTCTGTTTGGCCCTATAGGACACAACTAGGAACAATAAATCTAAGTTTCATAGTAGCAAATTGAAGCTTAATAAAAGGAAAAACTTCCTAACATTTAGAGCTTGGAATGGACTGTTTGGAGAGGTGGAAAGTTTCTGCTTCTTAGAAATCTTTAAAAGACAATGTGGATTTATGTGTATGTGTGTGTGTGAGTGGGGTATTTGTGTATGTGTCAGTTGGAATAGATGGCCATTGAAGTCCCTTCTAAATATCAAAGTCTGGGAGTCCATGATTTTGTATAGTAAATATTGAAATATTATGAGACCACATAAGCACAGGCCCTGTGCATACATGATTTGTATGAAAATACTACAAAGTTACTTCCATACTGATTAATACCTTATTTTCACTTCCTGAATCAAATCAGTGCTAAAGGCCCTAAAGTTTAGCTCTTAAAGCAAGAGGAGACAATAATATCTCAGATGTCATGCACTCTGTATAAAACCTTAGAGATGAATATTTAATTTTGTTTTGCTTTTAATATTCTCCTCATGGATGCTTTGTGTTTTGTATAGCTCTAGTGTGGATAGAAACAATTCTAGGAGATTCCCAATACTCCTAAGGAGAATTGGGAAAATATATTAATGATGGACTGAAAACTGTTACATTTTACTATAGAAAAATCCCACTTGGCTATGGGTATATAAACTTGAATAAAAATGAATCTTGGAATACATGAGTCAATCAATAATCAAACAATCAACATTTATTAAATACCTACTATATATCAAGCACTGTGCTAAAAGCTAGGGATATAAAAGAAAGTCTTTTCTTTCAAGAAGCTAATGGGGGACACAGTATGCAAACAAATATGGACAAATCAAGATATAGACAGGATAAATAAGAAATAATCAAAAAAGAAAGCATTAAAATTAAGAGGGATTAGGAAAGACTTCCAGTAAAAGACGAAACTTTGGTTGTGACCTAAAGGAATCCAAGGCTGTCAATAGATAAAGTTGAGGCTTTTACTAACAAATAAAGCACTTTGTATTGGACCCTGAAGGAGACAGAGAGCCACTGAAGTTTATTGAAAAGGAGAGTGATATATTCAGACCTGTACTTTAGGAAAATCACTTTAAAGACTTTTGGACATAGAGCCAAGATATCAGAATAAAGATGCACTCAGCTGAGTTCTCCCAACATTCCCATCTAAACAATTTTAAAATGATGTCTCAAACAGAATTCTGGAGTGACAGATCCAACAAAAGATCATAAGTGTAACAATCTTCCAGCCCAAGACAGTTTGGGAGGTTGGAGAGAAAAATCCTTGTACATTGGGGTACAAGTGTGCCTAAAGCCCACACAGATGAAATGCCAATGATGGGAGCAGGTGATGAGGATAGAAGCAGTAGCAGTTTGGGAAGTTAAGTCAGAGACAATTAAAGGACCTAAAAACTTACCACAAAGACATTACAGAATTTCCACATATTAGTACTGGACACAGAACTAGACACCATTTGGAATAGCCATTGTCTATGCCCACTTTGGGGTCATAATTCAAGAATCAAGAGGAATATTTTCAGTCAAGAATGACTAAAGGCCAGGCAGTACCATTTCTGGCTCCAAAGGATCAGTTAGCCTGAGGAACAATATTATTTCCAATCCCAAGAGAGCAGGGCTCAGAGGAGCAATGTTGATTACAATCCCAAAGGATCAGGCACCTTTTTTAGGTAAAAACCATAAGACAGACCAAAAGAGTAGTAACCATATCCCTTACCAGTTCACATTAAGTTGGAAACATTGAAAACCTCCAGAAGCCCAGAAGTACTTCTAAAGATAGCAATGTGAAAAAGCCTGAAGTCTGAACAGAACCCTTACTCTCCACATTGGAAATAAAGTCCAATTTAATGTAGAGTTCCACATAAAAAATAGAGTGTTAAAATGAGCAAATAACAAAAAAAGATCGTGATCATAAAAAGCTGCTATGGTTACTGGGAACATCAAGGAATAAACTCTGAAGACAATGAAGGAAAACAGCTACAAGAAATCCTCAAAGACAAATGTGAATTGGACAAAATCCCAAAAGAATTCTAGGAAATATTTTTTAATATTTCCAAAATCAAATCTGAATGGTAGAGGGAAAATTGTGTAAAGAAATGAAAGCAAAAGAAGACAATTATATGAAAAAAATCAATACCTTAATAAAAGAAGCACAAAAATATCAAAGAAAATTACTAGATAGAATAGCAATTCCAGATTTCAAACTATAATGCAAAGTGGTAATCATGAAAACAATCTGGTACCAGATCAGAAACAATCAGTGGAATAGATTAGATACAAATTTCACAGCCGTAAAATGAATATAGTGTGTTTTATAAATCCAAAGATCCAAGCTTTGGGAGTAAGAGCTCAATATCCAGAAAAAAAATTACTGAAAACAATAAAAACATTTGGCAGAAACCAGGAACACACCAACAACTCACATGTTATGCTAAGATAACATCTGAATATAAAGTATAATATAATCAAATTAGGGGAACATGAAAAAAATCTTCTATGTGTCTGATCTATGGATAAGGAAAGATTTTATGATCAAACAAGATATGGAAGAGATTACAAAAAGTATAATAAGTGGCTTTAATTACATGAAATTAAAAAGCTTTTGCACAGAACAAAGCCAATGCAGTAAAAATTAAAAGGAAGCCAGGAAACTGAGGAGGATGGGGATTATTGCAAGCTTACCTGATAAATACTTTATTTCTCAATTATAAAGGGAAGAGGGGCAGCTAGATGGCACAGTGGATAGAGCACCAGCCCTGAACTCAGGAGGACCTGAGTTCAAATCTGGTCTCAGACACATAACACTTCCTAGCTGTGTGACCCTGGGCAAGTTATTTAACCCCAATTGCCTCTGCAAAAAAAAAAAAAAAAAAAATTATAAAGGGAATTGAGCCACATTTATAAACTAAGAGCCATTTATAAAAAGAGCCTTAATGGTTAAAAGATATGAATAGGTACTTTCCAAAAGAAGAAATCAAAGTGGACACATGAAAAAATGTTCTAAATCACAACTGATTAGAAAAATGCAAATAAATTTAAGTAAATAAAAAAGTAAAACCTCTGAGAGATCACCTCACAGTTATAATCAGCTTGGCTCACATAATTCAAAAGAAAAATGGCAAACACTGGAGGGGAAAATTTGGAACAGTAATATTCTCTAGGTGTAATTGCAAACCAGTATACCTGTTCTGGAGAACAATTTATATTGTGCCTAAAGGGCTATAATATCTGCATACTCTTTAAGCCACCACTACCACTTATGCCAAAGAGATCAAAGAAAAGGAAAACGTCCCAATATGAACAAAAATATTTATAGCAGCTTTTATTATGATGGCAAATAACTGGAAATAAAAGGAATATTCAACAATTGGGGAATAGCTAAACAGGTTATGATACATGGTTGTGATGAAATACTATTGTGCTATAAGGAATAATGAGAAGGATGGTGTCAGAAAAACCTGGGTCTACTTATGTAAACCCATACAAAGTGAAGTGAACAGAACAAGGAAAACACTGTATACATTAAGAGCAACATTTGGAAGAATGATTAACCATGAAAAATATGTGTACTCTGATGAAAACATTGATCCAAGGCAATTTCAAAAGACACGATACCAAAAAACTACTGTCTACTTCCAGAGAGAGAAATGATGGATTCTGAATTCAAACTGATATATATTTTAAATTGATTTTAATTGTTTTATTGCTTGTTTTTCTTTTGCAACATGGTTAATATGGAAATGTTTCATATAACCTCACATTCATAATCACAATCAAATTGCTTGCCTTCTCAAAGAGAGAGGAAGACAGGGGGAAATGAGAGAATTTGAAACGAGAATTTTATTAAATTATTTTTTTAAATTACATGTAATTAGAAAATATGAAATGAAATATGGAATAAACAAACAAACAAACAAACTGAAAGGTAGCTGAAAGGAGGATGTATTTGAGAAGAGAGACATGAAGCAAATCAGCTATTGGTAGGCAAATGCAATAATCTGAACATGAAGTGGTAAAGGCCTATACTATAATTGTGGCAATATCACCAGGGGTGGAAGAGTGGGGATGGGGATGATGTGTCATGTGAAAGATGATGCAGAGGAGACAGCAGTAGGCTTTAGCAATGGATTGGCTAAGGCTGGGATTTGAGATAATAAAGAATCAAAGATAATTCCTAAATTGTAAGTCTATATAACTGGGAATGTGCTGTTGCAATAATGAATTCAGTTGTGAAAGTGTTCAATTTTAGACAAATACTGAACATGAAATTGAGCAGAGAGGCTGAGGCAGGATACAGAGCTTTGGGAATCATCAATATATTGTATTTAAACCTATGGAGCAAATAAAAAATTACCAAGTCACCTTAGTGTAGGAAAAGAGAAGACAGCCCAGGACTGACCTCTGTGAGCCAACCTTATATGGATAAAAATCTAGCAAATGTCTATATACCTCTTATCTCTGTGTTCAAAAGATCACATATTATCCGCTCCATATATGCATTAAAATTTAGAAAGGTTCATCCCAGTATCTATTTGGGTTGGATCTTAAATGTAGTATCTGCCACTTCTAGAAGAATAATCTCACCACCCAAAAATAGTAATAATAATTTTTTAAAAAGTTATAAGAGCCTAGACAGAGTTTTTAATGTGCTATAATTGACTGCTATAGCCAAAAGTTAAAAGGCACCTTAAAGAAAGCTTTATTATCTTAAATCTCTGTTTGAAAAACGAGCTTATTTTGAATTACCTATGAATATATGAATATTTGAATAGATCTATGATCTCATGGATGTTGTAACATTATACAAAGATACAGATCATAACACATCCATTGTGATTCTTATCCATTTTTGCTCGTAAATCAAACTGAGACCTACCAAATTTACTCTATGTTGCTCATGAATTTTGTTTTTGCTTTTAACTTTCTCTGATTAGCATTAAAGAGTTCATTTAAGGTGTCTACCTATTTTCCCTTGGTCTTATGATAATACCAACCCAGCTCTTTTCCAAGCAAATCTTTGATAGATTTTATCTTCTTATGTGCAAATCATTTTTGATGCAACCTACTTATTCCTAACATGCATATCTACATATCTTCTGGGACATTCATAATTTTAATTTTTCAAGATTGTCATGTTTCATGAATTGTATCTATATGACTGGAAAAATAGTAAATTTTAAAGGGAGTATTTTTGTGTTAGGGAGAAGTTTGAAATCTTTGAAATTACCATGCAATTCCTCAGCTGCAATGCAGCCCAATATCTTTTTTCTTATTCTATTTCTATTTCATTGTTCATCTTTGATATTTGTCCAAGATGGATATGTTGATATAGTGAATGTACTGTCCATATATTTATACTTCTTATTATGGGCAATATGCATTCTTCACATGTCTTTTTTTCTAAGGATTGTTATGCCTATCTCCCTTTAGAGACTAAAGATTTCATTGAGGAGCTGCTATAGCATTCTAGAGTTTGCTTCTCTCGGCAAAACAAAATCTGAAATAAGAGCATATGAGGTGTTTCATTTCCTCCTAAGGAATAACTTCTCTATTTGGATACTTGGTAGGACATCTTCTGAAACAGTGGTGAGCATATTTGGTAATTAAACATATCTCCTATAAGTTTTAATCTATATTGCTAAAGAATTATTTAACAAAGCTGAACATTTAGAGCACCAACAACTATAAGAAAATATGAATAAGAATTGTACAAAATGGGCAGGCATAGATAAGCTAAAATACATTTCCTCAAAGAGAATTTGTTGATGAGATCATAATCCATTTTAGTATTTGAGCATTTGAATACATTCCTCCATTAGTATATTAATATCATGGTATTTAAAGAAAGATCTCACATTGAGTAACTAAATTAATGAGTATAGTCTTTAAAAGTACATTAGTCTTAGCACTCCTTACCCCATTTTACATCCTACCAACATCAATGAAAAAATAGAAATGGACTACATAGAATTGGAGGGTCATGTTATTGTTTTCTTTATTTTGTGGGTTGGCATTGCCAAGGATTTAATCTCCTATTGGCCAAGATACTGTTAATAAATTTTCTCCATATTTAGCCTTCTCCTCAAACATCAGACAGTTTATTCTTAAATCCATCACTTAAACTTTTCCAGGAATCTATAACCCAAGAGAACTTGTGTATTCTCCACTTGCATAGCTTTTAGGATTTCAAGGAAAACTTTATAACATGATGAGGTATATAAATAAGATCTTCTTCCAATAGTCATATGTCAAATATTTTCAAAGGAGAAGATTTTACACTTAGTTGAATAATAATGTATATCATCCAGGAATTAATTACTATATTAAAAATCTTCTAGTATTATAAATATAAGGAAACACCACATTATTTTGATTGAACAAAGGAAATAACAAAAATGGACTAACAGAGAATTTTATTTTTATCTATCTTTAAAACAAGCAGAATATTGAAGAGGGAGTTAACAGACTTCTTTAGTAATCTTCTTCACCAGAATTTGTTCTAGAAAATATCTAGCTCACCAGTAAATATCCATCCCACTTCTCCATTTCTCAGCCCATGGCTTAAATAAGTTAACCTAGCTAATTTTCAAATATAATGAATAGTACCATCATTGTATTTATTTTCCTATTTCTTCCTTCCATTGCTCTGACACTCCATGTAAGCTCTAACATTCTATGATTCCACATAAATTATACCCATTCTATGATACAGTGCAAATTACTTTAACTCCCTGCTTAACTATAAAAATTTCCATAGAACATTTTCTCTGTGTTAGTCAAGTGATTCTGGTAGTCAGTCAAAAATTGTGCTGGGGTGGGAGGCAGACTTTGAGGGAGGAATTTCCAACATTCTGTTTTATAACTTAAAAGGTCTCAGTCTAACTGCTTATTTCATTATTTGAATGTGATTTAGATTGCATCTACAACAATGTATCAGTTCAATAAGAAAACCATCTGATTTTTCTGAGGAAAATAAGGAGATAAAGTCATTGCTTCTTTCTTTTGTATAGACAAGATGAATAAAAGGTTTCCTTTTTCAACTAGTTTTTCTGGCATTGTGTAGAAACAGCCTTAGGTAATGAGAAGAAGAGAGTCTAAGATGTACTGAAGTCATTTTCAATAGCTAAATTCCTTATCCCTATCAGCAATAATGTTTTAAAAGAGACAGCTAAC
The DNA here is from genome assembly GCF_016432865.1 of Antechinus flavipes. NCBI lineage: Eukaryota > Metazoa > Chordata > Mammalia > Dasyuromorphia > Dasyuridae > Antechinus > Antechinus flavipes. The sequence goes on along the minus strand of NC_067399.1, from coordinate 286,282,815 downwards.
ATAGAAGCCAGGAAGTCCCATGTTCAAGTCTCATCTCTGACATAAAATGATGGTGTTTCTGGGCATGTCACTTAGCCTTAGCTCTCTAGGCAACTCTTAAATCTGTAAGTTACAAAGAAAAGTACAACTCTGCATTGATTGAAAGATTTCTAATATTAGATTTCCATTTATCAAAGAAATCATAGCTCTAGGCTCTATATCAATCTCTATTTAATTTCATCATGCAAATAACTGTATTGCTACATCTTAATTCATTAGTCATTACCTATTATGTAATCCAAAATATCAAAAACAGAGGCATCATTTTAACATATTTAAAAATAAAGAGAAAATTATTATCAGTGTTATCTCTTGAAATTTTGTTTGCTTTAAACATCAAGGGAAGAGCAAGTTTTCTTTAGATCAGTTATTGTTATCTTCTTTCTCCAATTGAAACCAAGGAATGCCTTCTTATAATTCTGCCCCTGGAAGAGATAGGTTACTACTTTCAACTGGGATATCTGCTCACTGTTGCCTTACAATACATCCTGATGTGACCTGATGAAATGTGACATGCTTGTCACTTTTTGTTAAAAGTGAGTAGAAATGGGCAAATATCCATGTCACTTGAATGTTTTCCCATTACTGGTACCTGGCTGGTATCAGGCTAACAGCACAGTCCTCCATTTTTCAAAAAGCATCAGAGTTAAATAGCAGCTGATGTTTCACCAAAAACATTAAAAAATGCTCAGTTTAGAAGGAAGCCTGCTCCTTAATTCTCAGATTCTTGCTCTGTGCATATGTTTGTCTGTGTGTATATGTAAATGTGTGTGCACAAATGTGTGTGTACCCACATGTGTGTTTTCTCTATCTAGCCACTGTTTGAAATGTTGGCCTAATAACTGTTTCTACAGCAATCAGAAAATGAGGTCTGTGGTTTCATATGGGGAATAGATAGAGCAGATGAACTAAGAAACAGAATTTTATTCTGAAAACATATTTAGCAATATAGCAAAAGGGGAGAGAAACAGTGCAGACAGTGCCTGATATACAGCTTGAGCTGTTTCTTATTAGAATGCCTTTCAGACTTTTCCAGGAGGCATTATACTTTAAGCCATGTTCTCAGTGATGCAGAAAATTTCTACTTATAATGCCATATGAATTCCACCTTCCACTATTATGAAAATGAGAAGTAAGAGGCAGATACTCCATTTTCCTTCTGTTGCTCTCAAAAATATTTAGCTAATAATAAAAAAAACTACCAAAAGTGACTATCTTTTTTAAAAAAATCTGATGCAATTAAAGGAATTGTCCAATGCCATATGATTTAATAAATATGTGATTTACAAATATATGACATGAGGGAAAAACTACAGTTTTAAGTTAAAGTATAATGAGAAATAATTTTTAGGAGTTACAAAATTCTAGATATACCTTTAACGGCTGGAGATAAAAAGGATTAATTAATGAAGTCTGCACTAAATATGTAAAGAACTTCATTGGTATTTTGCTAAATTTCTTGGAGAAATAGATAACCCAGCTTTAATTTTTACATCACTTTGAAATGGATTCTATTTCTAACTTAGGATCATAAAAGGAATGAGGTGGGAAGGGAAAGAGCCCATCTGTAATTGTAAATATCATTTCAACAACAGCTTTCTAATAAATTCCATGCCAAATTGAGGAAAGCATAGTGGAAGGTCTGAATTTCACACACTTCACTAGAAATCACCTAGAATCAAAAGGGGGATGAAAGATGGGGGGGAGGGGAACATTTCTAGAAAATACAGTCTGAAATCTATCATATTTTCTATGATTTATGATGTTATAGAACATTAACATTATTTTGTGCTACATTAATCACATTAGGTTGTACTATATAAACTGAAAGGATCCTATCCTTCAAATTATTTATTCATTTTTATTTGTAAGTGGTAGTAGTACACATTTGTCATATACTGTAAGCACATTGACAGCAATGTCTGAAAAAAATCTCAGTGGTGCCTGGGGGATGGGGTGGTGGTGGATGTAGCATTACTAGGAGGCAAAATTGTTATATAAATTCATGGAAATTGCCTATAATTTTAAGATGATTCATCAGCAAATATTCTTGTAGATATCAGAAGATGGTCAAAGCCCAGGTGGTCAATAACATATAAAAGTAAGTCAAAGCTTCTGAAAATAAATGACTAGTAGTATTTTTAAAAATTTATTACATTAAGGTACTATCAGATGAATGGCCAATCAGGCCAAATTATCAAGGATAAAAAAGCAGTTTTTTGTCCAAAACATTTTGGCTTGACAAACCCAAGATATATCCTTCCATTTATAAGATAGAAGAAAATTTTATTTTGAAGGAAAAAAAGGGAACATTGAGGGCAAATAATCACAAGGACAAATATTGTCCATCTCTGATATTCTTGGTTTGAGGCCCACGATTTAATGAAATTACTTGAAAAGAAATAGAATAAAATTAACAGTGGCATAAGACCCTAAGCACATGCTCCTCTGATCTTCTCTATCAAGCTTTTTCTTGTTTCCTATATTTTCTCACATAGTTTTCCATATATGTATTTTCTGGAATCTCTAGGTATGGAATTATTTTATCAAACTCTATGAGGAAATCAAAATAAAACACTCTTACCCTGTTTTCAAAGCAAACTAGTTGAGTTCCTCTATAGATAGTCTGGATGTAGATAGGAATGGAAAAGGTTTTCATCTTTACACTGCTTTTATTATAATTAAACCTTATAATGACTGAGGATAGAAAGATGAGCCATATTAATAACACTAAAAACTTTGGGACAATTTTCACTAGGGGAAAAATGTGTATGTGAGCAGATATATCCAATTTTCCAGATATGTAAAGAAAATCGCATTCTATTCACGAAATTATTTCATTTAGAACCAGTTACTGCAACTGTCTTCTCTAGGCAGAGGATTTTAGGGTCAACATAGCCAACCAGCTCTCCTCTGTCCTGAGCTCTAGCATCATGTCCAAATAAATGCTGAGTATTTCCACCACTGTATTCCATAGGCATCTTAAACTCAATGTGTTTAAAACAATTTTCATCTTTTCCTCTAAACCATTACTGCTTCCTTACTCTCTCATTGCTATTAAGATTACCATCGCACATCACCCATATTTTATTTCATTTTTGCTTGAATAATCCTCATTTCTTTTTTTTTTAATCTTACTTATTTTCTCCCCATTTCCAAGTCTTATTGATTCTAGTTCATCAATGTCTCTCACATCTGTCCCATTTTCTCTATTCATACCATAACCACCAAGGGTCAGCCCCTCATCACCTCTCACCTAGATTACTCCATACTTTTCTAATTGACTTTCCTAGATACAAGCCATTCTCCCTCTAGTGCATCTTTCAAGGCAACAAATCTAGTCAATTATTATTTAATTTATTAAGCACCTATTAGGGGCCAAGCATTTTTTCTAAATTGTTGGCTTAGAAAGGTCAAAACAACAACCTTTCCATACAATAACAACAACAATAACAATAACAAAACTAAAACAGATCCTGCTGTCAAAGAACTCACAGTCTAATGGAGGAAATAATGTGTACAAACAGGGCAAATAATATTAAATGGGTTGAACTAGGAGGCTTCACACTATCAAATTAATATTAGTAAAGCATAAGTCTGTCACTCACCTACTCAAGAAGTATGAGTGGCCCTCCGTTGTCTTTAGGATAATATTCAGTTCTTTCATTTAACACTTAAAGCCTTTCACAACCTGGTCTCAGCCAGATTGATGACATGGTCCTTCAGTTTACACACACAATATTCTGATAAAACTAGTCAGCTTACTATTCCCTATATCTGATTTTCTACTGATCATGGAACCAATCCTCAATGGAACCACTTCTACCTCCTTGAAGAGACCATCCTCCAAGGCTTGAATTTTCCTCTTCCTCACTTCAGTCTCTAAAGCCCAGCTATCTTCACATTTCAGCTCAATTTATCACCCCTTTCTAAAAGCTTTGTCTGGTTCTTCCAGTTTTTAATGTCTCCTCCCTGTCACCCCCATAGTCACTTTGTATTCATTTTGTGTATTTAGAGAAAGACTCCATATGGAAGCAAGCTGTTAGAGGAAGGGGCTTTGGATATGGGAGTTGTGTGAATTGAGAAGCATCACTTGGGCAGCTAGGTGGCTCAAGTGGATAGAGTGCTGGGCCCAGAGTCAGGAAAACTCATCTTGGTGAATTCAGAACTGACCTGATTCAAGGCAATTCCAATAAAATTAGCATGAAAAGTGCTATCTGAATCCAGAGAGAAAAGAACTATGGAAACTGAATGTGGAAATGGCTTTGCATTTTCACCTATTTTTTGTTCTTTGTTTGTTTGTTTTTCTTTTCTTTTTTTCCTTGTGTTTTTTCTCCTTTTGATCTGATTTTTTGTTGTTGTTGTTGCTCAGCATGACAAAGATGGACATATGTTTAAAAGCATTGCACATGTTTAACCTATATTAGATTACTTGCTGTCTTGGGGAGAAGGGAAGGGGGAAGAGAGGAAGAAAAATTTGGAACAGAAGGTCTTGCAAAGGTTACTGTTGAAAACTAATTTTTTATGTATTTGGAAAAATAAAATGCAATTAAAAATAAAATGAAGTCAAAAAACATTTAAAAAGCTGATCCCAGATATTAATTATGTGATCCTAGACCAGTCACTTAACCTTGTTTGCCTTAGTTTCCCCTTCTGTAAAATGAGCTGAAGAGGGAAATAACAAACCACATCCAAGAAAACAGCAAAAAGAGGTCATGAAAAATCAGATACCCCTGAAAATGGCTAAACAACAACATATCATACCTTATATAACACACCCACAACCCACACTGCTACAATAAAAAACAAAGAATCAAACAAATCTTATTCCTATTATTGGTGATATGGCCAAAACTAACCTCTCTCTGGGTTCAAATCCCAGATTTCTAATTGCTTCTTTGATATTTTTATGTGAATAACACTTTAAGTTCAGTGTGTCCAAAACTGAACTCATCATCCTTGTTTTTAATCATCTCTCTCTACTGTCTTGATGGGCAGCAACTAGATTCAGCAAGTGACACAAATTAGAAAGCCCTGATAATTCTTCCAAATAAATCTTGCATTTAGAAATAAATCAAAACGTCTTCCTTATGTTTCCAAGTCTGTCATCACTTGCACATTGGTTTCCAAATGGCTGCATGCACACTAACATTTTGAAACTTAAAAAAAAAAAAATTAAATAGCCATGCTTGATCTCCCTAAAGAGAGAAGAAAACCATTTAAAAGCAAAGATAGGAAAAACCCACAAAACCTGAAAAACAACAAAGAAACAGAATGCTCATTAACTATCATTAGATTTATCCATTCAACCATTAAAAGAACCATCACAGAAACTAGAAACAATAAACTCAAAGAACAGTTAACTATCTTATCATATTCATTTATTCCACTGGGTAGGGGGAAGGGGTAGAACACACATAGAAATAACAAAGGAAAAATTTGCCCAAAATCGCACATAAAACATTACTTTTTAAATCCGTACCTTCCAACATGATGAACGAGGGTGACTGGAAATTAAAAACTTCCATTTGATTTATGTTTCTGAAGTTCCTCAGTATTTCACTTTCTTCATCTATTACATGCAAACACTAGCACCAGTGATGTTGAAATTTTGTGAGTAATAATCGGAAGTGTCAGATTTATAGAAGAAATCAATAGAATATGCAATAACAAATACCTTTTTTTAAAGGAGGAGAACAACTATGGTTCACAAAGCAAAGAATCTGATTTTTCCCATCTAGGGATAAAAAGTCTGAGCTATGACAAACCTTTGGGATACACTGACTTCTCTGAATTATTGTCCTTTTAATCACTGTGTTGAGAGGTACAGGGCTGTCCTTTACTACTCTTTTTATCCTTCTTTTTCTTACTTCTATTATTCATAAAGAAAAATCTTAAAACTGGACACATAAAGGTGCATCTCAATACCTTGTTCAAATAACTCTCTAAGCCTCAGGTTCTATATTTCACAAAATGAGGGGCTAGAACCAGAAGATCTCTTCCCTAGGACTGAACTATCCTTAAAAGTGACAATCTACAAAGTCCCAGACCAAGCTTCAATACTATTTAAACATTCACCAGGATTCTGGTATACCTGAGGTGGGCATCTTGATAGTTTTTCTATTGCCATTTTCCACCTCTTGCTCTTGTTCTGGTAGCAAGTACTACCAATGCAATTAGAAAGTGACAATGTACTTAACTGATCTATGATGGCAGTTATATTCTGTGATTGTCTATAGCCAGAATCAGTAAACTACAGACCATGGGCCTCCATCTATATATGGATAATCCATTCTAAGTTCACCAACTATAAAACAAAAGCAGAAACAACAAATCAGAAAGTGAGTTAGATTTGGTCCCACAGATCACTGAATCCTGGCAAAGATTGCACTCCCCTATGAGAATGTAAGCTCCATGAGAGCAGAGGCTAGCTTACCTCTGTGTTTATATCCCCAGTGCTCAACACAGTGCTTGACATATAGTAGATTCTTAATTAATCCTTATTGACTGGATTATTTGATTTAAAAGTGTCCCTCAGTTCTATTATATGAATGAGACTCCAATTTGACCATCTGATGAGATATCATATGAAATAAAAAGGGGTAGAGCCTTATTAGTTTTAAGAAAAATAATTTTATCCTTCAAGAAAAAAAGTGAGTGACTTCCAGAGTTATTCAGCTAGAATTAGTGCAAAATGAAGTTTATGGTGCTGGGAATTATCAGCTTCTGCATGGCTGATTTGATGTTATTCAGTTTTGCTTTTCATTCTCACAATTATTCAGTAATATTGAAAATCTATACCCATATTCACAGCTCTCCAAGTTGGAGCTCCTCTTAATGAAAGTCTGTTGTAAACTGATAAATCTATTCCCCAAAATGTCATCATAGGTTTCACCTATGATCAATGGGATTCATTCACAGTCATTTTGTGGAAATAATTATTTTATGCATTTTTCCATATCAGCTAAATGTTTCCTATCAGTGAGAAGAATGACAACTGACTACCTTTTTATTTCATCATTTTTCAAATGAGATCATAGAATCATAAGATCATTTATTGAAAATTGAAAAAGTCTTTAGAAACCATTTAATGTAAGCCTCTGATTTTTATATATGAGGAAAACTGAGAACCACAGAGAGGAAGTGACTTGCTCAATTTTTAAGTAAAAATACTCAAAAGTTCATTTTAAATTGTTTTTCCCTTTTTTTGCCTGTTCTAAACAAGAAAATATGTCTTTTCCATGAATATTTATGCAACTAGAATTTTTTACCTTATGCTTGTTGGACATGACTGTGCCATTGAACTAATACTATAAGCTTCCCATTCAAGAAAAGATGTGAAAATAAAATAGAGCAAGAAAAAGGGGCAAATTTTAATTCTTTCAAAATGACTTCATGCTAGCTCTGTAAGCTTACTTATAATCATTAGAAAGGCATGGAAGTTCTCTATTTCATAAAAAGTTACTTTTTCTGAGTAGGATCATTATCAGTTTTGGTAGATAAATTGTTCATGTTTTTTTTAAGCCTATATATATATCCTTTGCCTTCTGGAATATTACATTCTAACCTCTACTTTCTCTAATACAATCTAATCTAAAGGAATGGAATAACCATTCCTTTGGAATGGTAGCTGTTAAATCTTGGATGATCCTTACTGTGTCTCCTTGCTACTTGAATTCTATCATTCTGGATGCTTGTAATAAGTTTAACTTTATCAGGGAACTCTGGATTTTGATTATAACATTTCTGGGAGTGCATATCTTTTTTTTCAGGAAGTGAGGGGTATATTCTTTTCATTTCTTCTTTACCTTCTGTCTGTAGTATATCTGGACAGGTTTCTTTTATGATTTCTAAAAATGTGATCTGGGCTTTTTTTGTAACTCTTGGATAATCCAATGATTATTAAAATATCATTCCTCAACTGTTTTCCAAGCCAATTGTTTTTCATATAAGATATTTTACCTCTTCTTTTATTTTTTTTGATTCTTTTGACTTTATTATTTCTTGAAGTTTCAAGACATCATTAGCTTCCATTTGATCAATTCTCATTTTCAAGTAATTACTTTCTTTAGTAAGGTTTTGTACTCCCCACCACACAACTTATTAATTCTCTTTTTATATTTTTTCTCCCAAGCTCTTGCCTATTTTCCTATTTTTTCATCTACTGGTCTTATTTTTAACAATCATTTTAGATTTCCTGAATTCTTTTAGGAATTCTTGTTGAACTTCTGCCCAAGCTGAATTTGTCTTTGCAATTTTGCTTTTAAATTTCTTGTCATTCTTTTCTTATATTTGTATCTTGACCTTGCCTATCACCATAATAGTCCTTTGGCTTCTTTTTTATTTGCTTCATGCTTCTAGCCTTTTTCTTGTTTTTGGACTTTATATTAATGGTCAACTCTTAACTGTTCTGGAGGGGATATCTGATGTGAACTTTGTTTTTTTATATCTATGTGCTGCTTTCACAAGATTGTCTGGGAGCCTGAAAACGTTAGGTTTTCCCAAAGTGGTTTAATCTAGGCAGAGGTCCACTTGCTGCTCTTCTTATATGAGCTCTACAAATTGCTGAGCCTGTTTGGGTCTTCTGGATTCTTTCTAGTTGAGAGTTTCCACAGTCTCCTCCTTGCTACTATTGCTCTACAAATTCAAAGCAAGTGAATTGCTCACTCTTTTTGTTTGAAATGTTGCACTCTGCTCCAGGGATCAGAATCACAGTTACCTTCTAATGAACACTTGTTCATTCTCCATTACATCCAGGACCCATACTTGTTCCTCCCTCTCCTAGATGTGTGACCAGGTAGTAGTTTATAGAACTGCTGGATGGTATCTGTTTCTATATTCAGAACTCATTCAAAGATCCCCTGGAATTGCTTTCTGGTGTCCTGGCTTGTCCATTGCTCAGTCCCTGGGCAAAAGAATATTCCCTGCTTCCACCAAGCTCCTGGTCAAATCCCCTTTCGAATTCCTGAAAACCCCTTTCTCTCTTACCTGCCCTAACCTAGAAAAAAATGACTCACTATGACTTCTTGCCTTCTCTAATTAGATTTTACCTTGTCATGTTCTCAATATTTTTGTCAAGAAATTATGGGAAGAAAGTAAGACTCTAATACTTCCTCTTGTTCATTCAACTTGAATTGCTCACAGAATCTAGGTTTGCATATCTTCACAGACACAATTTGACAAAACAATTGTTGTTCTATGAAGTCAATGGATGAATTAGTCAACAAACATTCATTGAGCAATTATTATTATATTGCTAGACACAGTGCTAAACACCAGGGATTCAAAGAAAGAAAAACTACTTCCTGACTACAATGAACTTATATTCTAATGGAGGAAATAACATAAATAACTGTATAGGTATAAGCTATAAAGAGAGTAGAATGAAATTAATCACAGGATAGCTCTGGGGAGTGTGTTATACCCAGGAAAAGAATATTTACATCACCATAGTGCCTAATAGATATCAGATACGGACACATTCTTGGTCTTCTAAAAAAAATATCATATTATAAGCCAGAGAAGCTAAAAGATCCAAATGAGGAATGAGAACATTCTAGGCATAAAGGTCAGTTACGCCGTGTTAGGGAAAGGAGTGTTGAATTCAAGGGATTGCAAGATTACCAGCATGCTAAATCATATAATTGAATATGAATAAAAGGGAGTAAAAATATTAATATAAGAAAGGAAGGAAGGGCCCATTTTGGGAAGATCTTTATATGCCAAAGGAGCAATTTATATATGATTTTAATGACATTACTAGCGGGTAATAGGAAAATAATGGACCTTATTGAGTATGAAGGAAGGGCAATATAGTCAGATCTTCATTTTAGAAAAAAAAATCACTTTTGTGGGTGAGTGAAAGATGAATTTGAGTGGGGAGAAAAATGAGGGAAGGAGACCAATTAAAAGACAATTGTAATAATATAGGTATGAAATGATGAAAAAGTAAATTGCATGGCTATGGGAGAGAATAGAATTGGATATCCATATGTCCACTAAGCTCTATGGACATATGATATCACATATGGAGCCATATGTTATTGTATATATGATATTTAAACATGTTGTAGACCTTTTAAATGGACTTCCAAAGTTAATTAAGCTAGGCTCATTGAATTCATTGCACAATGGTAACCATATCTATCAACTTTCTGCTCATTCTTTGTCATGGAAGCATTAATAACTTGTCAATCCATTCGACTCACAAGGAGAATTCTTTAAAAATAAAAAATAAATAAATTTTACAAAAAAAAAAAAAAAAACTACAAACCCTGTACTTCCATCTCCAAGATTCTAAGAAATCAATTTGATTATTTTTAAAAATTTTTAACTGTTTATTATCTTTTTGATATCCACATATTCTCTAGTGTTTACTGATGCATGTAGAACATTCTACATGCATTTTAGAAGAGAATCAGTTGTGGGAAAAAACACGAGTATAGGATAATTCCACTATCCTTACATAAGTATTTAACTCCAAGACTCAATTACTCCTTTTACCTTTCTGAAATTTCCACTGGTCAGCTTTTGGATGGAAGTCTGCACTCTGCTTCCTAGATTTAAATAAAATTATACACCTGGTTCCAAATAATAAGACAACCATTTCATAGTTTATCAACACTCTGTTTAAGCATTTAAATATATAATATTCCTATTGAATAATAGGCTAATGAAAATAGAAATCTCTACATATGGGGAAAATATCTGATATATATCACTGATATTTCCACTGTTGTAAATTTGTCTGCTATGAAAATGAATAATGGATATATTTCTGGGATAGGAGGAAAGGAGGTTAACCAGGATGCAATTTACAATGAGAAATAGGAATGATTTAGGGTCATGATTAAGAAAAAAATGAAAACTGAAGTCCTTGGTATTATCATATCCTCCCTTCATAAAATAAATAAATAAATAAACCACAAGATGGTAGATTTTAGTAATCTTTCAAACATATTCATACTTTTGAGTTATTTCAAAACCACTTTTGGACTGTTTAGAAAATGTATCTAAGAAAACAATGGATCAAAGCCAATTGAAAATAACAAAATTTCATTTAAATAAAAAATAAATTTGGAAATAATTTGCAAACTTTTTTGACTTATCCAAAATAAATTCTTCTGGTTTGCACATTGGAATTCAGAAATCAGATATCCAGCAGAATATCTTTTTAAAAATTGGGCTTAAAAAAAAAAAACATTTTGGTACTGGTTTCAATTCTAGCTTTACAGCAATTTCTTGAAACACTGTTTACAAAGCTATTTGGTGGTGACACATTTGTTCCTTTTCAGCCTTTGTTACTGAAGTGTCTCTGCTGAAAGTATAGATTAAGTAAAAATTTCCCCAAGTGAAAATATTTTATCTTTCAAACCCACACCTGTGCCTTCTTTGAAAATTATAATGATAGGCCAGTCACTATGCTTCAGGCAGTTTGTCATAATCTTTTAATTTTTAACAGAACCAAAAACTAATTAATTCAAGAAGCTCAATTATAAACTCAATATGTACAGAAGTAAAATCCCTGTATGAAAGCTGAAGCTATATGTAGGCATAGTTAAGATATCTAATCAGATCATAAGGTTATTTTGATCCATCAAAATTTACATGTTCAATTATGGTTTGATTAATCTGGTAAAGAAGATAACAAAGTACTGTAAAGTGAATAAAAAGAATGATTTTCAGAATTGTAGGATGGAGATGTATATGTGTTTACCCAGCACAAATGAGAATGATTATTTAAAAATGAAAATACAAGTACAGGATGAAAAATCAGATGAAAATGTATGGCAATCATGTATTATAAGATTGATCCATAAAGCAGAAAGTATTCTCTCTGTCTCTTTGTTTCTCTCTCTGTATCGCTCTCTCTTTCTCTGTATCTCTCTCTCTCTCTCTCTCTCTCTCTCTCTCTCTCTCTCTCTCTCTCTCCATATATATATATATTTTTTTTTCTTCTGGTTTTTATACAATGACTTATCTGTTATCTTCTTAATACATTATTGATTAATGCATTTTTGTCTGGGAATTTTCTGTAGGTCAATTGCAGCATACCAAGAGTCATCAATAATGTTCTTCCCAAAGTAAAGTTAGAAAAACAACAACAACAAAACAAAATTCAACAAGCAGAACAATTATCTATCATAAATAATATAGTAAGTCTACAATCACATATGTCACTTCTCAGAAATCACCCACAATAAAATTCCTTAATTTCTGGGTAAAAGAGAGTGAATTTATCTTATGAGTGGGCTTTATTTTCAGAACATGACATATGTCAACTTACAGAGAAAAGTACTACACCATTTTAAAAACATATGTAGATGTTGAGTAAAAATAACAGCTGCTTGTTAATCAAGATATGATTTAGTACTATCTTTAAGATGAATTTTATTTGGAGGCACCAAAAATATGCCTCAATGTATGTCTCTTGAACTAAAATTCACTTACAGTCAGAGACCCAGACATTAGGAGCCAAAAATAAGGCTTTTAAAAAAAATTCAATCATTTTAAAAGTGGAAATTAGATCACAAGTGCAGCAATTGATTTAATTAAAGGCAACTATTCCATAAAACCATTATTGTCTTTAGGTTCAGCAATCTGCATTCCAAGTAGAATGGATATTATTCATTCCAGTGGTTTTCAAGGTAGACAATTCACTTCTTCAACTTGCCTTTAGAGGGGAAAAAATTATCTTGCAATCAAACATGATAGTTCTCTAGAATTTTCAAGAACTGAAATAGAAGAAATTTTTAGAATGTTTGGTATAATTAAATTTTTTTCTGGCCAAAATTTTGTAACATTAATTATTCTTTTCCCCTCAATTTAAAACGTGTTTTATAAAGTAGTGAAACCAGCAACTACATATCCCATTGAGAATTAGTCACTAAAACGAGCAGAACCAGGAGATCATTTATATACCTCAACAACAATACTGTTTGAGGATATATTCTGATGGAAGTGGATCTCTTCGATAAAGAGAGTCAATTCAGATCAAAGATGGACAGAAGCAGCTACACCCAAAGAAAGAACACTGGGAAATGAATATAAACTGCTTGCATTTTTGTTTTTCTTCCTGGGTTATTTCTACCTTCTGAATTCAAATCTCCCTGTGCAACAAGAAAACTGTTCAGTTCTGCACACATATATTGTATCTAGGATATACTATAACCTATTCAACATGTAAAGGACTGCTTGCCAACTAGGGAAGGGGATGGAGGGAGGGAGGGGAAAAATTGGAACAGAAGTGAATGCAAGGAATAATGCTATAAAAAAAATTACCCTGGCATGAGTTCTATCAATAAAAAAGTTATTTAAAAAAAAAAGAGAGAGAATTAGTCACTAATCAGCTTTATGTAAACTTTGATAAGTTTATATCAACTTCAATTATGCTTGGATGGTGGAATACCAATTTTTAGGCCATGAGAGAATGTTTATCATCACATGATGGGGCTTTCTTTAGGACATATGCCCAAATCACCCAGCTAAGTTCATGGCACATGAGATTCAGGGCAAACAGATCTTCACACTGGGAAAATAACAGGAAGAAAGGTAAGGAAACTGTCCCAATCGAGAAGTTTTAAACATTCAGCCTTTTCTAACTACATAGCTAATGGGAAAAGGTTGTTTCTATCCATAAAGTAGAAGAATGCAGAATGCCTCTTCCCAAAAATTAATCCTTCAGTCTCCAAAATTGGTGCCTCAATTTCAGGTGATTTGGACATACCCAACAAAATCTGTTCCAGTTTTATCAAGATGTTTGAATAAAATAGAAAAAGAAATATAAGGGGAAAAATGTATGCAAACAACCCACAGTTTCAGAAGCTAGAGGAGATAAGAGGTAGAACTAAAAATGATACCAGTAGCAATCCATTTATTTTGCTGTTTCACTAACTTTTTTTTCATCTTTGTATATGTCTATTGATGATTTTCTGGCTTATAATATTTTTAAAAGGAACACTTTACTAAAAATCAGAAAAAATGGGTTTATATCCTAACTGAATACTTATTATGTGACCATGAATCAATCCACCATGTCTGTAAATAGTATTTACCTTATAAAGTTGTTGAGGACCAAATGAGATAATATATACTACAAGCTTAATATACCAAAGACTCACATTTATATAATACTTTGTGTTTTACAAAACATTTTCCTCAGAACTATAATGTTGATAAACACTACTGTTGTATTTGTCTTTAGAGCCTTAAAAGATCTTAAAAGACTTGACCAAATTCACAAAAACATGCATACCCAGGTGCTCCTTATTCCAATTTTAGACTTTCTTCTGTAAAGTTCAGACCCTGCCATTGTTCTATTTAATAAGAATAATTGTACCTAAAGTTTGGAAGATACCCCCCAAGTTTTGTTATTCTAATTAAGTTTATAACTTGAAATGAATGGTTATGAAAACACAAGTCTATTGCATTAACACCAAAGCAACATAATAATATAGAACATGAAACAACATATTTACATTGCATATGACAAGAAGCCAATGTTTTTTAATGAGCTTGCAACTTTTCCACCTTAAAAATGCTTTAATACTTTTTACCCTCTGTGTGCACACAAGCATTTATCATTATCCTTGTTTTTAGGGGGTTTTGTTGTCCTAAAGCAAAGTATCTAAATGAGTTTTATTTATTTGAGAAAGCAAAATTATTTGCCTTTTTTTCTTGAAGAATAATATGCATACAGAATATCTCACAATATTAAAAAAATTCCACAATTTAGGTTAAATATAGTAGTAATATTTAGTTCAGGCTCTATGTCCAATCCACTCTCTATCAATAAAGTAGATAGAAATAATAAATCAGACTAGATAGTAGTTAATAAAATAAAATAGAAAAGTAACTAGAGATAAATCAAGCAAGGGAATCATTATTAACTCTTAATATATCAAAGACTCACATTTATATAATATTTTGTGTAATATGTAATATGTAAATGGATGCAATTCCCTATAGATTAACATGGTGGTAAGAAAAAGGAATAAATTCCTGGAAAATTAATGATGTAAAGTAAGCATCTATCTTTATTTTAGTTAGGAAATTCCTCTTGCCTCAGTCTTCATGATTTCCAGTCCTGAAAACTGTTTACATGACCCAGGAATTCCACCATTTCTTGGCTGCATCACACTTTTTTTTCTGATTAAAGCCCAAAGAACTCATCAATGGGTGCTTGTCAGCCATACAGGTCATCTCCGGATGCTCTTCTCCATGCTACTGCTCTCTGATATTCTCATCACTATTTTTCAGGTTTCTTAATTATCATCCAAAGAAATTTTACCTTGAAACTGCTTGCTGTTACTGTTGGCAGTCCCAGGATCAAGAGCTAACTTTCACTTAAAGTGAAACTACTTGAGTGTGGAGGGAGTAGTGGAGAGGGGTGAGAATTCTTGAAGAGAGGAGAATAAATCAATAAATTTCAAGACTCCAGATTTTTCCCACCAACAGAATAAATTTGTGCCTCATAGTGAACATAGACTGGTGAAACACCCAGAAAACTTGGGAGCAGAGAGGGAACCTGCTGGGATGATATAAAATTTGAAGAAAGGAAGATTGGCTGGGGATTAACCCAAGTGAAGTGCAAACACTTCCAGGCTAGCTCTGCAGAAACCCAGCAGGGCCCCCTGAGGCTAGCTGGAATCTCTGCAAGAGCCACAGACGCTTTCACCTCCTGGACTGCCGGGCTGAGTCTGGAATCTGAGTCTGGGAAGATTGAGTGAACCTCAGCTAATTGGGATGACCAGCTGTGCTGCAAAGGTGCCCCTCTGGGTGAGAAGGAACCAGCACACTGAGTGCAGAGGCAGTGGATAGGGGCACTGTTAGCTTCTGGCACTTTTAGGAGCAGGAAGCTCTAGGTTTGGGGGTTCCAGGTCAGAGAGGAGAACCAAAGTGAATGTCCACTTCATGATTAGAGATGCTTACTGATACTTCTCATTAAAAATAATAGCAATAATTGGCAAAGAAGAAAGCCCATTCATAGAAACTTACCTTGGGAACAGGGAAGTTCCCATTCATCTTCAGAGAAGGACAGTGAAGTTAAAAAAAAAAAAAAAAAAAAAAAAAGCTTTTGTCCCAAAAAGTAATGTCAAATGGCTCCCTGACCAAAGAGAATTTATAGAAGAACTCAAAAAAGACTTTAAAAATGAAATGAGGCACTGAGTAAAAAAAAAATACATAAAAACTAAGAAAATGAAGATTATGAAAAAAAAAGTTAATCAACTGGAAAAGGAAATAGAGTCTTTAAAAAAGAAAGTAATTTTTTGAAAATTGGATTTGAACAAAAGAAGCTATGGGACCAAAAAAAAATAACAAACTATAAAGAATGGAAAAATAGAATAGAATGTGAAATATCTCATAAGAAAACCAAGAGATGCAGGGAACAGATAAAGAAGAACAAAAATAACAATAAATTGACTACCTGGAATCTGTGACCAAAAAAAAAAAAAAAGAAAAGAAAAAGAACCTTGACACAATAATGCAAGAAACAATCCAAGAAAATTGCCCTGGAGTGATAGAATATGAGGGAAAAGTAGAAATAGAAAAGACAACAAAATTCACTTATTAGCATGTCAAAAAGATCCTTTGTGGAAAATACATAGGAATATCATTGCCAAATTTTGAAACCTCCAGATCAAAGAAAATAATTTGCAAGAAACTAGGGGGAAAAAAACAATTCAAATATGCTGGGGTTACAATTAGACAGCCACAATAAAACACCACAGGTCCTGGAATCATATATACTGTCAATCAAAAGAACTAGTCCTGTGGCCAAAAATATCCATTGTATTGCAAAATTATACATAGTATTGAATGGGAAAAAAAAGAGAGGGGACATTTCATGAACTTGCAGATTTGCAGGAGTTTGTCTCCACTAAAGGAAAACTTAATAGAAAAGAGGTAATAGCAAAGATTAATTTCAAGGAATTTAACATGGACAAATTGTTTATATTTTTTACATGGAAATATATACCTATGTTTAAGATTGGCATCTGTAACTGGGTAGCTAAAAAGAACATTTGGGGCAATATTGAGTATGATTCAAGTCTAAAAAAGCAAAACTAAGAAAAGATCAAAATAGTAGTTATGTTACACAAATGAAGTGCAAAAAAAGAACAGACACAGAGGAATTAGAGTGAGGAGAAGGGTTAATAGTTCTGAAAACTACTCAGATTGGGAATGGGTTAAATATACAACATGACATATATACCATGAAGGGTATAGCATCCTCCATAATCTATAAAGAAATGAGGGGGATAGATGGGCGAGGGAATAGGCTAAGGTAGGATACAGAAGGATGTGTAGATTTATGGCAGTGGAAAAAGGTGTGTAGATTAATGGGAAAAAGATGAAAAGAGAAGGAAAGGTTGGCTGGGAGAAGATAAGGGAGAGATCGATGGGTGAGGAGAGATTAAGTAATAGCAAGGCAAGTGAAAGAGCTGAATTAAAGTAGAAAAGTTAACAGGAATAGGGAATGAGATATATAGAAACACTACAACAAGAATCAAAAGTAGAATTTACTAGAAAAAAAAAGTAGGGCTAATAACCATTGATCTAAGTCAAATTAGTCAAAAATCTATATTAGATATCAGACATATTATTTAGATTCCTGTTTACATAAGAGTGAATGCATATGCATATATATGTATCAGAGTTTATGTGAGTATGTATGCATGTAAGTCTATGTATGTGTATATCTGTGAGTGGGTGTGAATGTGTGTATGTGTATGCATTTACACACATATATACATATATAAACAGATGTGTAGCCTGCTTGGGCAATTAGGGGGGAGGGGAGAATGAAAGGAGAAAAAAAAGAATAAAATAAAATGTGCTCAGCAGAGAATAAAAAAGGAAGTAAAGATGGACTCATGAATATAATTCTATATTCTATTCTATTACTATATATGCTTTCTTGAAATGGAAATTTGTTATATAGTTTGAATCCTCCCTGATATTCTGCTAGACACATGACAATGTTTTGTTTTCCCTTCCCTATGTTTCTTTTTTTTTTCTATTTTTCTCATTTTCTATTAAATAAATTTTAAAAATTAGAAATTTTTTTAAAAAGAAAGAATTACATATATATAATGTCCTGGCTTAAACTGATAAAGGGAATTCTCCATGCAAATGAAGCTATGGATCCCATCTATTTTCATGTGATATTATTTTTTATGCTCCTTTCAATAAATAAACTTAAAATAAAAAAAAAGAAAAAAAAGAACGAAAGAAAAAGGGAAAAAAAAAAGAAATTATCCAGCTTTAGACAAGTCAACATATCTTTAACTTTATCCTCAGGGAAGTTAAAAACCCTGGCTTTGCTTGGGCTGGAGTGTGCAGGTGCATATGTATGCACACACACACACACACACACACACACACACACACTACACATAAAGGTGTTCAGGCAATTGTGAGAATTTCCTGACATCTTCCTTATGGTAGAAATTCACTGGGTTAGGACAACTTAATTCTGTATATCTCTTCTTTGCTTCAAGATATAAATTGTCTTCCCCATCATAAACACACATACACATTCAACCACACTCACACAGCCATGACCACTTGCTGAGACTTTCTAAGGCTAGGGATAATACTCTTACTTCTTCCCATGAATCCTTCCATCTCTTGTCATATTTTCCTCATAACTAGAGCTGCATCATTTAAATGATCCTGAAGCTATTATAAGCATTCAGAGAGCCCTAGAAACACTGCAGGAGGGGCAAGTACCTTTCTGTCCTTATGGCAAAGATTATCTTTTTCTTCATTTTGTGATGAAGTTAGGCAGAAAAAAAATTATCTCCATCAATAGTTAAACTAGAGAGTTCCATTTGCTTAGGCATAATGAAATGCCATCTCTTTCTTGGAGATATAATGAAGGAAACATTTCACTAAGGAGTCATCCATTTTCTAGGTGACAATGGATCAAAATAATACTTCAGTTCTGTATATGTTGTGGGGGGAGAGAATTGCATACCTCCTTTTTAGCACTTTAGTGACATAAATCCTAATGAGCCGATACTTTAAACTATCTCCTTTTTAGCAACCATTTCTTTTTCTTATTCTCAAGTTTGGTTTTGATATGAGTTGAATATAAAGCCACCCACAGCACTTAAATTAGACCAGAGGATTAATATCTGTTTTTCATGGTCACCCTCTTCTCACTCTACTCTGTCTTCCTAATTATTGTCATTAGTGTGCTTTTTTTTTTCCTTGAAAGGAAATATTGACCTCTTTGGAGTGAATTATCGAAATGGTGCATTTGTTTTATTGATAGTTCTGCAACATAACATTCAAAGTTCCAGAGGTTGCAGAACTTTGCTCACTGAGGCCAAAAATGGGCAATAAATTAAACAGGGAAGAAAACACAGTCTATTTAATTAATTAGTGCATCTGTAATTTACCCTGAATGGGGTCCCAGGTGTATAGAATGAATGTTGGTGTCTCAAAGTGATTGAAGCTGGCACCCTTGCAAAGGAAGAACTGGCACTACTTCACCCATCCCCATTACATTTTACTTGGAGAGACTTTTTGGACTAAAAAAAAAGTATTCTTTTTTCTCAGGCATTAATCTACATTCTACAGTGAACCTTGCCCTTTTATTCTCAAATTAAAAAACAAGTGCTGCATATAGGAAGAACATATAATTATTTTCTGCAGATTGAGGCATAGTAGAAAGCCTGTTTAGATAAGTATTTTCTAATCTTTTCAGTATTTGTATCTGTATATATATTTATATCCACATCCACATCCATATCCATAACTATATGCATATGTATCTATTATCTTTGACTAGTTGGTTTAAAGTTTGCACAATATGTCATCTTCACAACAACTCTAAGAATTGGGTACTCTCATCATTCTCATTTTTATAGATGAGAAAACAAAGGTACAGCAAGGCTTTCTACATCTGGACTTATGCATGTGTGCATATGATATAATATCTTTATTCTATGTTATCTAATGCCTGACCTTGCTATAATGAACCTAAGAGTTTGTCAAAAACATAACTTAACAGAATTTGACTAAAATCGTTCTATGCAATTTTTTGAGATTTTCTTATTCTCAAGATATGTAATACTATTTTTTCCTCAATACTAGAGATTTTGTGGAATAATGGCTAAAGCTGGCTGTTGAGCTAGAAAACTCAAGTCCTTCCTCTGACAGGGTTGTGTGACTCTGGAAAAGTCACCTAATCTGTTTTTTTTGAAACTCTAAAAGTATGTTACACAAAAGATGTTGACCGGTACTAACAGATTGTTGTGCAAGTTCATATACCAATGAAATCAAAGGCCCAGTCACCTCCGAGATATTTCCTTTTATCACCAGGTGGTTATGAAGTTTGGCAAAGTTTATTAACTGAATCATAATTTCACTAGTACCACCATATAATTAAGCTAGTCCACCCAAATGCTTGAGTGACCTATTTAATTGTATCTTCATAAATTGGTAATATCATAAAACATACCACCTAAAGGAATCAATCTTTAATTTGGGATGTTTATAGCCTAGGGGACTCATATTAACTGCAGATGTTCATTTACCATAATGAGACACGTCTATTGCAAACAATTCATTCTTTTTTATTTTTTCAAAAAAGGACATTTAAAATAATTATTCTAACTGCAGGTGTTATAATGCCACAGCATGATCCAAAAGTATCATTTTAAGAAATCACTTCTTAAGCCATGGTGTTTACAATTACAGCTTTGTTCATTATAATAATATACAAAAATGTTCATAAAATAAACTAGTTTATTTACTTTCAGAACTTAATCCACTGCAAAGACATCCTTCAATGACAAAAGTATGCAAATAAATAAATAACTGATTAGATTTTTTCCTATCTTTATAGGATAAGTTTCTGAGTTGATCCTTTCTGACATCTTAGTTTTTTGTTGAGAAGAGAGTCTCTTATAATTAGTGGGAAGATTAGAATGAAAGAAAAAAGATATGAAAATCTCCCATTCTAAACTATCATCCTCTGGCACAACTGTAGGATCTTTCTCAAACTACCCTTTAGAAGGATGCTCTGGGTCCTGGAGAGTACCTAAAAAGCACTTGGTACCTTTTGTCCTGTCTTCAATGATGACCCGATGGATTGTTTTTTATTCTTTAGGTCATGCTTTAAAATTTCAAGACATAAGAAGCAAAGCTCTATTTTATCTGTCGGTATCTTACAAAATTAAATAATCTGTATCAGAATAGAAGATGTGAGAGAAGAATAACAACCTCTTGGACCCAAAATGATATCATAAGGAAGGAAAGGGTCAAATAATGAATTTTGGAATAAGTCATGGGGATATACTTTCTTAATTAGCAAACATTTATCTTAGTAAGAAGACTCATTTTCTATTTTGTTGTTGTTTTTCATTATTTTTTCTAGAGGTAGCATGATAAATTATATAACTGATGCAAAGTTACTTCTCACATATTGAAGTAAGCTAAGCTCTCATAAAAGTTTTTGAGGGTGATTAAAGCATAGAAGAGCATTTCTAATGCAGGAAGGCAGAGTATTTAAGAAACATGGAGGGAATTCTAGACAAAGATCTTCATATCTAGTTGTCATGAGGTTCAGAAAAGTTCTTCAGGCCACAGCATCCTCATTTGTTGATGATGTAGCAAGTGTTTAATAGAGCTTGAATGGATTATATATAACTGAATTGGAGAGGAATTATAGTCAGGCTGTGAGGAGGACATGATGAAAGGAAGAAGGAAATATAAATGGTGTTTGTTTTTTATCATTTATCTATCTCTACACAATCAGGGAAGCAAATATACAGAATCCATAAGGCCTTAAGAATCTCACTTGTAAATTGGATTTGAAATTGCTATTGAAAAAGGCAGGGAAAAAAAAGGCCTATAGAAGCTCTTTTGTGGGAATCAAAAAATTGTAAGCAAAGTGAATTCCCACTGACTGGGAATGACTGACCAAATTATGATATATGAATGAAACAGAATATTATTATACTATTAAAATTTTCAAATATGATGTATTTAGGGAAGAGAAGACGTATGAAATACAGCAGGATAAAATAAGTAGAATTAAGGAAAAATATATAAACATACAAATATTAATTTATACATATATATGCATTTGTAATTACTGCATTAATGAGCAAAGCAAAAGATCATAAAATTATAATTATGTTATTAAAATATACTGGAAAATATAATCCTAGGGAAGAGAGAAATCAATATACCTCCCTCCTTCTATTGCAGAGGTATTTTACAGATGGCAATGTTTCTAAAGCTCTATTTATAGTAACAGAACACTGCATGCCCCATTTTAGTTGGATTACCTACTTGTATTAACATTTGAATGCTCATTGAAATAGGGATGGGCCATGTATATTCAGAAATTGCTATGGTACAAAAACAAAAGGTACCAATATCAGTTAGCCTGAGAGTAAACATTGGCATGGTTCTATGGGGATAAAATATGGGAAGGGGAATACTTGTCTAGATCAGACTTTTCTAGGACATTCTAGTTTACAAATTCTGTAATTATTTTAAAAAAGATTTGTTTCTAATGATAGCCATCTCTAGGAGGGGAAGAGAAAAGTGGAAAAAAAGAAAGAAAAATAAATTTACATGATAACTTCCTTACATATTTAAAAGGAATAGAATTTGTACATAATAGATTAATAATTTCATGTGCAATTAAATTTTAATTATACTATATTAAGAGCATGCTTGTTTTATCCCATAAATTAAAATTTAAATTAATAAAAATTATATTTACATATGCATACACATTTGTATGTATATAGATGTGTGTATGTACATACATGTTCTGCTGCGTATTATTTTAGTTGGGTAAATTAAGACCAAATTGCCAAAGTGCATTTGTGCCTCTTTCTATTTGTGTGTGTGTGCATTGAGACCAGAGAGAGAGGAGGAGGGAAAGGACATAAAGTAAAATCATATTTTTTTCCAAATAATGTAATCTGCTCCTGATCTACAAATATTTGTTTAATTGTATTTCATTATTTATATTCCATAAGAGATTAGAATTTATTTGTAGGTGGAAGAGTGAACTTTAATTATTATTCGCAAAAGCAAACACCATGAACTATTGGACTCTAATCTTGAATTGGCAAAGGGGGCATTCTACTATGGAAAACTAAATGATAAAAAAGTGGTGGAATCTTCTACATGATACACTAAATACTACACTAGTAGATACTTATTTCTTCTTTTAGAGTTGGTTGCTTGTCTTTACAAGTTAGAAGATTTATAGAATAAAGGCAAGTATGAGAAGAAAAAAAAAGATAAATAAAGGAAGATGAAGAAAAAACAATGGATTGAGCTGTGTAACCTGTACAGCTAATTATTTACCATCTGGACTTTAGGTTTGTCATCTGTCTTGATGTGGAAGGCAGTGAATAATTAAAAGAATAAAAGGAAACCTGAATTCAAATCTTATCTCTGACACTTCCTAGCTAGATAATCATGGAACAGTAATGTAACCTCTTTGAATCTTAGCTTCATCATCTGTATAATGAAAATAGAGTTGTTGAGAAGACAAAATAATCCTCAGTGCTTAGCATATAGTAGGAACATAATAAATACTTGTTAGCTTGACTTTGCTAATAATGTATGTAAAATGTTTTTTAACTATGAAATTCTGTAAAGGTATCATACCCCAGAATTTTTTAGCCCCTTCATATCTAGAAGTTCTGTCATGTGATCTGTTTTTTTTAAATAACTTTTTATTGACAGAACCCATGCCAGGGTAATTTTTTACAACATTATCCCTTGCACTCTCTTCTGCTCCGATTTTTCCCCTCCCTCCCTTCACCCCCTCCCTCAGATGGCAAGCAGTCCTATATATGTTAAATAGGTTACAGTATATCCTAGATACAATATATGTGTGCAGAACCGAACAGTTCTCTTGTTGCACAGGGAGAATTGGATTCAGAAGGTATAAATAACCCGGGAAGAAAAACGAAAATGCAAGCAGTTTATATTCATTTCCCAGTGTCCTTTCTTTGGGTGTAGCTGCTTCTGTTCATTATTGATCAATTGAAACTGAATTAGGTCTTCTCTTTGTCAAAGAAATCCACTTCCATCAGAATACATCCTCATACAATATCGTTGTTGAAGTATATAATGATCTCCTGGTTCTGCTCATTTCACTTAGCATCAGTTCATGTAAGTCTCGCCAGTCCTCTCTGTATTCATCCTTCTGGTCATTCCTTACAGAACAATAATATTCCATAACATTCATATACCATAATTTATTCAGCCATTCTCCAATTGATGGGCATCCATTCATTTTCCAGCTTCTAGCCACTACAAACAGGGCTGCCACAAACATTTTGGCACATACATGTCCCTTTCCCTTCTTTAGTATCTCTTTGGGGTATAAACCCAGTAGAAACACTGCTGGATCAAAGGGTATGCACAGTTTGATCACTTTTTGGGCATAATTCCAGATTGCTCTCCAGAATGGTTGGATGTGTTCACAACTCCACCAACAATGTATCAGTGTCCCTGTTTTCCCACATCCCCTCCAACATTCCACATTATCTTTCCCTGTCATTCTAGCCAATCTGACAGGTGTGTAGTGGTATCTCAGAGTTGTCTTAATTTGCATTTCTCTGATTAATATTGATTTGAAGCATATTTTCATATGGCTATAAATAGTTTTAATTTCTTCGTCTGAGAATTGTCTGTTCATATCCTTTGACCATTTATCAACTGGAGAATGGCTTGATTTCTTATAAATTAGAGTCAATTTTCTATATATTTTGGAAATGAGGACTTTATCAGAAGCTTTGACTGTAAAAATGTTTTCCCAGTTTATTGTTTCCCTTCTAATCTTGTCTGCATTAGTTTTGTTTGTGCAAAAACTTTTCAATTTGATATAATCAAAATTTTCTATTTTGTGGTCAATAGTGATCTCTAGTTCTCCTTTGGTCATAAATTCCTTCTTCTTCCACAGGTCTGAGAGGTAAACTATCCTATGCTCTTCCAATTTATTTATAATCTCATCCTTATGCCTATAATCTCATTTTGATCTTATCTTGGTGTACGGTGTTAAGTGTGGGTCAATGCCTAGTTTCTGCCATACTAATTTCCAATTTTCCCAGAAATTTTTGTCAAATAATGCATTCTTATCTCAAAAACTGGGGTCTTTGGGTTTGTCAAACACTATATTATTAAAGTTATTGGTTGTTTTAACCTTTGCATCTAACCTATTCCATTGATCAACCAGTCTATTTCTTAGCCAATACCAGATGGTTTTAATAACTGCTGCTTTATAATATAATTTTAGATCTGGTACAGCTAGGCCACTTTCATTTGATTTTTTTTTCACTAATTCCCTTAAAATTCTTGACCTTTTGTTTTTCCATATGAACTTTGTTGTTATTTTTTCTAGATCATCAAAATATTTTGGGGAGGAGTCTGATTGGCATAGTGCTAAATAAATAGATTAGTTTAGGTAGTATTGTCATCTTTATTATATTTGCTCGCCCAATCTAAGAACATTTCATATTTTTCCAGTTGGTTAGATCAGACTTAAGTTGTGTGGAAAGTGTTTTGTAGTTTTGCTCATAAAGTTTCTGATTTTCCCTTGGAAGATAGATTTCTAAATATTTTATACAATCAGTAGTTACTTTAAATGAAATTTCTCTTTGTAACTCTAACTGTTGGGTTTTGTTAGTGATATATAAGAATGCTGATGACTTATGGGGGTTTATTTTGTATTCTGGTGACCTGTTTTTTCATACCAAAGTATCCCACTATGGCTATCATTTCTGTGAAGATGTATAAATTCTTCTTTTTCAAAATAAGCTCATTAACCACAGGGACTGCCTATTTTTATTTATATTTCTAGCACTGAGCATATTGCTTGGCACATCGTAAGCTGTGAATAGGTGGCTTTTCCATTCATTCATTCCTATATAAGTCAATTATTATTATAGAACTTTAAAGCTAAAAGAGAAATCAATGCTTATTTAATTAAACTTCCTCATTTTACAGATGAGAAAATTGAGATATTGTCCTTAGGACTAAATCTTCTTTTAAGTCAAGAATAGTTACTCTGGCATTGATTTAGTTTATCTCAATATTTAATTTTACTTTCTTATTGTAATGATACATCTATAAGTCTATGTCTACATTAATAAATAAAAAGTTTTATTTTTCTTCTTTTTTCCAAGCTATCCAATTTAATATTTATATTTGTTTATGATAGCAAGGCTAAAACAGATCTAATATTGAATAAATATAATGGTAATGTTTTATGATTTTAAAACACTTTTGGAACATTTAAATGGATATAATATTAGTACACATATATACATGTATATGCATATATATCCATGCACACTTTGATTTGGTACTATCTTATTCTTTTCATTTTAACTACAAAATGACAGCAATGCTATGCTATGTGCTATATGATTTCAAATAATTCTATTAAATCTTATAATTATAAGCTTTCCTTATAAACTTACTGGTATGAAAATAATTTTTTAAAGACAGAATCAAAGTATATCTAATAATAATTTCTTATTTTAAATAATTCAAGATTTTATTCCATAACTTCTTTATATGGATCCTTCTTTGGTACATTTTATTTTTAAAAAGGTGAAATCAGAATATTGATTCAAAAACTTTCAAAATGAAAATATGTGCCCTAATAATTATATTTAACATAGAATTGTCATGGGGGTCCAAAATATGAATTAGGAAAAATTCCATATAGTTTGTATTTACTCCTAAATTTCACTTGTGCTAACAAATTATACTACAAACAGCATATCATAATTAGCATTCGTCTATCATTTATTAAGCCATCATTAATGTCTGAATTCCACCAAATATATTTGTTATTTCAAAGGTTTTATTCATTTTGCATCTGTTTCAGAGAATGAGCACAATAATGAAAATGCTTTGTTAAATCCCAAGTTCAAAACTTCCTTAGTTTATAAAAACAGAAGAAATTAATTTCTACCAAATGACACCAAAATGTCAAAGCACTTTCTTTACCAAAACAATAAATTATATAAATTATAGATGAAAAATAGCAATTATCTAATCCAGTTTCCCAATGGAGGAATTATTTCTATATAATGACATCCCAAATTATGACTTAAGTTATGGTTGAACACACCTAACCTTTTTTTTTTTTTTTTAATCTTATGTACTGAACTTTTTGATGAATGGATGAATGCTCCCTGATAACTTATTTACCTCCTAATTTTCACATTCATTTAGTACAGGGTTTCTTAAACTTTTTCTACTTGCATCCTCTTTTCACCAGGAAATTTTTATGCAGCCCTGGGTATATAGATATATAAAAGATGTGCAAATTAGACATTTACTGATACTAAATCATAAATTCACAACCTCCACATTCAATTACATGACCACATATGAGTTCTCAGTCACAGTTTAAGAAGCTTTGATTTAGTGGATCAGTCACAGATCTAGAACTGGAAGAAATCCCAAAGATCATTCAGTCTAACCTGCTCCTTTTCTAAATAGAAAAAGGAAGCCCAGCAAGTGTTTAGTGACTAGCCTGAAGTCACACAGGTAGTAAGCATAAGAGGTCATTATTTGATCACAGGTTCACTGATTTCAAAGTTATTCTCTCTGTCCTATATCATATTACCTCCCTAGATTTGTTATATTCATGTGTTGTGGATACTTTTAAAATCTCATACAGCCTAGTGTCTCAGACAGCTATGACAAAGATTTTCTATTCTTCTTAATCCTTCACATTCAAACCGTACTTCTTCCTATGTCCTCCCACCTCCTCAGGAGAGTTATGTCATTAATTATCACCTTTGTGTTTACATCTTCAATGTCTTCCTGCCATTGGCTCACTTTCTCAACTTACAAACTTTGAATCTTTCCAAACTTAATAAAATCTTCCATAAAACTTGATTCTTTCTTGAGTTTCTATCCCATAGTCAAATTTCTGGGAAGTGGTCTATGTTTACCACCTCTACTTACTAATATTGTTCATTTAAGTTCATTATTCTTACTTATAACTCATTGAGACATTTTTAAATTATGAGTTTGTCAGGAAGTTTCTTCATAACTCTCCTTTGCATTAATTTCTATCCCATAGTCAAATTTCTGGGAAGTTGTCTGTGTTTACCACCTCTACTTACTAATATTGTTCATTTAAGTTCATTATTCTTACTTATAACTCATTGAGACATTTTTAAATTTTGAGTTTATCAGGAAGTTTCTTCATAACTCTCCTTTGCATTAATTTGATATGTATGTTTTCTATGTCTTCATTCTTACTGATAAAATTGCTGAGCATAAAATTTGGTGACACAATGGTGTAAGTTGATTTTGAGATGGACAATTATCCATTTATTAACACACCTTTATAAACAACAAAATATGATTTAATTTTTATATATTGTTCTACCCACACTTTTTTTACCTTTTCCACATGTCAATATTATAATATACTTTGCCAAAAGACTTTGTGAAATCTAGTTACCCCATAGTTGTTAGTACTCCCCTGCCCAATTACCAATATAGCATAGTTAAATCAGCCACCCTCCCGCAAAGAGAGAAGGGAAACATAAAGGCAGGAAAAACTAGAATAGTGAATCTGAGAGTAAAATCCTGACACCAATGAAATTTTTACCAAATTCATCCTTATTCAAACTATGTATAATTGATATATTCAGTATATATATATTTTTTTGGAGTCAAGAAGACCTGAGTTCAAATACTGCCTTGGACACTTTCTACATGTATGACACTAGGCAAGTCATATAAATTTTCTCATCATCAGTTTCTTTATCTAAAAAATGGGTATGATTATAGCACCTATCTTGCTGAGTTATTGTGAAAATCAAGTCAAAAGATAAAATAATCAGGGGACCTCATAAATTTTAAAGCACTGTCAGATTTTTTTTAATATCATTGTGATCATTATTACTCTATTAATGCAACTGTAAAGATCCTAGAGTAATTGTCTCCCTCAGCATAAAATTCAACAGATCCTAAATATGCTCCACTTCCTCCATCACAAAGCACCTCAGCTATTTCAACTCAATTTATAATTGAGATAGCGTCAATTGCCTGGGAATGGGAACTAGTTTTCTTTCTGTATCTCCTTTCTATGAAACAATTAATTGACACTTTGGTCATGAGGTTACACAGAGACATAGTTTTTGTAAGCAGTAGGTATCTGTCTCTCTATCTGTGTCTCTCTCTGTTTCTTTATTTCACCTTTCTCTATCTGGAAGGTTGATATAGATGCATTTCAGAAATGCCAACTGGACTTCAGAAAGGGAATTCAATGTCATCCTTTCTATAAGAATAATTGTTTGCTTTATATCTTTAGAATTGTTCTTAAGCTTTGCATTTCTACTTTGTAGAACTCATTATTGAGAGATTTATATGTGGTTGAACTAAGGAATCTCATGATGGTACATGGTTCTTGTGCTTGATAATTCAACTTATAGTAGATTAGTATAATCATTATTGAACTATAAGGTTATCGTCATATACTTCTAATTAAATAATTCTTTGTCTCTGCCTCTTTTTATTTTTTCTCCCTGTCTCTGTTTGTCTATCTCTGTCTTTGCTTCTCTGTCTCTATCTGTTTATCTCTGTCTGTCTCTTTGTCTCTCTATCTCTCTCTATTTCTCTGTTATCTTTCTATCTCTGTCTCTATCTGTCTCTGTCTGTCTTTCTCTCTGTCTCTGTTTCTCTCTGTGTCTATCTCTGTCTCTGTCTCTGTCTCTCTGTTTCTCTCTCTGTGTGTCTGTCTGTCTCTGTCTCTTTCTCTCCCCCTTGAATGCCTGTAAATAGATTTCAGGAAGTTTATGAATACAAATGGGGACAAGGAAGATCAATTTTTACTTTCACTAATGTCTAACTGAAATTTAATATTTCTTTTAAAAATTTCAAATAAAAAAAAACTTCTCTATTATATTGTGAATTCCTTTAGGGCAAGGATTGTCTGGTAGGTGCTTAATAAATGCTTACTGACTGGCTGACTACTAAGACTACATTGTGCCAAGTACTGAAGATTCAGTAAGGAAAATAAAAGTCACTGATCTCAGAGGGTTTGTGGTCTAGTAGTAAAAACAACAGGAAAACAACTAGCTATGAATTATACCTCAGAAGGAAGGTTCATAGATTAAGGAAGCTTGGGAAAGGCTTCTGAAAAAAGCTGAGACATGAATGAATCTCCAGAGAAAGCAGAAGGCAGAGATGAGGAGGAAAAGAACTCCAAGCATAGAGGATAATAATTGAAAATGTCTGAAGATGGGAAATAAACTGAACAAGGAACAGTAAGGATGTTAGTACCATGACTTCACAGAATATATGAAAGACATTAATAGGTAAGAAGACTGGTGGGGTAGAAAGGATCCAAATTATGAAGGGTCTTAAATGTCAATCAGAGAATTTTACATTTGATTCAGGAAGTAATACAAAGCCACTGAAATGTATTGAATAGGAAGTAAAAGATAAAAAAGGTGGGAATAACAAGGGCAGATGTGCACTTTAGGAAAATCAATTTGATAGAGGAATGGAAGGTAGATTAGAGCAGAGAAAGATTTGAGGCAGTTAGACCAATCAGCAAACTGCTGCAAAAAAAGTTCAGGCATGAGATGATAAGGAACTGGACCAAAGAGGTGGCAGTTGGAGGGGGAAAAAAAGGTAGAAATAACAGAATCTAGCAACTGATTGGAGGTAGAGGGTGGAAAAGAGTGGGAAATAGAGAATGACACCTACTTTACAAGGCTGGGTGTCTATTTCTATTATGAATGTAGCTAAAAAAGATCAAAGGAAAACCTTTGTAAATATAGAATCTTTTTCTTTTCCTTTGATCTCTTTTAGTTACATTCAAAATTGAAACATATATATGTGTAAACATATATGTATATGTAGATGTTATATATATGTATAAGAATGTGTATATACACATATAATATACATACATTTACATATACACACGTGTATATATATATATATATATGTATATATATATATATATATATATACATACATCTGTACAATCACCCTTTTGTGGTGGCAAAATGCTGGAGATGTCCATCAACTGTAGAGTAACTGAAAAGATTGTATTTTGTGAAGTGAAAGAATGTTATTGTTCTATAAGAAAAGAAGAAACAGATGTTTTCAAAGAGACATAGAAAGATTTTGTAGGAATTAATGCAGAATGAATTGCGCAGAATCAGGAGAAAAATTTATACTATGACATGAGCATTATAAAAACAAGAAATTTAGAAAACTTTTACAAACTGATAAAAAACAAAATTGGCAAATCTTTAGAACAATTTATAAAATAACTGCAATACTATAAGGACAACTTTGAAAATTGAAATAACTATGACCAATACAAAAATCAACCATGATTCCACAAGACTGATGAAGAAGCATAAAGTCCACATCATGACAGAGCCATGACAGATTCAGGGAACAGAATAAAACAGATATGTACTGAGTAATGCAAATGAAGGAATCTATTTAAATTTTCCATGAATTTTTCTTAGAAATTTGTCTTTCTCATTCCTTTCCCAACTCCAAAACTTGAGGGTGGGGTTAAGAAGAAAGAGAAAATATATTTCTTTCAATTAAAAATCAAACAAAAAATATAGATGTTAGCAACAAATTACAATAGTATTAGCAATGCCTATGATTTCCTTACCATCTAATTTTCTGATGTCTGTTCTTCTTCCTCAAATATGGCAGCAACAGTGGTTACATAGTTACATTCAATGTATTGTTATTCAGCCATATCTGATTCTTTGTGACTCATGGAACATAGAACACCAGGACCTTCTATCCTCCACTCTCTTGAAATCTTGAAGTCCAAGTTAATGGACTTCATATTTCCATCATATTATCTATTCATCTCATCCTCTGATATTTCCTTCTCCTTTTGCCTTCAATCTTTGACCAAATCAGTCTTTTCCAATGAGTCCCTTTAGCTGAAATGTGAATGAATTCAGGGAAGCCAAACGCAAAGACTAGGAGAAAAATCATTCCAAGGATAGTAATCGAAAATGCTTGAGTTGAGAGACAACTGTCATGAACAAGGAACAGTAAGAATGCAAATGTCACTGTTTCACAGAATACATGGAAGACTTTAAAGGGGCTTTTCCTGATGTGGTGCAATCCTTAGGAAGGATATAGTAATAACTCTAAGTGTACCTGGCTTTGAGAGTGATATAGTTGTAAATGATGTATTTCTTCCCCTAGGCTATCTTGCCCCATTTACTGTATATGACCAGGATGTTAAGAGACACAAATATCGCTGGCTGTCAGATAACAGCCTGTTGATTAGTAATACCAGAGTTTCTGAGACTAATGATCAACAGTAATGAAGTACTTAAAGTAGACACAAGCACAGAACAAAATTGGGTGTTCACCACTTCAAAACACACTTTTGGAAGGTTCCCCAGTGAACTCTACCCAGAGAACTATGGATATTGCACCTACACACTTCTCAACTCCACTTCTAAGCTATAAAATTAGCTATCAGTGTCATGAAGCACCTGGTTTCTCTAACTTTTCCCTATAAATTTATCTTCTTGCTCCTGTTTTTAGTTAACTTCTTTTGGAATTTTTGGTATTACAATTATAATAAACTTTGCCCCTTGACTTGGAGATGGATCCAAGCCTGCAAATTCTTTTGCAAAACTTCCTGACACCAGTCTGGAACCCCAAAACTGTGGAAGTGCCCAGTGTTCCTAGTCCCCTACTTATCTTGGATTTCAATTCCCTCTTAACCTTGTTTATTCTACTATATTCACTTTGAAGAATATTGGACTTAATGGAAGAGACAAAAACAAAGTAAGAGTTTATCAGTTCCACTTTGCTTCTATTATGGATTGACAGAAGGCTATCTTTCCCAAGCAATAGATCTAGTCTTTTCTTGTTCTAACTCTAAATGGATAGATAGTAAAGCCTCTTGTGCAATTCTTAACATTTTCTTAAGTCCTCAGTTCATGTTGGATCTTCTTATTACTTTTCTTATGATCAGATTAATTTTTATGTTATTTTTATTTTTTATTATTATAGCTTTTTATTGACAAAACATATGCATGGGTAATTTTTCAACATTGACTCTTGCAAACATTTCTGTTCCAATTTTTCCCCTCCTTCCCTCCATCCCCTTCCCTGGATGGCAGGTAGTCCTATACATGTTAAACATGTTAAAATATACATTAAAAACAATATATGCATACATATTTATACAGTTATCTTGTTGCACAAGAAAAATCGGATTTAGAAAGAAGGTAAAAATAACCTGGGAAGAAAAACAAAAATGTAAGCAAACAACAACAGAAAGAATGCAAATGCTATGTTGTGGTCCACACTCATCTCCCAGTGTTCTTTCACTGGGTATAGATGGAACAGAACCATCTGTTCATCACTGATCAATTGGAACTGATTTGGATCCACTTCCATCAGAATTGATCCTCATATAGTATTGTTGAAGTATATAATGATCTCCTGGTTCTGCTCATTGCACTTAGCATCAATTCATGTAAGTCTCTCCAAACCTCTCTGTATTCATCCTGCTGGTCATTTCTTACAGAACAATAATATTCCATAACATTCATATACCACAATTTACTCAGCCATTCTCCAATTGATGGGCATCTATTCAATTTCCAGTTTCTAGCCACTATGAAAAGGGCTAAATCAGGCTCATTTTTTAAACAAAATCCAACCTTACCTATGAACTCTCTCTTCCCATTTTTTTAACATGCCCTTTCTAAATATGAACTTATTATTCAGTTCTGGATATAGTTATATTATCTTTAGGCATTTTGTTTTTTGCATTTAAAATCATTTTCATTGTATAGTTAGATTTCTTGAACCTCTTATTCATCTTGATCCTAATATTTGTCACTGACAACAGAATACTAACTTTTCTTTAATTTTTAAATAAAAATTTACTGAATTTTTTATATAATACTTATATCCCTCTTCCCGTTTCCCTGCGACAATTCAGCAAAATTAAACAATATATCAAAAAAGTTTGATGTTCAGTAGTTAGATAAAGTATTCTCTGTCCTTAGTCCCCTGTTGGAATCCTTACTAACTGCTAAGTAATTAGAGTTGATCTAATCTTACAAGAAGTTGTTTTGGCCAGAACCTGAAACAAGGTACTAAGTAGAACTAATCAAGACAAGGCTTGTGTTCCCACCTTTACTCAAAGTCCACACCTTAAAGCTCTTTGGGCCAGAGAGCACTATGGGAGAAAATCCATAATCCCATTCTCTCAGAAGGTTCACATATAAGGCGAGACAGCCATTCCAGAATACATTTTTTCCTCTTGGCTGGCTGATCGCGCTAGACTCGAGAGAAACGACTCTGCTGCAGAGAACACTTTTGACGGACTTCAGTGGAGCTACGCCAGAAGCCCTCTCTCCGCGGCAAATTGGTGGCTGGGCCTCCCAGAAGGAGATAAGAGAGATCTTCCATCTCTGTTGGAGACAGAAGAAGGCAGAGGCAGAGGCTGAAGGACAGAACCTTTGGATTTGGAGACATCCGAAGGGCTCTAAGCCTCTAAACCGGCTGTCCTCTGAGAACAAACTCCAACATTTGAACTCTTGATTCCAACAGTCCCCCATGTTTACAAAAGAGAAGACTTTTTTTCTTATGATTCTGGAGGAAGTTATTTATCATAATTCTTCTTTGGATTTCAGCTTGGTTATGATTTCTTAGGATTAGGTTTTGATTTGTTGTTGTTATTGGTAATTCTAATTTAAATAAAAATTAAACTTATTATATATGTTGCTTTTATTGTTCTCATCTCTTAATTTTGAATCAATTCATATGTCTTTCAGTTCTCTTCTGTATTTCTCTTATTCTTCATTTTTTACAGTATAGTAATATTCCATTATATTAAGATACTATTGAGTGTTTAGCCATTCTTTCATCTTTGGACATCTACTTTATTTCCAGTTCTTTGTTATCACAAAAAAAAATGCTACTATAAATAATTTTGTACATATGGGCCTTTTGATTTTTGTCATTTACTTCCTTGGGGTATGTTCCTATCAATTGAATCTCATGGTCCAATTGTATGGATATTTTAGTCACTTCAAAATAATCCTCAATGCTCTCCAGAATGGTTGGACCAATTTATGGTTGTACTATCAATGCTTTATTAGTATGCTACTTTATTCCAAGCTTTTCAACACTGACTATTCCCATTTTACAGGTGATAGATCTTTACTGATTTTTTAGATATGAAGTGAAACCTCAGAATATTTTAATTTGAATCTCTTATCAACAATTATTTGAAGATGTTTTTTTTTTAGTGTAGTTGTTGATTTGCAATTTTTTTGAGAACCATATGCTTATTGGGAAATGTTTCTCAGGCATATATATTTCTATTAATTGCCTATATATTTTGGATAACAGTACCTTACTAGAAATATTTAAAATAGAGATTTGTTTTAATAGTTGACTCAAAGAAATAATGTACCAATAGTGGGTTTCTTGCCAGATTTCAGCTACTTATACTTTGCAAACTAGTCCTTGTTTTGGGAAGGGAGAGAATTAAATATTTCTTAGTAACAATAAATACTATTCTTTGAACTCTCAATCTCCTGAGAAATTTATCTACTATAATTGTCAGGAAGGTAAATCAAAAATTGATTAGGCATTCTGCTTTTAGAAAAATGAAATATGTTATAAATAAAAATTAATTTAATTTTGAATAAGATAGGAGATCTTTACAAGGGTTATCTGAGTAAATATATTTTTCTTACTTTCTCTTTTTCAATATTTGATCATCCAACTACTATACATGCAATTGGATCACAAAGTTTTATAATTAATCTTTGCCCCCACCACTTATTTAAATCTAATACTGATTACTCATACAAATCTCATATTCTCACTGAGGAAAAAAAAGTCATTTCTAGGAAAAATCACAGATGTCCAAGATTGCATGCATGGTGTGTCATTATTCCATATGCTGATATGAACACAGAGTTTGTTCTTAGCTACACCAAATGACTGGCAGGAATGTTACTTGGGACCAGTTGGAAAGAGACCAGGTCATTTTTTCCTGCATTTCTTTTTATGACACACATAACACCAACTACACAATGGAACCACAGTCTGGCCCATTTGGCTACATATGGAATAATAAGGCTGAGGGAAGACCAGAATGTATAAAACCTACCCTAACTGCTGAAGTTCATTTGAGCTTGACTTAAATTCTCTTCTAATAGAGAAAGAAGATCTTCCAGAGATTTATTTAACTGAGGATTTGGGGAGAAGTTGTTTGGCATGATCTTTAACTAGTTCTTTCTGATAGTTAAATTTTCAGAATGAACATTTGCACTTCAGAAACAGGCAAATGTTATATAAATCAGGGCTTGATTTATTTTTTTTAATTATCTAAATTTATGAAAGTAATGGGGAAATGTTGAGTGCCTCTCAACTAATTTTGATACTAATATTGATATAATCCTAAAACTCATATAAGTGACCTTGCTTCTGTACAACTGTATTTTGGTAATGCTTTGGCAAGCAGCCGCTTTTGTGTATAGGGAAATAAAAGTAGCCTGCCTGGGGGAGCTGGAGAGAAGGGGGAGCTGGAGAGAAAGGGTACTGGGGTTGCTGGGATAGCTAGAGCTGTTCATAGCTGCAATGTAGCAGAGCTGATGCTGTTGAAACTGCTCTTGGAGCTGTGTCCCCTTTCCCTATCACCCAACCCAGATCCCTGGTGCTGGTTTCACTGATGAATTGCTTCCCTTCTCCATTTGTTCTTCTTTGACCATTTCTTGGAATCCAAAGTTCAATAACTAGAGGAGCTCTGGGTAGAATATATGTAATCCATTTTTTCCTTTTGGGGGAAGCTAGTTATTAAATATTTACCAGCACACTTCTGCCTATGTTCCACAATATTCTTCAGAAACTAGAAAAAGAAAGATTCATCTACCTTTGCCTTTCTCTCTCAGTTAGATATAGCTTCACATAAACAATGGTATAAAAAAAAATGTCTGCTATCTACTCTCTTTCCCTATCGTAGAGTTTCAGCTACATTAATGAAATAAATGGCAATCCCCAAGGCTCTTCATGGAATCCCAAGATTTAGTGCAGGAAAGGCACTCTGAGATAATTTAGTTCAACCTTGACATTTTATAAGTAAGGAATCTGAAGTCAAAAGACATTATATATCTTGCTCAAGGTTACATGTGAAGTAAATAGCAAAATGAGCACCTGAAACAGAATCAGTGCCTGCAAATCTGTATTCTTTCTTCTATACTAGGGTTAACCTAAAACATGTCATATTTTCTGCCTTAGTTTTCATGTTTTAGTTATTTCTTTCCCCTCCTTCCACCATTTATCATTGTATCCCATACCTTGACTGCTCTTTAGCATTCATTTTCTCCAAGCTACATCAGTTAATATTGGTCAAATAATATCTGTCTTAGATATAGTGAAGGAATGAAAACAAGAGAGAAGATTAAAATATTTTTTCTCAGAATTCACTAACATTTTTGTTGGGGGAATGTTTTGTAAGAGATTTTGGGGAGCACCACACCTGCTATTCACAAAACAGATTTGGGTGGTATTACTCATTTACTCAAATTAAATGGAAGTAACAGGCTTAGGAGGCCTTCAGTCTTCAACACAGACTAGGCAAATAGCAAAGCCAACCCTGTTGAACTGTGGTGACCTCCCTAAAAAAGTTCTCAACTCAAAGTTTGAAAATATCTGCTTTTTTCAAGAAACTCTAACACTTATAGGCCAAATAGCCCTAAAAATGCCAGGGTCAGTGTGAAAAAGCAATGTCTCCCCATCTTACCTGATTGCTTCCTTCCCCAACATGCTGTTAATAGTAGTCATTACAGCTGCAGAGACAAGAAGACCCTGTAGTAAATTTTTTCTTTTACACCAGGGACTGGCTTAGGAAGATTTACTTTTATAACAACTGTGTAGATATCCACCTTATCACCTACTACTTCTTTAATACCCTCCTTTTAAAGCCTCTCTCTCTCTCTCTCTCTCTCTCTCTCTCTCTCTCTCTCTCTCTGTCTCTGTCTCTGTCTCTGTCTCTGTCTCTCTCTCTCTCTGTCTCTCTGTCTCTCTCTGTCTCTCTCTGTCTCTCTCTCTGTAGCTCTGTCTCTCTCTCAACAGACACTTATAGTAATGAGAAGTTCTAAGGGGCAGAACAGCTAGTGGGTTCTTTGTATATCTTAAAGTGTTTGATTTTGACAAATTATTTTTGTCGTCTTCACTCAATCTTGGAATGTCCTTGATTTCAGCTTGGAAAATTTTCATTCTGTGGATTGTGTTTTAGGAAAGTAAATAGTACCTTTTTTTCTTCTTTAGAAAAACAAAATGTTCTTTTTTCATTAGTAGATTTAATCCTGATTCTGACACAGGCTTCTTTTCATCAATGCAAATCATTCCTCTTTTAGAAATTCAGCAAACTCAGAGGTCATAATTTATCCGTGTACAATAACTTGGTAGCTTGTTCATTTCATAGTAGTAATTTGCTTTTGTTTCCACTCAGCTAACAGGATAAAAATATCCTTGTGTTATTAAGCATTTTTTATTAATGATCTTGGAAGAGAGGTAAACAATGAAATTAAAATTTTCTAATGCAACTAAATTGTGTTGTATGGCCATACTGCAATATTAAGATTTTATTGCAGCTCAGATACAGTGATTTCAACAGGTCCAAAAAATGGTAATTAAACAACAAAGAAGATTCTTCCCCACCCCATCAAATATTAACTTTGGAAGTGTTATCCTAAAAAAAATTTAAAATCAAAAAATTAATTGTTCTCATCTCCTGAACACATGTCCATTCTATAAGTTTGCAAATTAAAAAGAATATAAATAATAATTATAACTAAACTTTGTGTAGCTCTTTAAAGTTTGCAAATTGCTTTACCTGTATTAACTCATTTGATTAATGAGTTATCACTCATTAAGACTGGCACATACTTTTTTCCATAGTTTAATTTTCATTATGCAAACATAGGCCCATACTGATTTGGAGTTGGAAGAAAACTTAGAGGTCCTTGGGTCCAATGCTCTCCTTTTACAGATGAAGAAACTGAGGCTCAAAGAGGTTGAATTGCTCAAAATCACACACATAAGAGATAAAAGGCAGAATTAGGATTCAAACTTGGGTTATTGAATTGCAAATCCAAATTTAATTGCTTTCTTTGTGAAGCTTATACTAATTTCTAGATGATTTTGGCCTGTTATTATTTCATATAATAATAAAAAGCAATAATATAGTGATAAATATCCTACCCAGAGCCATTTTCTCCATCCAGTGCTTCATTCTACAACTTTTAGGTATGTTAATTTAGGGGAACATATAATAGATCAAGATTTTTCTGCTTTCACCCAAGTATGTAGGTGATTCAAGGGATAAAGCATTAGGTCTGGAGTCAGGAAGACATGGGTTCAAATTTAACCTCAGACCCTTACTAGCTGTGTAACTAGGTAAGTCACAATCATGTTCTGCCTTAATTCCTTCAACTATATGGGATCATGATAGCATCTACCTCAGAGGATTTCTATGAAGATCAAATGAGGTAATATAAAAGCACTTTACATGGTAGTTAGCACATCACTTTGTAAATGTTTATTCCTTTCTTTTCTATCTTTTCTTCCTCTCATTAGAATTTAGCTTCCCTGTGTCCCATTTTCTTTGAACCATACTCTCTGTTTAGACAAATTAATTTATAATTATGTGTCAGTGAGTGGTGACTAACTTTTGTCTCCCCTAATCTTGCCTAAACATATCAACATGGGGCTTCCAGGGATAACAAATTTACAATTTTAACTCATATTAGAAAGTATAGGCCAGGGAAAATGTATGGGTAATGCCAGACTAGGCCAATGAGGGAGACTTTTTTTTTTTTTTTGCTTTATTTGTTTTCTTTTTTTAATCAGAGTTTTGACTACTTTGAGTCACCTACCAGACTAAATATGGATCTGATGCTGTAGGTGATTACTAACCAAACATAGGAAGCCATATCATTTGGATCAGGTTAAATTCTTCCTGTGATTATAAATCCATCAAAATTTGGTACAGAAAAAGTAGAAAAATTGTTTAAAATTTGTTTTGATATCTAAATTTCCTGAAGACAACACTTACAATAATACATTTTTAGAACACATGAAAGAAGATTAAGGATAATTTTTCTTAAATTTTCTAACAAGGAAACATTAGGGAAAAACTTGAATATTTAAAACATTGTCTATACAGTTATAATCCTATCAGAGGTTCTCACTTGATGGGAATGCCCATGAAAACTGGGTTTTTTTTTCTACATTTCTGACTGATTATTCCATTTCAGAAGACGAAAGAACTTTACTCTCTGAAACCTCCTTCCCTTAAGTATTATTACTTGAAAGCACAAAATTCAAGGAGGGAAAAGTTTTTTTCAGGTTATTTAAAAGATACACACACACACACACACACACACACACACACACACACACAGAGTTCAAAACACCTCCTAGAGAAGAACCCTTTTTCAGAAAACTATATGGTCTCAGCCCTGTACAAATAGATGTAGAAGTTCCCAACTCCAACTTTCTGGTAAAATTCCTGAAGATTTCTTTTACATGAAGCTTCTTATGGTTGCTTTTAAATAGTGTTTCCTTTCATAGTTCCATTTTTTTTAAATAGTCTGTTTTTTTCACTTATGTAAGAAACTCCCAATAAAAAACTCCTTCCATTAAAGGAGATCAACAGTTCTACAATAATTACTATTAGAGAGATTTGTATGGGGAACTGGAAGGTTAAAGTGATTTGCCTTACATCACCATGGCATATATTAAAGGAAAGAATTGGACCCAGGTTTTCCTGCATCCAAGGGGAAAAAAAATTCCAGCATCCTGCATACATCTCTTCTTTGCCACAACTACTTCTCCTAATAGACACACACATACACACACACACACACACACACAATCTTAATAATGATATATTTCTATACTTCTATATATTGAGCTCAAAAAGTAGTCCAAGAACAGAGTTCCTCCATTTCTAAGGAGGTAACATATGCTTCCAGAAATCTTGATCTTTATTCAGGTGTTCACCCTAAATCCAAGGGCATTTTTACCCCTTAGTTATAACCCCTATAGGTACAAATGTCCCTCAAACAAATAAGCAAACTCTCCTCTCAAAAACATGATTGACTTTCTACTAAAATCCTCAGGAAAGACAAAAGAAACCAAAAACATTACCAAATAACTTACAACTATGCAGTTCAAATGAAGTAAGAAACCAAGAAATTAATTGGATCGTTTAATCAATGTAGAATAATAATCTAAAGACATTAATGACTATGTCTTATCCCACTTTAGTTCTAATCCCAAAAAGATATAGTTGCATATCATTATGCAATAATTATTTTAACTATCTACTTTATTTTCATGATATTTATCATAAAACAATTTATTATACTTTATATGATGCTAGACTTGGATTCAGGAAAATCTTGCTTTAGATCCCACCTCAAACTCTTATGAACAAAAGGACTCTGAAAAAGTCACTTAACCCTGTGCCTCAGTTTCCTCTTCTTTGATGGCATTCAAGATCTCCTTCCAGTTCTGAATCTAATATGCTATAATTATCATTATTATCACCATTTAAAAATGTATTGTGTTTTTACATAAAATAAGATTTTATATAGAATGAATCAGACTCAATTAGTCCCACTCCAGTAAAAAAGTTAACTCTCAGTCTTTTCAGACTTAGTCTTGGTATCATTTCATATCAGATAGGAAAATCAATTTTTCATAAATTAAGTTTAGGACTCTATAAATCTATGATGTATTCAACTTTTGTCTTTTTCCATACAGAGATTTTAGCATTCATCACATCACTACAACTGAACCAAATGAGTCTTCTTTCATTGAACTAGAGAAAATGTCAACATCTTTTCTCTGTATTCCTTACACAAATTCTAGCTTATTGTGAGTGTTAAGAATTTTTCACTTGTTTTCTGATTTTATTTCAAAAGTTTAATGATGAATTTTAAGAATTATTGTTAAATGAAATATGTTTATTTTCTCCCCCCAAAAAAAGACCTTTAAATGGAGAGAAAATAAGTTTTCAAAGTTCTAATCCATAAAATCAGCTTTTTCTAATAGAAAACATCACCTTTCTTTTCTATTTTTCCTCTTTGTTCTTTTAACTCTATTTCTATTAAATCTTTGGTTCAATATATCTTCCATGTGATTCTTTGAAGCTGTGGTTTAACACTCATTAGCATGTACTTCTAAGTGCTAATTAGCAACAAAAGCAAACCCTCTACCCCCAAATTCTCAGTCCTGGGGGTAAAGCCATTTTGGTAGCTTATGTCATACAAAGCTTTTAAATTGATTTCATGGTTTTACCTGGCTCCCTTGGCTCTCTCCTTAAATTTTATAGCATTCATGTAGTCAAATAGTTATAGTGTACCCAAAACTTTACTAGCAAGGAGACATCACTATTTGATCATTAAAAGATGACCAAAATAAGCTAAGAGTCTTCTAAAATACTGATCCTCTGGAATGAAAAGCAATAATTATAAGGAAGTAATTGTCATATATTTGAAAAGACAGAGTTTTATAAAAATGATTCTGTATTTCACATTCCAGGTACTTTAGCAGATGTTGAAAAGAAGTAGTTATGAAAGATACTTTATAATTGTTTAGCAGACTATTTTGCAATCTATGGATTACTGTTCTGAAAAAAAAGGGAGCAAGCACTTAAATGCCTACTATTTATAATAATTATTATGCCACTAATTAATGTTATCCCACAAGGTACATTCAATTATATTCCTGAGATTTTTAGCCATTTGGGTAACAGATTTTTTATGGAAAAAAGAAACTTAGTTTTAATATCTCAAGCTAATCTTTTTTTTTCTTTTTTGTAAGTGCTAGTATAATAAAAGTATTGTCTGTATTAAGGCAAATACCTTTTTAAAAGTTTATGATTGTAGAGTGATTCAGCATAGTGTGTTGGACAGAACTATGGATTTGTAATTAGAAATTAGAAAATCTGTATGATCTTAAGCAAGTGATTTTTTAAATATAATAACTTTATATTGACAGAATCCATGCCAGGGTAATTTTTTACAGCATTATCCCTTGTACTCACTTATGTTCCGATTTTTCCCCTCTCCTAGATGGCAAGCAGTCCTATATATGTTAAATATATTGCAGTATATCCTAGATACAATATATGTGTGCAGAACCAAACAGTTCTCTTGTTGCAGAGGGAGAATTGGATTCAGAAGGTAAAAATAACCTGGGAAGAAAAACAAAAATGCAAATAGTTTACATTCATTTCCCAGTGTTCTTTCTTTGGGTGTAGCTGCTTCTGTCCATCCTTGATCAATTGAAACTGAGTTAGGTCTCTTTGTCAAAGAAATCCACTTCCATCAGAATACATCCTCATACAATATCGTTGTTGAAGTATATAATGATCTCCTGGTTCTGCTCATTTCACGCAGCATCAGTTCATGTAAGTCTCTCCAAGCCTCTCTGTATTCATCCTGCTGGTCATTCCTTACAGAACAATAATATTCCATAACATTCATATACCACAATTTACCCAGCCATTCTCCAATTGATGGGCATCCATTCATTTTCCAGCTTCTAGCCACTACAAACAGGGCTGCCACAAACATTTTGGCACATACAGGTCCCTTTCCCTTCTTTAGTATCTCTTTGGGATATAAGCCCAGTAGAAGCACTGCTGGATCAAAGGGTATGCACAGTTTGAT
Organism: Antechinus flavipes; assembly: GCF_016432865.1. Classification (NCBI taxonomy): domain Eukaryota; kingdom Metazoa; phylum Chordata; class Mammalia; order Dasyuromorphia; family Dasyuridae; genus Antechinus; species Antechinus flavipes. Next base: position 286,239,025 of record NC_067399.1, on the reverse strand, counting down.
AACTTTTTGGGCATAATTCCAGATTGCTCTCCAGAATGGTTGGATTCGTTCACAACTCCACCAAAAATGCATCAGTGTCCCAGTTTTCCCGCATCCCCTCCAACATTCATCATTATTTTTTCCTGTCATCTTAGATAATCTGACAGGTATGTAGTGGTATCTCAGAGTTGTCTTAATTTGCATTTCTCTGATCAATAATGATTTGGAACACTCTTTCATATGAGTGGTAATAGTTTCAATTTCATCATCTGAAAATTGTCTATTCATATCCTTTGACCATTTATCAGTTGGAGAATGGTTAAGCAAGTGATTTCAACTTTCTAAGGTTTAGTTCTTTAAAATAAAGGCCAGGATTAGATGGTATTGAAGATTCCTTCTAACTGTAAATTATGCAAACTTTTAAGTAGCTAACTTGAAATGTTTTAAATTTCAACATATTAGTTATAAATATAATTTATTGAATTATATAAAATGGTCTTATTAATCAAATTGCATCTAAAATAATACACAGGGTGTCCAAAAGTGTACTTTTTACTGTACTTTAAAGCTATTAAAGAAAACACACACACGTACCTACACACACAAACATATACATATATATATATATATATATATGCATGTATATATGTACACATATATATACAGTGCATAGACACATTAATTATATGGATTATCTATGTATATGCAATGACTTTATAATAATTATTAGTTTATCTTTGTCTCAAGTCTTTGTGTGTGTGTATATATATTATATACACACACACATATGGAGAAATTGAGTAGTGGAGAGGATGTATATATACATACAGTATATAATATATATCTTCATTCCATACTCACATATATATGTATATTATATGTACATATACGTGTATAATGACTTTATAATAATTATTAGTTTATCTTTGTCTCAAGTCTTTGTGTGTGTGTATATATATTATTTACTGATTTAAACAGCTTTTTAATTCTGTCATTAAATGGTCAGACATTAATCCTAGGTGATCCAAAAGTTTCACTGAAATTTCACATTATAAACACCATATTTTAAAGATTTTTATAATCTGGAATGATGAGGTCCTGGGTGCAGTTAGCAGAGAAAGAATGCAAATTGATGGAATTGCTCCTTTGGGAAGGTCACAGATAGGAATATTTAGTCTCCTGGTTCCACTCTCTATGGAGATTCCTTACCCTTACCTCACCTTTACCCTCATTGTAGTGTGGCCCCATATTACTGTGTCCAGCTAAGAAATCCTAGTTATATCAAACCCTTTGAGGTTAAATTTCCCCTATAAATCTATCCATGGCCCAGGCATCTTTGTTGAATCCCTCTTGGGGATATATCCCACTGCAATACTTTGATTTGTGATATTTTTCTCTTTTCCCCTCCCCATGCCTCCTGGTGTCTTCCTCCTAATAGCTAACTAACTCATTTAGGGGACTAAACTCCTCTATGGATTAAGCCTGTCATCTAAGGACATGTCCCAACCTCATGGGGTGTTTCCTTTCTCCTGGTTAATTGCAAGTTCCACTAAGGAACTCATTTTTTTTCCATCATTAATTGCTACAACCCCAATTCTATTTCATATTTATCATTCCTGGTGGCTATTGCATCTCTTCATTTCATTAGCCTCTTCTCCTAAATAAATCTACCTTTTGTCAAAGAAAATGGTCGTTGTGAATTCTTCACATGAACAAATCCCAACTTTTAGTTTCTACATCAATTATATCATTTGATGCCTATGCCTACACCTGCATCACAGAACACATTTGGAATAGGGCACTAGGAGGATGAAGAAATATAAAATCATGGCAACTCTAGGAATAGAAATCTCACCACTATTTTAAAGTCATATAATACACATAACCAATCATAAACACACACATCCCACACACATGCACCCATGATTAAGAACTATTTAACAATTTGGGGGCTACAAGATTATCTTGCCACAAAAATAAGGTACTTAAATCAAGGCGCTAAAATACAATATAAGCAGGCAGATATTTCTCTGTTCAAACTTTACAGAAAATACTAGAACTTAACTTTGGGATTTATTTTTTTATTTTGAAAAATATAAAATTGATATTTGCATTACAATGATCTTCAATTTCTTGATAAGGAGTTAATTTTCCAAGTATAAGAAAAATAGACAAATTAATTCTACTTTCCTCTTTCAAAATGATAATTATAATGGAGTGTTTCCTCAAGAAATAATTAGTAAAAGGCTCTCTCTCTGTCTCTCTCTGTCTCTCTGTCTCTCTTTGTTTCTGTATCTCTGTCTCTCCATCTGTGTATCTTTGTTTCTGTCTCTGACTCTTTGTGTCTCTCTCTTTCTCTGTCTCTCTTATATCTTTGTTTCTAGCTCTCTTTGTCCCTTTCTATCTGTCTCTTTCTCTGCCTCTGTCTTTGTTTCTGTCTCTCCCTCTCTGTCTGTCTGTGTGTCTCTATCTCTGTTTGCCTCTCTCTGTCTTTCTGTCTTTGTTGCTTTCTGTTTCTCTCTGTCTCTCCATTATGTGCAGCTTTCGTTCCATCTCTCTGACTCTGTGTCTCTCAGTCTCTCCCTCTCTGTCTTTTTCTCTCTTTCTCTGACTCTGCTTTTGTCTCTGTTTCTTTCTGTGTTTCTGTCTCTCTGTCTCTCTGTGTGTCTCTCTCTCCTTCTGTCTCTGTCTCAGTCTCTAATCTTTTATTTAAATTATATGTTTTCTAAGGGAAATTGCATTATGTCCTGACCAATACATAAAGCCGAAAAGGATACTTATGTGCTGCTCTATTTCTCATTCTTTAAGATCTATGGATAAAAAGCACTAAAGAACAAAGGGAATAATATATGGAGATTCTCAGATCATTTCATCTGAATGAGGCTAGTTATATGACTATGCCAGTATCTTGGGGCTGAAGAGGTTATTGATTGCTCTTAATATGCTTGTGTGGCCACTGTTTCCATCTCAATTGCTTCATCCTTCCTACTGACTCTTCAGGGAATATTTCCTTTAAGTTTACATCTCCAATCTTCTTTTTCCAATGGCTATGAAAACACAAAGAGACATATTTTTGCCTTAAGAAGATTTTGAAAAAGTGATGTTTTACATCATCTTGTTTTCTGTTCTATTAGTGGTTTTTCACATGTTCCTCTCCTACATATAAGTGATTACCTGTACCACGCAAGTTTCTACCTGATTGCATATTATCTTATTTTCTAGTGGGTTTGAAAGTATAATTTTAAAAATATACTTTATACATAGTCTTCTCTTTTCAGGGAGTATGAATCCTACTCCTCTTATATTTCCTTATATTTAGGCTCACAAAGGCATTTAATAAATGCTTGTTGAATTAATGAGGATATAAATAAATAATGTGAGTGTATAGAGTAAAGAAATGAATGAATATCATTTTCCTCAGGAAAAAAAGCAAACAAGCTCCACTAGGTATAAGTTAGGATGATATAATTATCCCTACTAATAAATAGAAACTTGAAGCATGTGGAATTTTTGTTCATCAGTAATGGAGCTAATGATATCCCATGTTCCGTGCATCTCAATTTACTAATCTATCCACCAGACTATTCTAGAATCTTGTATTTAAAGCTTTAAATTTAAAGCTTTAAATCAATCACAAAATTAGAAGGAGAATATATACGAGCCTGGATCATAGGATTACAAATCTGGAGACAAAGTGACTCTAGATATCATATAGTCAGACGGTAATTTGTTGTGAAACTAAGACTTCAAGATGTTAAATGATTACCCCAGGTCACGATGGTAAAAGCCAAAATTTGAACCCAGTTCCTTTGAATTCAAGTCAAGTGCTCTTTCCATTTTTCCATTTCAGTGTGTTGAACCTTTGTGTTCTTGTTTCTTTACAACCTTTAAATGAAGGAGGAAATTTTTTCAAAATATTTAAATTTTAAGTGAAGTAAGGAAAGTTCTAAGTATTACATTCTGATTTTTCAATTAAAGAAATATTTTCTTCAAAATGCAACTATTTTGCCCACATTAAACTGAATACTACTATCCTGAACTTGTAATCACAAGATTACAAAAAGGTAGAATTAGATGAGGTCCTCAATCCTAGACAATTTAGTAATTTAAGAGATGAGGCTTTAAAAAATTACATGACATGCCCAAGGTCCCACGGTTATGTAGTAGTAGAACAGATGTTCCCTAATTCCCAGTCCAAATATTTTTCCAATATATATGCTACGATGCCTTGTTTTTATTTGCATAAACCCTTTGAAGTTCATGATGATTCTTCTGTTCTCCATCTCCAAGAAATTGTGTCTACCTTGAGACTGGTACATTATATTAATTACAATTTTATAGATGGAAGGGATTGGATGATAATTTAATTGAATGGATTTAAAAATGTTTAGATAACCAAACTCAAAAGATAGTTGTGAGTTTTCATCATCAACATGGCAGAATATTTCCAATGGAGTATCCCAGGGATTCATGCTTGGTCCTATGCTGTTTAACACTTTTATCAAGGACTTTAGATAAAGGCATACATACTATGCTCATCAAATTTACAAATAACACAAAGCTAGACAGAAATCTAACACATTAGACAATAGAAAGAGGATCCAAAATGATCTTAGGTGGAGCATGGGGCTGAATCTAGCAAGATGAAATTTAATAAGGATAAATAAAAAGTTCTAGACTTAATTTTAAAAATTAACTCCACAAGTACAGGATATTGAAAATCCAAGATTAATTAATAACTTGTTTGAAAAATATTTGTGTGATATAAAATATCTGTGTGATCTGCAAGATCAATATGAGTTAATGGTGTGGCACAGAAGCTAAAACAAAAGATGAACTTGGACTACATTTATAGATGTATAAGTAGATGGTGCAATGGTTAAAACTCTGGATTACTCATCATTTTGAGTTCAAATCCAGCCTGAAACCCTTACTATCTCAGTGACCCTGGGTAAGTTACTAATCCTGCTTGACTCAGTTTCTCATCTGTAAAATGAGCTGGAAAAAGAAATGGCAAATCACTTCAGTATCAGTGCCAAGAAATCCAAAATAGGGTCAGAAAGAGTCAGACATAACTGAAGAGTAGCCCAAACAGGAGTATTAGTTTCTACTGACAGGGAGGGAACAATTCTGTTGTATTTTAGCCTAGTCCTTAAATTATGGAAATTTTAAAAAATTTTATGTGGTTATAATTGCCACAGTTTAAGGAGATTGATATATTGCCTATAATCTCCTCTCACTTCATTTTATTCTATTCGTCACTTATGTCCCTATTTGGCCTAATTAAGATTTCTAGTTCCTCAGCCCTATTGTAGTTTCTGACACCGTTATCCTTGTTCTGAGGTCACCTTTTCTGTCTGCCCAGCTTTGTCTCCAGCCCAGGTGTTGGTCATTTCAACTCTGCAATGTCCTTTGTTCTTGAATCCATAGTCCTCTTATCTTATTACCATTCTTCTCTTGGCAAACCTCAGCTTTAGATAAGTTCTCCATCTCTTCCTTCTATACAAGCACTGAATGAAGGCAGAGGAAGTCTTACAGTGGTACATTACTGTTGTGATCTTTTTCTTCTCAAAAAGCAGCCAGGTGATAAAAGTTCAGATCTTTTATTATCTCCAATATAGCCCAGTTAGCTTAGAGGCCTATCTCTCTGCTTGGTTCCAAGAGCTCTCTCCAAATGTCTTTAAATCCAAAGGTCTGGTCCTTCAGCCTCTGCCTCTGCTTTCTTCAGCCTCCAGCCAGCTCCAGTCTTCATGTCATTCCGGTGAAATCTCGACTTGTAGCGTCTTCCTCTGAAGAACTTCTTCGACTGGCCCATTGGCCTATTTATGCTCCTTCCAGAGAGAGTGATTATGGGTTTTCTCCCATAGTGCTCTCTGGCCCAAAAAGCTTCAAGGGAGGTGTGAACTCATTGAACTCCAATGAGTAAAGGTGTGAACACAAGCCTTGTATTAATTAGTTCTACTTAGTACCTTGTTTCAGGTTCTGCCCAAAACATCTTCTTGTAAGATTAGATCAACTCTAATTAGTTAGCAGTTAGTAAGGATTCCAACATCTCCCCCTTTCTTTTGTTTTAAAACATAGGGGGTTTCTGAGGGGGTACACATAAATCCATCAATATGGGCCAGAACTTTGTAACAGATATACATGGTATACATAAATCCATCAATATGGGAGGCATTATACATAATTTACATAAGCACATAGCAATATAACACAGGCTAGTAGTAGTGTAACAAATAACATGAATCATCCTGAAAATTTACACATGTCCATAAGTCCTAGAAACAGTCCAATAGGATTCCATTGTCCATTAGTTCATGTGCCAGGAATGTAATAATTCCTGTAAGCTCTGAAGTACTGCAAAAGGTCTCATCAACAATTTTTCTTCTCAGGGAACCCAATGATTCTTGCTGTTTTTTCAAGAACTAAAACAGCTTCATCCTTGTCAGCCATTTGATTCTTTCTCCATCTGTGGAAATATAAGCATATCCTCTTCCCCAAGCAGTTAATCTAATTCCCTTCTATTTACCAAATTTGGGATTTCTCCTCATCATCTGGTAATTACATTGGAGTTGTTTGCATTGGATATTGTCTTGTTGTCTTAAAAGGCCTGTATTCTTCCCAACTGTAATCCTGATTTCTTTTCTGTTGGTTGATGACATCAGAATTCTGAATTTCTAAAGTCTCTCTGGGTGTAACCTCAGCTGCTATCATGCCCCACCTGTCCTTTGATTGATACTTTGGAGCTGGGCCTTGCCTCTCATTCTTCTGGGTCAATATACATTTAGAAGCCCAGTGAAAGCCTTGGTTACATTTTGGACATGGGGTTTTGGGTTTTCTCTCACCCTGTCTTCTCACTTTATCTCCATTTCTACATTGGGCTCTTAGATGTCCAATTTTTCCGCACTGAAAACATCGACGAGTTTCTCTATAATTCCTTTGCCAAGAAGGACCTTGTCTTTCCATGTTCATCATAGTCTGGGTATAATAAGCATTTGTGCCCACTGTGGCACAGCGTCTAATGATCTCCTCTAAAGAAGCATTTTTGTCTAGCCCCCATATAATTCTCTTGCAAACCTCATTGGCATTTTCCTTAGCCAAATGTCTAGTCATTATTTCTGTGGCTGCATTATTTCCAATGGTTCTTATTACAGCTGTTTGTAAACGTCCCACAAAATCTGCAAAAGGTTCATTGGGACCTTGCTCTATTTTTGTGAAAGCATTATTTCCATCTTTCTGTCCAGGGAGAGAATTCCAAGCTTTTATTGCAGCCTTAGAAATTTGCTCATACACTGTTATGGGATAATAAATCTGTTCTGAACTCTCTGCATACTGACCTTCACCAGCTAGTTGGTCAAAAGCAACTTGTACAATAGCTCCTATTTGCCTATTGCATTGGGCTTGAATCCTACATAATTCATGAAACTCCGAAAGCCACAATAAATTTTGTCCTGGTTCTAGACAAGTTTTCGTTATGGATTTCCAGTCATTCGGGGTTAGGATTTCATAAGACAAATTATCTAGTAACATCTTCACATAAGATGATGTAGCCCCATAAAGAGTGCAACCCTTTTTCAAATCTTTAATTTTTCCCAAATTAAAAGCAGTGTATTTTCTCTCTTTTTGACCTGAGGAGTTGAGCTCTTCAATCACAGGATATGCATTTATAAAATCAGATATATCTTCTCCTTCATTTTTTGCCTTAATTAATGCTTTTTCTAATCTTGTTAAATTCTGCTTTACAGGAGAAGCTGACTGTGTTTCTGTCTCTCTCCCTCCCCCTTGTTCCACCCATGAAGGGTTAATTGTGGAGGGAGGGTCATGAGATGTGGAATCACCTAATTCCTCCTGCTGTGAAGTATCATACTCAGAATTGTAATTAACTCCATTCTCATCTGATTCGTCCTCCTTTTCACCTAGTAAAGTTGGCAATTCTTCCTCCTGTACTTTCCTTTTCATCATTCTATCACTTAAATAACTTCTTATAGCCAATTGTATTACATTATATGTATTAATTATTGAGTTAGGCCCATTTTTATCATAGAATTGACAAAGATCCTCTCCAACAATTTCCATTCATTTAGATCTAATTCCTTATCAAGAGAGAAACAAGGACATATGTCCTTTACAGTTTGTAAAAATTCAGTGATTTGCTGTAAACTTATAATTAAACCTTGGCTTTCCATAATTTTGACAATGCTCTCTAAACATTTTCCTTGAACAGAAACAGGCTGTTTTCTAAATATCTGTCCCATCTTAGCTGAAATTCTACTTTAACTCTTCTAACAAAAATTTCTTTGTTGCACTCACCCTAATTTCTGGGTTGATGAGTCTTTTCCACTGGATCAGGATCAGAGGCTTTTCCACTTGAATCAGGATCGTAGCTTTTCCACTGAAATCCACTGAGGGGTCTGTTAGCCCACGTTGGGCACCAAAATGTTGTGATCTTTTTCTTCTCAAAACGCAGCCAGGTGATAAAAGTTCAGATCTTTTATTATCCCAATATAGCCCGGTTAGCTTAGAGGCCTATCTCTCTGCTTGGTTCCAAGAGCTCTCTCCAAATGTCTTTAAATCCAAAGGTCTGGTCCTTCAGCCTCTGCCTCTGCTTTCTTCAGCCTCCAGCCAGCTCCAGTCTTCATGTCATTCCGGTGAAATCTCGACTTGTAGTGTCTTCCTCTGAAGAACTTCTTCGACTGGCCCATTGGCCTATTTATGCTCTTTCCAGAGAGAGTGATTATGGGTTTTCTCCCATAGTGCTCTCTGGCCCAAAAAGCTTCAAGGGAGGTGTGAACTCATTGAACTCCAATGAGTAAAGGTGTGAACACAAGCCTTGTATTAATTAGGTCTACTTAGTACCTTGTTTCAGGTTCTAGCCAAAACATCTTCTTGTAAGATTAGATCAACTCTAATTAGTTAGCAGTTAGTAAGGATTCCAACACATTACAAATTCACATTATCCATAAATCTAGATATTCAACCTCACCCAGACCCACTACAACAAATCAGTACTTTATTTTCTCCATCATTCACCACATAATTTATTGCAAATATCCTCTTTTTCCTCAAACAAAATTGGGAATGCTTTGGGCCCCATATGATCTGTGGGTCTTGTGTTTCACACCTCTGCTATAAAATAGTCTCTCTTCCTGGATTTTCTAATTGTTATAATATTTGTTTAATTGCTTTAATTTTTTTCTGACACAAACCTTAACAAGTTTCTTCACAATTTCTTGTTGTTAAAACACACTACTACTCCTTTCCCAAGGAGTCATTTCACTTAGAAAACTGGGGTCATTTAACATGAGTTCCTTTTCTTCCTATTCTTTTCATCGTAGAACCTCATTGAGATGATATTTTACTCTCTCCTTCTTTTGTCCAATTATTAAGGGAGATGACTCTTATCTTGGCCAAGGTCAGTCCCATTATGTGTGCATTTGATTTTATTCCCTCCTACATTCCTTACTAGATTGAACCTAAGTTCTTCAACCTCTCCTTTTAAACAGGTCCTTCCCTATTGCTTGCAAAACTGCTCAAATACTTCCTGTCCTTTAAAAAATATTCACTGAACCCTATCATCTCTTCAAGTTATTATTTTATATATCTTTTTCTTTTATCTCTTCCTCTCCTTTCCTTTCTCCATCATTTTGCTTTTTGGATTCTAGACCATTATTCAGCTGAAATTTCTCTTTCCAAAGTTGTCAATGATTTATTAATTGTCAGATCTGATGGTCTTTTTTCAGTCCTCATTCTTCTTTAACCTATCTCTGGTACTTTGTACTAGAGACTAGTGGTGTCAAACTCATATAAAAATGAGAGTTACTAAACTATACATAAGGATATCTGTAACTTTCACACTGATTTATGTTCTTTTACCTATGTTTTATTATTTTTATCATTTTGTTAAATATTTTCCAATTATCATATGGCCTTATTTCCATATTTCCAATTATCATATCATGCAGCTCTTGTGTTTGATATCTCTGCTGTAGACTTCTCTTTCTTCTTGGATCTTCTCTTCTATCTAATTGTTAGGAAATTTTTCTGACATCAAGCCTTAAACGTCTACTTTGCAATTTCCTGTTCTTGAAACACCCCCCAGTGACACTTGGATTCTCAATTGTCCTTGAAACATTCCCCAGTGATACTTGGATTTAAGCATTATTTTAACCTGTTTTGCCATCTTTTCTCTTCTGCAGTCCTGAGAGTACCATTATATTGTTTTTCTGAACTCATTAATGGCTTAGAGGGGGGTCAACAGAATGATTTATTTTATGAATTATAATAACATATAATTATTAATGTCTTTGCAACTATTTTTTGGCTTCTTTTTTTTTTTAACCTAAGTTCTTTTGCTGCCTCATCATCCATATCATACTCCCTAACTTTGGATGTTGCTCAAGATACTGCCCTGGGTCCTCTTCTTTTTTTCCTTTATATTCTCTCTCTCCCCCTCTGGACCTCATTAGTCCCCATTTCTTTAAATATCATTTCTATGGAGATAAGTCCTAGATCTCTACAACCTGCCTTACTATCTTCCTGGGCATCAGTTTCATATTACCAGTTACCTATTAAATTTGGGTGTCCCCAAGAAATCTTACACTCAATTTATCCAAAACTGAACTCATTTTCTTTATTTCAAATCTTCTATCTTTTCCCAAACTTCATTATCTCTTTAGAATGCATATTTTCAGTCTCCCAGGTTTGTAATACTGGCATTATCTCGAACTCTTCACCCTCCCTCACATATTTGATAAGTTGCTGTGTCTAACCTGTCAACATCTTTGACATCCAACTCTTTCTCTTTATTCACATAGGTGACACCGTAGTTCCTCACCTCTTACTGCATTCTACAGTGTTGCCAAAGTAATTTTCCAAAAGCAGATCTGACCATGTGACTATACTACTCAATCAATTTAAATGACTTCCTATTGATTCTAGGATAAAATACATGCTCCTTAATAGTTGAAAAGCCTTTTTGCACACAGTCTCTCTCTCTTTCTTTCTCTCTTTTTCTCTCTTTCTTTCTCTCTCTCTCTTTCTCTCTCCTGACCTCCAGCCCCTCAACTGTTAACGTCCAAGCAATTTGTACATATATTTTACTTACTGACTTTAAGTTTGAACTATATATATTCTTCTATGAACTCATCTGCCCCATTAGTATGTAAGATCTTTATAAGGTTCCTTATAAGTAGACATTGTTTCATTTTTGTGCTAATAGTATCTTCAGAACCAAACACTTCGCAGATGCTTCATATATATTTATTAGATGACTGATTGATTGATAATCTGGAGGGCATAAAATTATTATTTTGAATCCCCAGAGAATCTATAATATACAGACCAGTTGAAGGGACTGGGAATGATTAGAATGGAGAAGAGAAGACTGTGAGATAATAGCCTTTTTAAATACTTAAAAAGCTGTCATGTGGAGAAGGGATTAGACTTGTTCTTTTTAATCTCATGGGGCAGAAACAAGAGAACTTAATAGAAATTGAAAAGAAGAGTTTTAAGACTTGATATCAGAAAAACTTTATGCCGTTTAGAGTTCTCAGAGAAATGGAGATGCTAAATTCTCTCTTTTCAGAAGAGATTAGATGATCTTTTATTGAATATGTTACAGTGAAGATCCCTTTTACTTTTGAGTTGGACTGGATGTCAATGGGGGAAACTTTCAATTCTAAAATCCAGGATTTAATGAATTCTACACTTTGAGAAGGCCCATAATGTCATTTATTCCAATATACTCAATTTATTTGCTGATGCTAATGCTGACTCTAAACAATGATACTTCACAGAACTTGAGCAGCCAGTGATAAGAAATGTAGTTCAAATGAAGGAACACTAAAGTTCAGAATTGGGTCACCTGCTTATTATCCAATTTCAATACTATGTCAGACACTCAGCAGGAACCTAATTAATGTGCATTAGTTGATTATTTCAAAAGCCCCACCAACCAAGCCATGTAGTTACAAATTAGACTTGATATGGTACATTGGTGGAGATGGCACAGAAGCAATAATAAAAAAAAAAGTTTCTTCTTCCTACAATGATGATGCCTCTCTAGGGTAGAAAATACTAAAAGCATGTTTTTGTCAGTAAATTTAGCCCAAAAAAATAAGTGAGAAGAGTAAAATGAGTAGTAGTAAGAGTCTCTTTTAACAGTCATTTTTATAACCACAAGTCCTTAAAATCACCAGTATTTATGACCACACTTCATACTCTTCCCACATCCAAGGACATGTTTATTCTCAATAGGGAAAGTACTCTTTCCTACTTTAAAAAGAAAATTATTTATGCCATAAAGAGTGTTAGTTCTTTCTTTAGATGGGAGATGTACTCTGCCAAAAAGTTTCTCACAGCCTTCTTATGACTGAAATTTAGAATTACATAATCTTAGTGTATATGTATACAGACTATCTCCAGTCTTGGAATTGTTATCCATTCATTTCAATATTTATTCAATTTAATAAGTATTACTGGATAGCTGATATGTTTAAAATACAATACTTAATGAATTTTTGTTTGAACTTTTACTTCAGTAGAATAGGTTACAAATTAGAGTTAAGTAACTAATTTTTACATGTTCTCATTTGTGGGAAATTAAAATTGTTTGAATTTATTCTATATTCTTGTCCTTGAAACATCCCCTAGTGATACTTGGATTTGAGCAAGGTTTTCACCTGCTTTGCCCTTTTTCCTCTTCTGCAGTCCTGAGAGTACAATTATATTGTGTTTTTCTGAACTCATTAATAGCTTGGGGGGTCAACAGAATGATCCAGAAGTTAACATGTCTACCATCTCCTGACCTGTATACATTTCCAAATAGCTCACCTTATGGACTTCAGTCACATTATGCATCCCAAGTGATGCCAGCTTGGGCTCTTAACAGGTGGACACATCTGTTCCAGTCCATCAGACTTGACTTACACTGACTGTGTTCTGTAATCATTATGGTTTTTATCCTAAATTACAGTGTCAATCTGTTCAGAATTAATATGTATTACTCTATCACTTGTTACCAAATTTTCACTTTATTTATTGGAACAAATCTTGCCCTGAACATTTAGGCAAAATTCCCATTGAAAACTTTTAAAAAACCTGGGTATCTAAAGGCAACAAGGTCATTGCATGTTAAAATATATTTTTGCATAAGGGATATAATTTCTATTCCCTGGTGATTTATTTTTTTCTTTATCCATAATGAAAGTTTATTACAATTTTAGTGCATTACTTTGGATTATTTTTAATCATTTCTCCCAATACATATTATATTTTAAAATGGTGTTCCTACTAGGATGAGAAGATCGACAGATTATTTATCTTTACTCTTATTGGAATTTTTTGATGTCTGATTTTTCTAATACCTGGAAATTTACCTTTTAAATGTGCTACTCTTTAAAAGTATTTTCTTGGAGTTTTAGAGTATGATTCTTAAAACCAATAGCTTAAAAATATTATTAGATGGATCTCTGTACTCTAATTTGAACTTTTTTTTTCTATTTTTCACATAAAGGAAATCCAGGATAAGACTTTTATTAAGGAGGAAAAATAGTATTTTTACAATGGATTACAATGGAAAAGTTTATTCATAGCTTTAATTTATTTCATAGACAACTTTTGATCCCATTTATTCTTCCATTCCCAACCCCCAACCCGAGTGGATCTATAGATATAGTATGTGATGAGGAAGAAACTTCCAATATATAAGAACCATGAAATTCATTCTTGAGTTGAGTCTCCCTTCCCCTAGTCTTAGAATTACAAAGCCATTTTTTAAAAGATTTTTTTTGTAAGGGTATAAGCCATTCTTGCAGTTATCAGTTGCCTGATTCCTTATATCTACAATTTCTTCATTACTGTCATCCTAACCTTTTTTCTAAAAAGAATTTTAGGAAAAAAAGAAAAGGGGAATGAGGAAATTGAATAGGCATTTAAGTGTCAACTATGTGTCAAACATAGTACTCAGTGCTTCATATGGTCCTCACAATAACCATAGGAGGTAGGTTCTATTAGTATTTTCATTTTACAATTAGAGAAACTGAGGCAGACAAAGGTTAATGACTTGCCTATGGTCACATAGCTATTGAGGGTCTGAAGTCCCATTTGAATTAAGGTCTTCCTGACTCTAGCTCCAGTGTTCTATCCACTTCTCCATCTACTGAACAGTTATTCTTACTATTATGTTAGTTGGGGTTATAGCAGTATTGATAGCAGTGAGAAAGTATACCAATTTGCTAACCAGTACATCTTAAAATGGGAGAGTCTTCACATTTATGCTGAACCACAGCTCTACCATAGGATCAGGCCTCCTTGTGGAGCCATAGCATTTTGGATAAAGTCAGATTCATAATCATACACTGCAGTAGAAAGAGTACTTGATTTGGACTCAAGAAGAACTGAGTTTGAATTCTGCTTCAAGACCTTATGGATGAGTTACTTATCTGCCTTAGTTTCCTTATCTGCAAAATGGAGCAAATAATAGCACCTGTTTCCCAGGATATTTGTAAGAATAATAATATAACAATAGCTAGCATTCATCTCATTTTGTCCTTGCAGCAGTCCTGAAAGTTTAACATTATTATTAACTCCATTTTATGGTTGACAAATTTAAGACAGACAGAAGTTAAATGATTTGCCCAATAAATGCCTGAGGCTAAATTTGAATTCAGGTCTTCCTGATTCCAAGTCTAGAACCTGACAGACTTGCCAATCTAGCTTCTTTAAATAAGGATTGGAAAGTACTTTACATTTATATACTTTTCTTCCCTTTTATTTGAATCTCACAACAGCCTGGTGAAGTTCCACTTTTATAAATGTGGGAAAAAGAAATAACACATTTCAAGTGCTTTGTAGACCTTAAAAAGCTCTCTATAAATGCTACTTGTTTTTAACTAATAGTACTTTTGTCTAAATTCTAGGAGTCAGTTATCTAGAACAATTAGAATTCTTGCAATTACCACGATGGACAGAATAACAGGTTTTTGCCATTGTCCTCTATAACTTGGCACTTACATTAAATAATTCCTTGAGGATTTAATGTTCATCTACATGAAACAATTCCTTAAAGGCCGAGTCAGTAGATAGGAGCATGAACTTTATGTCTCCTTCTGATATAGGCCACAATTTCCTATTAATGATCTTTGGCCTCAAGAGCTTTAAATAGCATGACTCATGAGCTACTTTCAGAGAATGACTAGAAATATTGTGTAGTTTCAAAAACTGAAAAATTAAAATCCTATTATTCTCTGAGGAGGAATAAAACTTTGAGAGTAAAACTGAGTAGATGCCAAGTATTATTTCCAGAGTTCTTTCTATATTTTCACTTGGATGATTACAAACTACCTGCCTGAAAGCTCCCTGTAATTACAGTTAAAGAACCTACTTTTCACTTATCTGTCTACTCTGTCTCCTGAGAATTTTGACCAGTAATTTTTAGGATTTTTTTTTGTCATTGTTGTTGTCATTGTTGGGGTTTTTTTAGGTGAGGTTTGATGAAAACTTTTTTAAAAGTGGGGGAAAAAAAACAAAACTTCTCTTGAAAACTTGACAGTCTTTTCATAATACACACACACACACACACACACACACACACACACACGTGAGGGGGAGGGAACATGAATATTTGAAAAGGCTTTTTGAAACTTGCAGGCATACAGTGGAAGTGTACATCACTCTTTCAGACCCTGAGTCCATACAGAGCCACAGTGAAAGACAAGCTTTATACCCTCATCTCCTGTTGATATGTCAGAGGTGCCAGATTCATTCTCAACTTTTCCAGAATGTCTATCATTAGGTACATTAATATGGATGAACTAGCACAAAGGCAGAAAAAGAGAGAAGGGTTTTAAAGGGATAAAAGCCTTAAACCACATTTGAGTCAGGCTTAATTTTGAAGACTAACCTTCGGGATTTTTTAATGACCCACCCTCCTTCATCTCTCCCAGCAAAATGGGTGGGAGGGAGTGCTAATTAGATTTCCACTAATGTCCCTTTGTCAGCATTTTACTAAAGATTCCTCAAGCCTTCCTATTAATGAAGAAATGGGGTGATGCTGACAAGAGATGAATAGAGAATTTTTTCTGTCATAACATCCCTTATTTTCATTTAATGTATTTGAAAGAATACAGATGTATTTGCCTTTCTAATCCAATTTGTGACTAGAAAAATTTCCATAGTTGTCATTTAATTTTTTAGATTTTAATTCTCAATCTCTTAAGTATTAGCACTGTTAATATGCCAGTGGTACCAATACTCTAAAGCAAACAAAAGCCACCTCCCCCAAAATACTACATATCCATTCAATCTATAGTGATAGATTTGCTTTGAGAGTGGGCCCTATATGATATTCTATATGCACCTGTACCTTCAATATTGTCAAGAATGCTTATATTTTTTAACCAGTGAAGGGAACTTTTGATGAGTCTCCTCCCAGAGAACAATTATTCTTTAATTTATTATCTTAGAGAGGGAGATGAGGGAAGAAATTAGTATTTACATAGCCCCTACTCTGCACCAAGTACTGTGTTAACCTACTGTTATCTAATTATAACTAGTACAATAACACCATGTGTCTTTTTTTTTTATTCTTTTAGAAGAAAAATTATTTTAAAAGTATAAAATGCAAGTCATTTCACTGGAAATTAGAGACAAATCTAGAAGGCTGTAAAGAAGGTTTTGATTTTGATTTTTTCCAGAGTTCTATGACTTTGACTGAAGCATTTCAAATAAAGAAAGACAAAATTTCACAGGATGAAGGGTTGTTAAAGTTATTTAAGTCCTGACCCTTATTTTTATAAATGAGGAAATTGAGAAATAGAGAATTTCAGTGGCTTGCCCAAAATTAATTACGTAGTTATTAGAAAATCCTGATGTAAACTGTTTACCTGACTTTCAGGATATTTTTAAAAGTTTTTGCTTTTTAATTAAAAATTTAGTGAATAACAAACATGAAGATAAAGAAGATTAAAAAAGAGTTTTATATGAAACTGTAATTGTTATTTATAATTGTTAAAACACAATTTTAAGTTTAACAAGATATTTTCCTGTTTTTGTCTATTATCCCTTTCTCCTCCCTCTTTTGGATAGGTTAGGTAGGTTGATAGATAGAGGTGTATATATTCATATATAGTTACACACACACATACACACATATGTATATGTATATACATGAGTTTTTAAATTCCAAATTATCTTCCTCCCTCCATCATTACTATCAATTAAGAAGGCATGTTATATATGAGGTCATGCAAAGCATATTTCTATATCAACTGTGTTGCGAAAAAAAAATTAAAATATGCTTCAATCTTCACACAGAATCTGTTGTCTATCTAGATATAAATAGAATTTTTTTTAGAAGTTCTTTGGAATTTTTGATAATCATTTTACTGATGAGTTGCCTAGTCTTTCATAGTTGATTACCATTACAATATTGCTACCAATGTGTATAATATTCTCCTGCTTCTATTAACTTGGTTTTGCATAAGCTTATATGAGTTTTCCTGGTTTTTTTTGAAATCATCATTTTCTTTATTGTGCAGTAGTATTTTATTTGTTTAATTTGCTTAATTATTTTTCAATTTGATGGTCATCCTCTCAATCTCAATTCTTTGACAGCACAAAAAAAGAGCTCTTACAAATGTTTTTGTACATATGGGTGATTTTCCTTTTTCTTTATTTTTTTTGGGCTATGGACCTAATGGTGGTATTTCTGGATCAAACAGTATTAAGAATGTTATAGCACTTTGGACATAATTCCAAATGCTTCTCCAAAATAGTTCAAACATTATTCAGTTCCATCAGCAATGCAATGATGTACCTATTTTCCCACATCCCTTCCAGTATTTGTTACTTTTCTTTATTGTTATCTTAAATAATCTGATGGGCATAAGGGAGTAGCTCAGAACATTTTTTAAAATAACTCTTGGTAGTTTTGATGTCTTCTGAACACTGCCTGTTCATACTGTTTCACTTAATTTTATAAATTTGGTTGAGTATTTCATATATTTGAGAAATGAGACATTTATCAGGAAAATTTGTTGTAAAATCCCCACACACACACTTTCTTGCTTTTTCTCTCATTTTAGCTCCATTCCTTCTGATTGTGTAAAACTCTTTTCAATTTTACATAGCAAAAAATATTCATCTTACCTCTTATAATTGTCTTTGTCTCCTGTACTCTTCCTCTATCCATAGATCTGAAAGGTAAAATTTTCTACATGCCCAATTTGTTTTTCATTTGGTTTATATCTAAATCATCTATCCATTTCGAGCTTATCTTGATTTAGAGTATTTGTGCCTAGCATTTTTCAGACTATTTTCCCATTTTCCCAGCAACTTTTATCAAATTTTGAGGTTTTTATCCAATAAAATAGATTATTATCCTCCTCTACTTCTATATATTGAATATCTAATTTATCCTATTGATCAACCATTCATTTTTTAACCAGTAGTAGATTGTTTTGATGATCATCACTTTGTAGTATGTCTGATATTGCTAAGTGACTTCTTCCTTCACTTTTTGCTTATCCAGATTGATTTTGCTATTATTTTTTTACCGTCATAAAATAATATTTTGTAGTTTGATTGATATTTCACTAAATTAGCAAATTAAGTTAGGAAGAATCACCATTTTTATTATGTTAGCTAAGACTATCCATGAGCAATTACTATTTCTCCAATTATGTAGATCTGCCTTTATTTATATGATAAACGTTTTATAATTCCCATATAATTCCCAAGTGTGTCTAAGCAGATAGACTTTCAAGAATTTTACATTGTCTGTAGTTATATTAAATGGAATTTCTCTCTTTATGCTAGGTTTAATTGCTAATGCGTAAAAATATTTATTATGCTTATGGGATTATTTTAGGTTTTACAACTTTGATAAAATTATTGTTTCAACTGTTTTTATTATTTAATTCTCCATGGTTCCATAAGTATAACATAATTTTGAATAATAATGTTGATAATAGATATCCATGTTCATCCCTAATCTTATTAGAAAGACTTCTAATATATCCCCATTACAAATACTGTTTGCTCTTGCTTTTAAGACACATACTATTCAATTTTAAGAATGGTTCTATTTATCCTTATACTTTCTAGTATTTTTAATAAGAATAGATGTTGTATTTTTTCAATAGTTTTTTTTCTGCATCTATTGATGTAGTCATAAGATTTGTGTTGTTTCTGTTAATTATATGGTCATTTATGATTATAGTATTTCTAATATTGAATCAACCATGTATTCCTGGTATAAATCCAATCAAATCACAGGGTATAATCTATAGAATATGTTGTTATAATCTTATTGATATTTTATTAAAAATTTATATTAATACTCATTAGGGAAATTGATCTATAATTTTATTTCTCTGTATTTGTTCTCCCTGGTATAGAAGATATCAAAACTATATTTGTATCACAAAAGATCTTTTTTTACTTATTTCTTTGTTTTTTTTCAAACTATTTGTATAATATTGGAGTTAATTGTGCTTTAAATTTAAAACATCTGGGTGATGCAGTGAATAAAGTATTGGGCTAGGAATCAGGAAGACTTTATCTTCATGAGTTCAAATCTGACCCAAGATAATTACTAGCTGTTAACCCTGTTTGCCTCAGTTCCTCATCTGTAAAATGAACTGGAAAGGGAAATGGCAAACCGTTATAATTATCTTTGCCAAGAAAACTCTAAAACATGGTCACAGTGAGTCAGACATGACTTAGACAACTGAACAACAAGTATCCTCTTGTAAATCTATGCAGGACTGACTCCTAGGAAATATTATAGACTCAGGAATTATGCTTTGAAACTCTCCAAATGAGGCAAACAAGCTATTGTTGGGAACAAAATGAGGCAAACAACATTGTTGATGTTGTATAATTATTTCCTTCCTACCAATCTTCAAATCTTTATAATAATTGCCTTGTTTAATATTTCAGGATAAATGCAATGTCCCAATGTTTCTTTTAGTTTAAATGTGGGGAGAAAATTGGTTGTTAGGGATAATCTCATCTGCAAATTTTAGTAGGAATTACAACAACATTATCCAAAAACCTCTACTAATTATATACTTGTATCAGCCACAATATAAATTGCAAAGATATTAAATCTCTCTTTGTCTCTAGTCTTGGGTAAAGTCCAGATTTTTAGATTAGGCAATTTTAGGCTATTTTTCCCTCTTTTCATCTTCTGAATTTTTTTTAAAGCATGATTAGTTGATGTCCTTTGCTTTGTATCAGCATGGAATTATATTTACTTCCTTAAGCTACTAAGAGATAGAAAGCTCACAATAATGCACTCAGACAAGTTGAAATAACAGAATAGTTAGCAAAAAGTAAACATTAAGTATTTTAATAATTCAGAAATATGTGAGGTTGATGATTTGAAAGTATTTCCAAAATAAGAGAAAATGACAATTTTTAAAAATTGTATATTGTTTATCTGTTCAAATATATTTTAAATTAATCAGAGAGTGGAAAAAAAGGGAGGATAGATAGACTCCTTTAAGACACAGACCTAAAACTTTTTGGACTGTTTAAAAGAACAGTCTTCAATTGTTCTATACAAACTAACTTTTGCATCAAAGCTGGAGAAATCCTTTTGAAGGAGAAGTTGGTGGATTCTGGAAGCTCAGAGTTGGAGGGAAGATCAAAAGTCTAATATTCCAATTTATATCATGAAAGAAATACCATCTACAACATCTTTAATAAATGATCATTCAACCTCTATACAAATGACTTCCTTGAAGAAAAATTAATTCTTTTAGACAGCCCATTTAAATTGGGAGAACTCTAAATTATAAGGAAATTTATATATCAGTCTTTTATTTGGTTCTCTGAAGTCAAATATCCATTACTCATAGATGGGGATGGAGTTGGATGGGGAAAGTAGAAAAAAAAAATAGCCTTTTTGGCTGCTCTTTATCAATATTGCACTGCTCTCTCAAGCAATTTCATGTACTCTGTTGGCCTATATAAATACTTAAGACATCACATGCCTCACATGGAAACAGTCTATGAGGACTGTCAGCAAAGAAAGAACAGTTGCTTGCCCAAGGTTGCTATGAGATACAGCTGCCATCTATTCTCTAGATCTTCCTGAGATTATCAGCAGCCTTAGGACTAGCAATGGTGTAGTTGCAACTTCCCTTATGTTTGCAGAAGAAAAAGAGCAAGTGTTTGGGAATCTTTGACGGAGTATTTAGTTGGAGTAGTAAGTCAATATGTAGATTGGAGAAAGTTTGTATGATGAAATCTTAGAAAGAACAGATTAAGAATGACTAAGGAAAGTTTTTAGTAGGTATATAAGAACAAATGTTTGAGTCATTGTGACAGAGGGTTATTTACATTAGGGGAAATACTATATTTACACACTTCATTAATAATTAGGCCCTGGTTTTAGAGAGGCTGAGAGCTCTTCATTATAAGGCTTCCTTTCCTGCCATCCATTCTCATAGTCTCCTTTCCCTATCTGCCTCCAGAAAATATATTAGTAGGGAATAATAGTGATGAGAGGTTGTTAGTTATGTGATTCTGATTTTCACTAAATCTTTTCATTCTCTAGGCCTCTGATGGGTTCTTAAGTTTGTGACTGTGAAATGAATCTTTTTGGAGAAGTCAAGTTTTTCAGAAAAAAGGATTAAAATACATAATATAAAATAAATTGAATTGCAAAGGAAGCCAATTGTATTGAAATGTAGTTATCAAAATATAGACATATTTTTAGAATACAAGTTCACAACTATCCAACCATTCTGGAGAAAAATTTGGAATTGTGACCAAAGGGCTATCAAATAGTGCACACCATTTGATCCAGCAGGATCCCTACTGGGCATGTATCCCAAAGGGATTAGAAAAAGGGGGGAAAGGACCTATATATATATATATATATAAAATATTTATTCTAGTTCTTTTTATAGTGACAAGAAATGGAAACTGAATATCCATGAGTTGGAGAATGGTTGAATAAGTTATAAATGTTATGAAATATTATTGTTCTATAAGAAATGATCAGCAGGATGATTTCAGAGAGGATTGGAGAGATTTACATGAATTGATGTTGAGTAAAGTGAATATTACCAGGAGAATATTGTATGCCGCAACAGCAAGATTATACAATGATCAGTTCTGATGGATGTGGCTCTTTTCAATTGTGAGGTGATTTAGGCCAGTTCAAAAGTCTTGTGATAAAGAAAGCCATCTGTACACAGAGAGAGGATTGTGGGGACTGAATGTGGATCACAACATAATATTTTCATTTTTATTATTGTTTGCTTGCATTTTGTTTTCTTTCTCATTTTTTCCTTTTTGATCTGATTTTTCTTATGCAGCATGATAATTGTGGAAATATGTATAGAAGAATTGCACTTGTTTAACACATATTGGATTACTTGCTATTTAGGGGAAAGGATGGGGGGAAAGGAAGAAAAAATCAGAATAAAAGGTTTTGCAAAAATGAATTTTGAAAATTGTCTATGCATATGTTTTGAAAATATAAGGCTTTAACAAAACAAATACAAGCTTACAAATGCAAGTTTAAAAACTTCAGAAAATAATCATTATCTTCTAATCTCTTATTACAAGCATTAAATAACCATCCACATTATTTTCTTTACTTTTCTTTACTTTAATTTACTTTTCAAAATCCACAGTGGATACTATTTCTTGATACTCTTCCATAGGTCATCTTTTCTTTTATCATACAATCTTACTACTGTTACTATACTAATGCTTGTTTTATTCCACAAATTAAAAATAAATTAAATTAAAAAGTATTTTTTCAAAATGGAAGGTTGAGAACTAAACTTATTGTGGGGGGATGGAATAAAATTTGGAAATCTAAAAGAGAAGAAGCCAGATATGAAAACAAAGCTGGCACTTTGAAATTAAGTTATGTACATAAACTACATGTGTCTAATACACATAATCTAAGAATAAGAGAAATAAAAACTAATGCAAATAAGACAGCAAGTATAACAAAAAACTAATACAAAAGCTAAAGTTATTATGTATAATAATAAACTTTTTTAAAAAATGTTTTAAAAAATTTTACTTTTTTAGCACATGTTTGGTAAAAATGTTCACAGGGAACTTGGTCAATTCACCACAGTAAATGTTTTAATCCTTACCTTTGTGAATGAGGAATAATAATAAGGCAGAGAAGAATGTAGATTGAGTTAAGAAGACTCTGGCTTCATGCAACACTAATTGCTCAAATTAAAACTCCACAAATATTGATTAAGCATCTACTATATACCTAAAGTGCAATCTTACTACTTTTTTCCAAGTGACCCTGCCCATGACCTTCAGAAGGTAGCTTAGGTGGTATAGTAGATAGTATACCTAACTTGGAGTCCAAATTTGACCTCAAGTATTTACAAGTTTAATGTACAATCTTAGGCAAGGCTCTTAACTTTAGTGTACCTTAGTTTTCTTAGCTGTAAAATGGGTATAATAGCCTCTACCTTACAGAATTGGTGTGAGGATCAAATGAATTGATATTTATAAGGTGCTTACAACAGTGTTTAGAACATATGTAGGTACATAATACTCCACCAAATCCCAGAAACCTTTTAACGTCTTAAAAATTTTCATTTCACCTGCATTACTCTTTTCTTCTTAGAAATCAACAAATTTGTTCTCCATCCTGGATTCTCTGGTTAGTCCCTTTTAGCCATCTATCTACATTTGTTTTTTCCTACTTGAAAGACCTCTTTGCAGATATAGAAAAGAATCCAAGTAACATTGATCAAATTACATTAAACTTTAATTCATGAAAGCACTCATTGAAGATGTGACACCTGGGCTTTACTTTGGAGGAAACCAGAAATTCTCCAAGGTCAAGATGAAGAATGAATACATTCCAAACATGGGAAAACCCATATGTAAAAACAGAAAAGTGAGAGATGGAATGACATATAGAGGAACAGCTAGTAGTTTGAAACAAAGAGTGAGTAAAAGGAGGTAAGTAGTATTGTTCAATGCAAAGAAACTAGACATAAATAAAACTATTCAAACAAATATGTTTCAAACACACACAACCTATCTTAGCATTTAAGTTATTTTCATATTTTCTTTTAATTGTCTAAGGTACAAATACAAAGTGAGCTAATACCAAAAAAGAAAAAAAAAATTCCTGTCCACAAGGGGCTTACAATTCAAAACAACGACATCAACATGAGTAACAAATAAGCAAAACAGAATCTACAAGCCATCCCAAAACTCTTGGTACAGCTTTAATCATTAATAAATTACAAATATTAGATTTAAATAATAAAGTTGCTCAAAGACTTTTGAGATACTATATTTAAAGCAAGTTTAATCATTTTATGTGATACTTTGACAGGTAGTGCAAGAGCTTGCCTCTAGGCTTTGTCCCTGGGAAACTCATAAATGCAAATGATAAAATGTCATAAGAAAGCTGGTCATTTTGCGATATCTAAGTAACATTTTGCAGTTCAGAAGAAAATATATTTCAGTTTCAGATTATTTGAAGTTAATAAATAATGTGTAAGGCTGGAAATGATTTAAAATCTATCTTTGTTATCAAATACATTAAAACAGAGGCTAAAGTGGAGGGCCAGTTAAATTAGTCTTTGAGCCATAATTCCACATTTTCTTTGATGGTCAATGGGTCTTTTCTAAAGAATTTCTAAAGGGTAAGTCACATAATTATTGTGCAAGTCTTTTCAGTGTTACCACAAATAAATGATTATTATTATTATTTTTTTTTAAACTTCTCATCACTAAGGAAATCCCTCCTGAGCAGTTAAGTTGTACATAGAAAATCTTTCCTTCATCAATATTGAATTGTATTGTTTATATGTGGGTGCCAATTTCCTGTAAACTAAAAGATTTAGTCCTATTCACTTCTTATTCATCACCATTTTACATAAATTGAATCTATAATTATTTTGATTAAATATTTTACCTACATGTAGCATAACAAAACTGGCAAAACTGATAATATTTTGGGTGACTTTAATTAGTCAGATATATGTACATAGAATTAAACAAAACAAATTATAGGCTAGTAAAAGAATCATATAAAATTTTAAAGATATAAACAAAGATATATTAAAGTTAAAATAATTAGGGACAACAACAGAGGAGATACTTTTTCAAGAGGCTTTTTAGGTAAGAATAACTATAATAATTAAAGAATATGGCAAAAATCAGCCAAGTCAAATACATTAAAATATTATTGAGAAAAAATAAGTGCAACTCAGTCTTCTTAATAAATACTTGCTACTGTCGTCCAAATGCAAAATGAGTGCAACCTACCATGATTAATTGCTTATGTTTTCCCCAAACTATATAATTGAGAAATGGTATAATCAATGATATGAATGTAATGCTTATGTATCTTTCACACAAGCTTAATGGCTTGTGTCATATCCAAGTGTTCCTATGAATGGAAGCAGCAATGTTTGTTAATAGACCTTTTTAGTACTGAAAGCCTATGAGGTATGTTGGAAAGAGTATACTATTTAGATTCAAAAGAACTGAATTCTAGTTCCAACCATTCTGCCTACTACCTGTATAGCCTACAATTCATCTCTTAACCTCACAGTCCCTCAGTTTTTCTCATCTATAAAATAGAGGTGAAAAGACTTGTCAGTAGGGTTATTGTACAGAAACTGTCACAAAACATTATATAAACAAATTGTTATTTTAATGATGAGCATTTATCTTCCAATTCTTGGAGATGTGGACTCAATCGTAGAGAGAACATTTCAAAGAATCAAACTTTTTCAACAGATATATCTCAATAGATACATGGAGTATTTATTTGTGTATTTGTATGTATGTATGTGTATATACATATATGTATATATACAGATACACACATGTCCACATATATGTTATATTGATAAGACTCTAATCAATTTACTTACTTTTTTAGAATTGTTTTATATATATATATATATATATATACACACATATGTATATATATAAGTTCTCATATATTATTTCATATGTTATTAGTATATAATACATAATATAAATATTGTCTACTTTACTATCAATAGTAAAGGGGTAACTCTATGAGTCAGGGACAGCTGGATTCAATTCTTACCTTTGGCACATAAAAGTTATGTGACCACAGAAAGGTCACCAACCAGCTCACCCTTTGATAATTCAGATAAATCTTAAAGTCTGCAATAAGCAGATGAATTGCTGATCTGCATCGATATTTCCATTCCAGAAGTTCTTTATAAAGATGATATCACAATTTCAGAATACAAAATAAAACGTATTATTGTTACTGTTACTATTATTGCTATTAAAGTGTAATAACTATGAGATTCTTAGCAGCCTTTTCCCTTTCTTTGCCTTCTTTTTCTGCCATTTATTTACTTTTACAGTGGAAGTAGAAGGTAGTAGCTACACAGAAATGAGAATTTTTTTGTTTTTTATCAGCTTCATAGTTGTCATGAACTACCTATAATGTAGTCCTGAAGTCCCCTTTGAAAAATTGACAAATGCTGCCCTATATTTAAAAAATGGCTCCCATTCCAAATGGTATCATTTTATTTCTATTTTATTTTGTTTTTGGATAGAGCTTCCACTGTTACAGGAAATTATAGAAAGAGAAACTTGCACTAAATTTGAAACCTATAAAGACCCATTTGGATCATTGAAAGGTTAAGTCACTTGTCTGATATAAAAAACTAATAAGTATCAGAAGCAGAATTTGAACCCAGGTCTTACTGACTCTCCATCCACCATGCTACATTATTTCTTTTTTCGAAATTCATGGAGTGCTTTTCACAAATGTTCTTGGTTTGTGTTCCAATGCACTCTGTGGTCTCCTTGTACCCAGAGAGATATCTTTGATTTCAAATGGTAGAATTCTGCTGAGGGAAGTTATATTCCCCTTTTCTATTAAAAATCATAGAATCCCCTTTTCTATGATTTTAATAACTTTTTCTATTTCTGGTTATGAATGATGAAATCATATTTTCAGAAATCACAAAATTTTTCTTTGTGAATGTTTAATGCAGTATTTTTCCAGTTTTGTTTTTATAATTTATAAGCTAATATAAATTCCTACTTAAAAGAAAATATCTTTTTTCCTAGAGAAATATAAGTAGAAAAATACTTTTTTCATAATATATTTGCATTTTCAAATTAAAACTACTATGATCTTTCATCTCTTCTCTCTTAAACTAGCAAAAATAACAAAAGATGAAAATGGTAAATGTTGGGGAAAATGTGAAGAGACAGTCATATTAATGTACTGTTGGTGTTGGTAAAGTTGTAAATTATTCCGACTACTCTGGGAAACAACTTGTAATTTTACTGGGAAAAAAACTAAACCCTATCTACCTTATGATACAGAGATACCATAAACTGATATATTGCTCCATTAGAGTGAAAGAGGTAAGGGTCTCAAATATGAAAAATATTTATAGCAACTCTTTTTATAGCAGTGAAGAACAAGAAACAAAATGGGTATCCAACAATTGGGTATAATTAAAAATATTATTGGAATGCTGTTTTTTTTATTCAATTTGGGAGTTCCCCTCTACCAATGCAAACCAACATTTTCTTTGTAACTTTTAGTAGGAAGTCAATCTGCCAATAAGAACTTATTAATTTTTTACTATGTATTGCTAGAAAAATTGCTAGAAAAACAGCATTGAGAGATTGACTTGACTAGATCAGATAATATATTTTAACACTGAAAACTATATTTTTCTAAATCCAATGCAATCTCTCACTACTCTTACTTGAATGAAATAGCATATTATTTCACAGAAGAAAATAATGTTAAGAACTCAGAAAAACTTGGAAAGATCTGCATAAACAAATGCAGAGCAAAATTTACAGAATGAGATTAATTTACACATGGATTAGAAAAATGTAGAGAAACATTCTGTTGATGGATTTTACTTGACTATACTTTTTTTTTATAAGAGAAGGCTTAAAGTAAAGAAAAGAATATCAACACAACATTAAAAGCATATAGAGAAAAACAAAAATAAATTCAGAAGAGGATACAAAGAAAATAATTTTGTTACTCTCTTATTAAAAACCCAAATGTATATACCAGAATTTCAGGGTTTCCTAAGCAATCCTGTTTTTTTTTTTTTTTTTTTTTTTTTAACATTGAAATGTCTATGTTTATTGCTGGTTATCATGATAATAATAAAAAATAACTTTAAAAAATGAATAACATCATAATCCTGACCAGTTTTAAATCAAGTTTCTATAATTTCAACTGAAAAAGTGGTCTGGAATTAGCGCAATGAAAAGTCCATGGTGAAAAATAATGCAAAGCACTGAGATATGTAATAGAGTGTCATGTCTGAGAGTATTAGGTCAATTAGCTGAATTATAATCTCATGAAGAGGAGCAAAGTGAAAGAAGGTTAGAAAGGTCAAAAGGAGATATGGATTGAAGGGCTTTAACATAACAAACAGAGAAGTTGATATTTAATCTCAGAAAACCTGGTCAGATGAAAAAATTACCTGTGGAACTAAGTAGAGGATGAATTGAAATGTGTTTGTGTATGTGTGTGTGTGTGTGTGTGTGTGTGTGTGTGCATGTGTGAAAATCTCTTCACTCCAAATTCAGTGTTCTTTCTACTAGATGCCATTACCATTTCCAAAATAGAGAATATTATGAAAATGTGGAAAAGATGAGACTCAAAATAAGAGGATGAATAAGAAAAAGATTTACCTGTCAAATAATTAGTCATTTATATTCTTTTTTTTCTATAAAAAAGAATACATTACTGAGACTACTAGCTTAAAGTTTCTAAAATGGCTGTGACATCTCACTGAATAAAACTAATTCTTGAAGTTCCAACAGCAAAGATGAATTTATGGAGACTATCCATCCTAATACTCTAAAGATTGTACTTAAATCAATCATACTTTTAAATCAACAATACCAAAGTATTTTACAAATAAGTATTATTAATCATCTCACACAGGAAAGAAGCTAACATAATGGAATTAGTTAAAATCATTAGTGATGGAAGTAGGTTCTAAGAGAGAAAGTGAAGAAAAGTGGACAAAATTAGAAGGCTTAGTTTTCCATTATAGCCTGAACAATGACTAGTTAGGGGACCATGGACAAATTAATTTACTTTTTTTGTTTCTATTTTACAAATACAAAAATTGAGTCTCCAAGAATTTGTATACTTTAAACAAAGGATTAGTGTGTAAGATAGTTAATCAAAGGTTAACTTTGCACTTGAATTCTTTAAACAAAATATGTCTAAGCCTATACATTAGATATTTTATTGTGAAGATTCCTTTTTTTAAAAGAGGTGTTGGATGAGATGAGCATTAGCCACCTTTCAACTCTGCTGTTCTGTGACTCTATAATTGTGTGACACTGAGCTTTTGTTTGTTCAATAATAACACTTGCACAGCCTACTTCACAGAACTGTTGTGAAAAGAGTGCCTTGTTTAATCTTAAATTACTATGTAAATATATATGATATGTAACTATATATATTTTACTTGTAGATTAATCTATGAATCTTTCCCCCTTTTAGTAGTATTTTTCAATTGTTTACATATAAAGATAGTTTTCAACATTTACCTTTATAATATTTTGATTTACATTTTCTCTCTTACCCCTCCCCAAAATGGCAAAAAAAATCTGAAAGAGGTTATAAATGTACAATCATATTCAACATATTTCCACATTAGTCATTCTATGGAAGCCAAATCAGAACAAAAGAGGAAAAAATATGAGAAAGAAAGAAAAAAACAAACAAAAAATGAAAATAGCATGCTGTAATTTGCATTCAGATCCCAAAGTTCTTTCTCTGGATATAGATAGCAAATTTCCATTATGAATCATTTAGAGTTGTCTTAGATTATTGTTGCTGAGAAAAATAAAGAGTATCAAAATTGACCACTGTACAATGTTGCTGATACTGTGTACAATGTTCTCCTGGTTCTGCTTACTTCAATGATCATCAGTTCATATCAGTATTTCAGGTTTTTCTGAAATCTACCTGCTCATCATTCTTTATAGAATAATAGTATTCCATCACATTAATATACCACAAATTGTTCAGTCATTCCTCATATGATGAGCATTCCCTCAATTTTTAATTCTTTGCCACCACAATGAGAGCTGGTATAAATATTTGGGTCATTTCCTCATTTTTTAAATCTTTTTGGGGTAGACCTAGTAGTGATATTGCTGGATCAAAGGATATGCAGTTTTATATTCCTTTGTTCATAATTTAAATTTTTGGATCAGTCTACAAATATATATTTTTTAAGTTTGTACGATGTATGCACCTCAGTTTTAGCTTGAAAATTTGACATCAAGCCATAATTATTTTGTAAGTAAATATGGCACCAGGGCAGCCTTTGAAAGCTTTCCAAAATTATCACATCACAAATATTATATTAAACTCTCAAAATATGTATTTTTCCTGCCTAAAATTTATTAATACAGTTCTTCTCACACAGGAGTCCCACTTCATTTTATTGCTCCCATGTCATTAAACTATGACAGTGCAAACATTTGTTTGTGGCAAATGAGCAATCCACAAACTATGTCCCTTGTAGATAGCAAATCACTGAGGAATTCCCCATTCCTTAGCGATACTATATTTTGAGATTTCCCTGTTTTCCTCTTCTCCTGGTGTTGTTAAGGCATGATTCTCAAACCTCAAACCAATTCTCAGTTTGACTCTTTAATAACATAGAACCTTTAGAGATAGGGCTAGAAGAGGTAAGGCTGTAAAAGGGAAAAAGGGAAAACATTTTCTCTAAATTACAGAGCAATTTTACTTTAATCTTTAATATATAATTACCGTTAGGTAGCTTTTATTAAATTCAATAAGAAATTATTAAATGCCTATTATATGCAGAGCATAGGTATTTGAATGATACAAACCTTAAATAAGTTAAGAGTCTTGATCTTATAGTGATAGAGGGAGAAAGGGAAAAAAGTATTTATATAGTATCTACTACATGCCAGGCACTATGCAAAATATACATTTGTAATATATTTTGTTTCTCTGGAAGATGATGAAGGAAGGAGTATGATATATGCAAAAAAGGTATTGTTGAGTCATTTTTCAATTTTGTGACCCTATTTGGTGTTTTCCCCTGCAAGAATACTGGAGTGGTTTGCCATTTTATTCTCTGGCTTATTTTACAGATAAGGAACTGAGGCAGACAGGGTTAAGTGATTTGTCCAGAATCATACAGCAAACAAGCATCTGAAGTAAGATTTGAATACACAAAGAGGAATCTCCCCAACTCCAGGCCCACTGTACAACCTAGCTGTCAGAAACAAAATGATAAATGAGAGATTTTAAGAAAAGTGCATTCAAAGTACCATGAAGGCTCTAACAGGGTTTGAGAATAGAACATTGCTTCCTGGCAACATGAGGGTGAAAGAGGTTCAAGAAAAGTTTCATAAAAGACAATATATTTAAGTTGGGCTTTAAAAGATGATTAGAAAGGAATAGGCAGAGACAGTGGGAAGGGATTTAATTCTATAAGAGAAAAGATGAGAAAAAGATGAGAGCCGAGAAAGTACATGGGGCAGGTAAAAATAAGTATAATTTACATTTATAGGGTGCTTTAAGAGTTGCAAAGTAGAAACTATGCAAACATTAAGGTATAAAAAAATGGTAATTTAATCCTGAGAACAACCTTTTGATGCCAATATTATTATGCAAACATTTTTACAAATGAAGGAATTGAGTCTTAGATATGGTCACACAACTAAAAATGTCAAAGATAGTATTTGAATATAGATTTTTCCTGATGCCAAAACTAGAATTTATGACACCATACTGCTTTGCCTTCAGTTTTATTGAATACTAAAATAAAGTTAATAGGAGATTAATTTAGAAAAGCAGAATCACATCAAGTTGTGAAGGATTTTGACTGTGAAGTTAAACAACTTGAAATTTGAACTTTATTTAGTAAATAATAGGGAGCCATTGAATGGTTTTGAGCAAAGGGGTGCTATAAATTGATGAATGGCACAAGGAAAATTTGGCAACAATATGAAGAATAGACTGGAATGAGAAGAGAATGGAAAAAAAAAGTCTGCAAGGATTTTAAGGAGGACATATATATATATATATACATAGTAGTTGTGGCAATATAGAAAATAAAGCCATTGTATAGGTATTTTAGAAGTTGAATTATCAGAACTCGATAACAGACAAGATGGGAGAGTAACAAAAAAGGAAGAGACTAAAAAATAAAATTTCAAATGTGGGAGCATTAATGCTCCTGACAGAGATAGAGAAATGAGTGGATGAAAAAGCATTTTAAAGTGGTTACTCTGTGTAAGGCATTGTGCTAAGCACTTAGGGTACAAAAATAAGGAAAATGCTCTCTGCTCTCAAAGAGGTTTACATTTTGTTCGGTGAAGATTACATATAAAATAGAAGAGAAAGGTAAGAGAGAGACATATGATGGCATTTTGTAGTAATAGTTGGAAAGTGATATGGAAACCTGCTTTCATGAAAGAGGAAGCAAAAGCAGGCCTCTCAAGTGTCCAGGATACTAAGAGTTCAAGATTCCAGTGGGAAAGAAGATGAAATCAAACTGAGGAGCATATTTGAAGTGTTTCATTTGATGTGCTAGACATGAACCAGGCAGTAGTATCCTCTCAGGAATTAGAATTATGAGTCTCAAACTTAAAAGACAAGACATCTATAGACAGGTAAAAGTTGAAGTGAAATCATGGGAGTGAATGATACAGATGATAAGAAGAGAGAGGAATACTAAAAACGAAGTATTGGGGAGTAAGGAAGAAGACCAAGAGCCTGGATGAGGAGAAAAAAGGAACAGAGAGCCAGAAAGACTGATTTAACCAAATTAAGAATTAAATTAGTAAAATCCCTTCCTTTGATAGTCCCCTAGTGAAAAGTAAATAGACTTCTTTAACTGTCCTGTGTGATGAGAGAGAACTGAAGGTAAGCATTATTTGAAGCCTGAAAAAGACAGAGCATACTTAAATGTTTGGGGAAGGTTGAAGGTTCTAGTGGGAGCTAGAAAACGCTATACAGATGTGAAGGAATTAATCAACATCAACTAGAATATATTAAGTATCTAGTCAGTACTAGGCATTGAAATTTCAGAAAGGAAGGAATAGCAGAAAAGTAGGAAGGAGAAGAATTAGTAGAATGAGAAATGTGACGGGCAAACAGACTAGACACCCTGGCCTTGTTGCACAAATTGCATAAATTGCACAAGTTGTTGTATCTTGTTGCACAAGTTGCATAAATTAATAGCTAACATTCATGTAACATTTTCAGTTCTGCAAAGATATATAGATCAAGATTGAGATTGAGAGATATAAAATGTATGTACATGTATATCCCTTGTTGTTCTTCACTCATTTTGTTATGTTTGATCTATTTGGAATTTTCTTGGCAAAGATATTGGAATGGTTTGCCATTTTCCTTCTCCAGTTCATTTACAGATGAAGAAACTGAGGAAAATAAGATTAAGTGACTTGTTCAGATTCACAAAGCTATTAAGTGTCTAACACTAGATTTGAATTCATGAAGATGAGTCTTCATGATCCCAGGTCCAGCACTCTATGTACTATGCCACCTAGCTGCCTCATATATATCTATCTAAAAAAAAAAAAAAATCTATATCTACATAGACACATCTATCTATCTACACAGACACACAGACACACAGACACACACACACACACACACACACACACACACACAATTTGACTTCCATAATAACCTAGTGAAGTATATGCTATTAATACTTTCATTTTACAAATGATAAAATTAAAACAGAGAGATGAAGTAACTGCTCAAGGTCATAGAGTTAGTATCAGCTTGAGGCAAAATTCTTGCTTAAATCTTTCTGACTCCAAATTCAATGCACTATCTATTCAGACTTCTAATTGCCACATTGAAGCAAAACAGTGCAGGAAAATACCTATCCTCTCTTTGGAAATTTGTTGGGAGTTAAGGTGCTATACAGGGAGCAAATTTACTGTTCACCTGGAAAAGCCTCTTTCCTGATAACCATGGTCCACCCGATAGCCCTCTTTCATCATTGAATTCAGATATATTCCCACAGAGCTAAATATTGCTTTGTAACTTATGTCTTGAAAGGGAAAGGAACAAATCACAATTCCTTACTCTTAAAGAAAGCACTTTCAAGACTTTTTTGTTGTCATTATTCTAGAGAACTGCCTATTCTGTAATGAAAAGGTAATTATTTTGTAAATAGAGTGAATTCTTGGCAATCAGTCTAATGGAAAGAAAAGTGGCATGTCAAGTTCAAAATGGAAAATCACATTGTATTTAATTATGGGTGTGTCTGATATTCTGGGAACCTATAATATTGTAAAAGGAATAAAGAAGTCACTCTATTAAGAATCAACTCAAGAGGAACTGAAAAACTATTCAGTTTCTCTGACCTCTAAATACTGTCTAGTCTCTCTACTCCATGCTGAGCCTAGAAAAAATAAATGACCTCAGAATGAGAGAATGTTCTCTTTATACTAAGCTTGGTTGTTGTAAGTCTCGTGCCTTCCCTGAGAAAAGAGAATAAATGCATTAAATGATTGTGTTAAGAAAGAAATAAAAAGAAAAAATGGAAAGAAAAAATAGGAAGCCTAAATGCATCCCTCCCTCCCGAATACTTTGTCAATAGCTATTAAAATTCCTTTGGTTCTAACAGCAACAATTTTGAATGAAAGTAGAGAAAGATGAGGATTTTCTAAGGGCCTAGTATTTTCCAAGCATTATGTTAGGCACTAAAGATACATAGACAAAGAAAAATGATTTTTCTCCCTGCCCTACAGAAGGCTGCTTCTTCTTTTTTTTGGGAGGGAGGGAGGAGTGATAGTGGTGGTGGTGGTAGTGGTGTGTGACAAGTTTAGGGATTTTTATAATCCAATTGACATTACGTAAATTTGTGATCTGCCTTCCCAGAGTTGATTATTTGTAATTTATTTTCTCTATAACTTACTTGTAAGTAGTTGTTTGCACATTATTTCCTCTGTTTGACCATGAACTACTTGAGAGCAGGAACTAGTTTTTGCCCTTCTTTGCATCCTCTGTATCACCAGCCCCAATCTAAGTATAATGTATATAGTAGGCATTTTATAAATGTTTGTCAATTGACTTGATATTTCCCAGGACTCACTCCTATTATGGCATTAAAAAAAAAAAAAAAAACATTTAATAGGGAATGTGGTCATTTCTGATGACTTCTTTGGCATATTTTCTCCCAAACTGTATACCTAACAGGTGGGAAGGAATATGAGATTGGGATGATGGTGCAGGGGGAGGAGGGGAGGGAGGGTAGAAATTCCTGAAAAGTTTGCTCTACTATATATGTTGTTATTGTTGTTCAGTTGTGTCCAACTAATCATGATCCTATTTAGGGTTTCCTTGTCAAAGCTACCAGAGTGGTTTGTACCTGAGATCAAAGAGTATAGCAAGTTTAATTAATGTGACCTTGATTGCCATCTTGCAACACAAAAAGGCTCTGAAGCAAAAGGTTGAAGATATTTGGTTCCTGAATTTATTTCAAAATACCATAAAGAAATTGATGCAATTTCTTTTTCTTTGTGTATATTATTGTGTAATTTGTGGAATCATCAGGTGTCCAATTCCCTACCAGATCTCTCTTCTGTCTCACATTTCATCTCACAATATAACGCAGACCCAATGGGTATTTGGAGCAGGGAGAGGAAGGGGGCTGGTGTATGCATTGGGGAGCTTGGTTGCATTGTGACTAGTTTCAGTCCTCTGGGATATTAATCCATCATCACACTCCTTCTCATCACTTCATCCATTATGCTTTCCTGCCCACAGCTCCTATGTAGCTGGAGAATGACGCAGGATCCCGCTAAGGGAAGATTACCAATACAATTACTTTTCAGCGTGGGTTGAGAATTTTCTATACCTGCAAAAATGACTA
Organism: Antechinus flavipes; assembly: GCF_016432865.1. NCBI lineage: Eukaryota > Metazoa > Chordata > Mammalia > Dasyuromorphia > Dasyuridae > Antechinus > Antechinus flavipes. The sequence goes on along the minus strand of NC_067399.1, from coordinate 286,203,131 downwards.
CAATCTGGTTTAGAAACATCCTTGTGCCTGTGCCCTTTTAAGGCTGCTATATAACTAAGATTAGTAATATTAATTTACTCTGGGGCAAGGGAAGATATTGTGTATTGGAGAAATTAAATAGTATCATCCATTTTAGAATTGAAATGCTAGGCTAAAAATCTTCAGCTGCTGTTCTAAACCATAACTGGGTACAGTAAGGTGTGGCAAAGTGATAGGAAAACATTCTTCCCTTGTTCCTTTGTTTAGGCTTGCTTTAGCAAACAGTCTCAGTCTCTGTTTCCTCAACTTGCAAAAAATAAAATCCATGGCTGTGGCAGACAGAGAGAAACCAGCCATTTTCCCTGCTTCCTCTTGAAAGATGCATTGAAACAGCAGCTGCCCCTGCCATACTCACAGAAAGAAAGCCATGTTGGGGAGGTGTGAAACAAATGGGAACTAGGGTGACTTCATCTACCAGGCTAGATGCTGCTGCTAGAAATTAAGTTGCCAAATCCAAAGATTACCAACTAGTCTTTGAATAAACAAAGTTTAATTTTGTATCGCTGGTGTTCAGACTGTCCCTAACAAAAATTTCCTCTGAAAAGTGTGTGTCTGTGTGTGTGTTTCCCCCCACCTCTTAGCTGAATGGTAATAAACTGAGATTGAAACAACCGCAGAACCCCTCAATAGTTTGTGGCAGAAGTAGAGTGCCATCTACTGGTCTCTTATTCTAGTGAAAATCAGAAGAGAAAATGCTCTCTAAAAACTGAATTGTAGGATCTTAGATTAAGAGTTAAAAGAGACTCTTAGAAGCCATTTACTCCAACCCATTCATTTTATATATGAAGGAATTGACCCCAGAAGGACCTCATGATTGCCCAAATCATGTGAGTATAGTACAAGACAGAGGCAGGGGTTTGAATAGGTACTTGGACTTCATCATCGGTGGTATTTCTTTGGTTCTGCTAGTGGGGTGGAGAAAGGAGTCGTTTGTTTGCTCTTGGAGTAAGGGGGTATTTCATCTGTCTTTTTTTAGGGAAAAATATCCATCCCAATTAGAAGATACATATAGGGAAATTACATAAATTGGTGCCAATGCTGGACAAAGACAATACTTGAAGGGCAGTGAACAGTTTAAAAAAAAATTTTTTTTTTAGTTCTTGAAAGATGACTATAAGGTCATAGATTGTGAATTAGAAAGAACCTCAGAGGTTACCTTGTCCAATTTTATAGCTGAGGAAACAGAGGTCCAGAGAGTTTATGTGGTTTCTCCAAGGGCAAATAGGTAGTAAATAGCAGAATGGGGAATCTGAACCTGCATGACAGTACCAGGCTGATTACAGAAGAGGTCTTAAAGATCACTTAATAATCTTATTCTACAGCTGAAAGCACTAAGGACCCTTCTATTGAATGGCACAAATCTGTCCAAGGACAAATAGACTGTAAGCAGCAAAGTTGGTATTTAAAACCTTGGTTCCTGGCACCAAATTCAAGTAGCTTGCCATTCAACTACAGCATGTATGCTAGTCTCAGACAAAGATGATGTAAGGTTCTTATCCTTTTGACAATTGGGGCAAAAGGACTTAGGAGTTAGGATACCCAGAAAAGGAAAGACGTATATATAGCTGCTCTTATCATAGTCCCTGGCACATAATTGGTATTTAATAAATAGTTATTGATGTATTTAACAGTGGATATCAATATGATTTTTTTAACTACTCATATTCTTCAAATATTTTGGTCTCATAGGTGACAAAGCTCATTCTTTAGATATTGAGAATAAAATTTTCACCATCATTGGTGAAAAGTTCTTCACTAACAGATCTACCTCATACATGAAACAATTCCAATGCCAAAGAAACTTCTCTCAGTAGAGTCTGACTAGTGTCTTAACATACTACTTTCTTTGTTTTGTATTATACTCTATTGTTAATCCATTCAGTTCTCTTTGGCAAGTTTTTTGTTATGTGAATATGGCTTTCTTTCTCCTTTTAATCTTTATCTTGAAAAAAAAAAATGCTGTATAATGATTTCACTTACCCTAGATCTTTCAGATATCCCTGCCTCTTAAACAAGAGAATATACTCAAATATTCAAATGAATATATAGCACATAGTAATAATAGCCCATATTTAGGATTTACAAAATATTTGTCTCATAGGAACTTTATGAGAAAAAGTAGTATAAGCAATATTAGTCCCATTTTTCAGATGAGATATCTTTTTGATAGAGAATAATACAGATGGAAGTATTTTCCTTCATAATAACCTTGAATTTATTTTTCTGCATATATCTATGTATTTATATATACACTGATAGAATATAAGATTCTCATGGACAAGAGCTGTTTCATTTTTGTATCCCTAAACACATAGTGTATTGACTGCTACTAAGTGTGCATTTAAAAAATGCTTGATGATTTATTGACTAATTGAAAGTATTGGATCTTAGGTTAACTTAGCTAGTAATTAAAGCTCAGGCTTAAACCAAAGTATTCAGATTCCCAAATTAACTCTTTCTTTTGTAATCTGAATACAAAGAATAGAAATTTCATTGTTCTTCTATGATTTGAGTAAGAGTGAATTTCTTTTTTTTTCATCTACTGGACTTGTCCTTTGGGTCATATTATTATTAGATATTTCAGAGTGATAGTAAGACATTGTGGAAAGATGCAAGTTCAGACTCTGTCTTTGGCACTTACTAAATGTTTGACTGTGGAAATGAGTCTATCTCTCAGACCCTCCATCAATTCCCAATGAGTCAACTACAATAATAATCAGGGAGTTTCCTATCTAGTTATCTTTTAGAGGGCAAATAACAATGGCAATGAAACACTGTACAATTCATTTCCCCAAAAAAGAGATGTATTTTGTTTCCTAGCTACCTCTCCTCAATTATTTTTCATGCCTTACCAAATAATAAACCCCACATTGCAAAATATTCATTTTGTCAATGGATTTGCTATGTAATCACTCTAAAGTTCATGTGTCTAATAATATACTTAGTCATAAAATTGTGATCAGCTTCTAAATTAGGCAAGCTGAAAACCCTAATAATGATTTGTATAGCTTTCCCCAAATTAAAAGGATTCAATTTAATCCTACAACTTCCCCTTTCATGATATCCATTAAAGCAATTGACCTTTGATCACAACATTTGTCTACATGGTGAAATCTCATTTTTTTTTTCCTTTCCACACTGGCCACAAAAGGTTAAAAAGAGAAGCAATTTCCAAATTCATAATATCTCTCTTTGAGTAAAGATTGTAGAATATTTCCTTGTTATAGCCAGACAGTCAACATGAAATAAAGGATTCAGAAAATAAGTGGATTTTGTTGTTGTTTGTTTCTTTTCTGTGGAGGTAAAAGGGGAGTAGCTTGGTCACTTACTTTTGTTAAAAAGGTATAAATTATCCCACTATGACCACATTTCTATTTAGCAGAATAGTGATGGTCTACCTTTAATAGATTCAAATATGTATATATAGAGAGCTAACAAGCTTCATCCTATATATGATCTATCTAAATTCTCTTTTCTGTGTTTCCCCCTTAATTTTGTTTGATTTTTTTTATATTTTAGGTTTTGTCAGTAGTAAAAATTCTACAAGATTCTACAAAATCTGAAAAATCCCCCCCCAGAAATTGTTTTTTAGAGAATTAGAGAAGTAATAAAAATTCTTAGAATATTAGTAGAGCCATTGATTTAATAACTTCTTGGTTTTTATTTCATTAATTTCCCCAAATGAGAAATAACTTTTTGTTTGTTTCCCCCTCTTATTCTCTCACAAACCTTTCTTATCTCACTATTCCTGATGGATGAAATGCAACCTATGTATCTCTTTTTCTTTCCTTTTGTGTTCTAGAGTAGAAAAAAACACCTAACTTTGAGTCATAGGATAGGGCCTAAGTTCAAATCTCTGTTTTTCTATTTATTATATGACTTTGAGCACTTATTCTTTCAGGACTTCAATTATCTTATCTGTAAAACAAGAGAATTAAACCAGAGATCTCTAAGACATTTGGAAATTCTAAATTTATAATCCTGTTATCTTATTATCCATTGACTACCAGTATGTTCTTGGTCAAATCACCTCCTCTCTCTGAATCTCAGTTTCCTCCTTTGTAAAATAATATGGTCTAATTTAATGATTTCTAAGGGCCCCTCCAGATCTGGATTTGCTTAAGACCCTAACTTCAAGGATTATAAGGACTCTGTACTAGATTGAATATATCACTACACTATTTCTTATATCTTGCACAAATTGGTGAAAGTGATATTTTCTATGATCATTGATTTCATAGCACTGAGAATGGGGTGAGGGAAACAGAAAGCTCATTTTAACTCAGAATCTCTGCAAGTGAGAAAAATTGGTATTGACTCAGACTCAGAAAACTGATGTGTCAGTCATAAGTTGGCTCAGGTTTGAACAAATGGAGGTATAGTGATAACATTTTTCTAACCCTGTTCTCCAGTGATCCCCAATAGCATTCTGTTTTCATAGATTGGAACACAATTTCATTTCAACCTCCGTAACATTTCTGGAAAAATTCCTATTTTTCCTTCCTAAAATCCTCTTAGATTACTGATTTCTAATTAGTTTACTTAAGGCTATTTCATATTCCCTTTAAGTCTGCTTTTTGAAACACTAATATGCTCGCCTTTCTCCTTTCTTTCCACTGATCCTCATCAGCATTTCAAACCTAATGATATTATTCCAATTTGGCTCTCAGTGTTTTCCAACTTCAAACTTATTTATAAGACAATTTATGCTATGCAATACAGTGTATGACTTTGGGGGCTGCTCAATACACTGGATGGAAGAAAAACTGCAGTAAGTCCTCAAACATGCAAACTCGGCTTTTCAGCTCTTCTCTTTCCCATAGCTGAGATCATGGACAGCTCATATCTCCTCTATAGATGGCTCAGGAGAATTTCTTATAAAACTAAAAACTTAGCAAGGTTTTCTAGCTAATTATAGTTATAAATCAAAGAAATATGTGATTCCATTATTTGGGTCTTCAAAGGGGTTTACTTCTAGATCTTATGTGTCATCATCTGTTCTCTGGTACTGGCCATCAAGTTATTGAGAGAACTTGAGAAAGACTACAGGGGAGAAGAGTAACAAACTTTTTTCAGGATATAGGAAAAGTGTTTCACAGAAAAGCCTTCAAAGAGCTAATTATATTCATTCTAGAAAGAAAATAAGGTCTGAAAAGACCTAATTATGGCTTTTATAGACTTTAGAGAGTCCCTAAAGGATCTTAGTTATAATCTGTTCTTGACATTCACCAAGGTCAAGGTTGAAGGACTATTTTAAGAATGATGAAGATCATGTTATCCATCATGCTGCATTTTTCATTGTAAAAAAAAAATTAATGCTAAAAGTCTTTTTAAAAGTAAACTTTGGATATTTCTACTGAATATTGTAGCATTAGTGTGATAAAATGGAAAAAAATGTTCAAATCTTATTTGACTTTTATCTTCTTAATCAAGAAGAATTACGTTCATATCAAAGAGTATGGAAAATGTTAGTAATTGAAGTCCATGATGAGTAAGAAGGTATTAAGAGCACATCCCATTGTTCTCTGTGAGTTTACATTTTCTCACTCTTATAAATTGCTACCCAAAGCATAAAAAGAAACTGCACTGAAACATGATCAGTATTCTTTGAAGAGTCATAGAAAATAAGAGAGGAACTGTAACACCAGAGATGGAAAAATATTGTTCCAGTTTTCAAAAGGGAAAGATCAGGTGTACAAATATTAGACAAATGAACTTCATTTTACTCCCCAGCTAAATTCTAGATCTGACAATAAATGGTTTGTGAGATTTAGAAAATATAGGGTGATAAGTATAGATTTACCATGAACAAGCTGAATCAAGTTGCCTCATTTCCTGTTTTTTTGGTTTTTTTTTGATAGAGTAATTAGATATATCTAGGTTTCAGTAAGGCATCTGACAAAATTTTATATGATATTCTTTCTCATTGACAAAAAGGACTTATGTGTTTTAGGTGAGAGAAAAAATATGGTCATTCTTTCAGCAGAAAGTCATATTGTAGAAGGCTTTAAATATCAACCTAAATGTTTTGAATAGGAGAATTAACAAGGTTGGATCTCTGTCTTAATAAGATTAATTTTGTGAGTTGTTTGAAAGAGCAATTGGAGAAGGAAATTCCTGGAGATAGAAACACCACATAAGAGGCTATTGTGATTATCTAAATGAGAGGTAATTAAAGCCTAAACTGTCAAGGTGACAATGTAAGTAGAAAGAAGATGAATGTGAATGATTTTGTAAAGGCATTTAGGTGGCTTAAAGGATGGATATCTAAACCTGAAATCAGGAAGACCTGAATTCAAATTTGACTTGAGATACCTACTATATGACCCTGAGCAACTAATAACTATTTACCTCAGTTTTCTCATCTGTATCTACTCCTAGAATTATTTTTTTTGTTTATTTTATTTTATTTCAACAAGCATTTATATAGCACCACTATGTTCCAGTCATTGTGCTAAGCACTTTATAAATATTATTCCATTTTATCATCACGGTGACCCTGAGAAGGAAGTATTATCATCCTTCTCATCTGTGGTGGTGTTGTTGAGCTGTTTCATTTGTAGCTGAAGTTTTATAATCCTATTTGGAGTTTTCTTGACAAAAACATGGAGTAGTTTGTCATTTCCTTTTTATTTTACAGATGAGGGAACTGAGGCAAACAGGGTTAAATGACTTGCCCAGAATCACACAGCTAGTAATTGTTTGAGGACAAATTTGAACTCAGGAAGACAGATCTTTCTGATTCCAAGTTTGGCACTCTATTCACTGAACTACCTAGTTGCTCATGTTATGAAGATACAATGATATAATACATATTAAAAAACAAAGCAAAACAAACAAAAAAAACTTTGCTAGTCTTAAAATGTTATAGAAGTGCTATTTATTATTTGTAGAGGGAGAATCAATAAGACATGGCAACAAGTTAGGATGTGGGAAAAGTGAAAGAAGAAAAAATCAAAGATGACACTAAGGTTTTGACCCTAAATAATTTGAATCATGAGCTAGTAACAGAAATAGAACACTGGAGAAGATATAAATTTATAGTGGGTTCATCATAATATACAGATAATATTAAGTTCTTGAGAACCCCTCCAGTGTAGCACAAAGTCTCCTAAGTCTTGCTTAGGAGTTGTCCAGTGTCTGTCATCCAAAGAGTACATTGATTTTTCTCTACATGGAGATAATATTAGGATAGATGTTTTTTGGCCAATAATGAATCATGAATATCACCTGCTTAGCACAGAGGTGATTTGATCATCAGAGAGGAAGTGTGTATCCCCATGAATCCATGGATACTTGAAGTCCTGGAGTGAAACATAAAAGATTGTCCATTTATACAGACAAGGAATTTACCCCTGTTTTTAAAGTAACTTTTATATTGACTTAAATACTTTCAGATACTGCTATGCATGAAAATTCAAAAATTGCTCATTTCTTCACACACAAAACTCCGTGTCCTATCTCCATTCATTTCAATTCTGCATCAAACATATCTAGCAGATACTTCTTGCTCGCTTCCACTGAATTCCTTCCTCCTTTTAAGATAAAACTCAAACATCATCTTCTCCATGATGTCCTTTCAAACTCCTCATAAGTTGTACTAACTTCCCTTCTAAAATATCTTTTATTTGCTTCTTTGTATGTATGCACATGGTTGTTTATTAGCATTATGTTTTTGCTTAACATGTATATTGTGTACATGTATATTGTCTCCTCTATTAAAATGGGTGTTTCTTATTAGTAGATATTTCACTCTATTCTTGTAAATACCTAGCCCATATAAGTGGGCTTAATGAATTTCATGCTTTTCTGACTGATTGATTTACAATTTAATAAATGTAAGGAATCCTTCATTAATACAAAATACAATCCCTCTATGTCTTGGAGTTGTTACAGATGAAAAAAAAAATTAAACTATGATTTCTAGTGATGAACCATTCCAAAGTTAGGTCAGCTCAATTTTGGGGAATAAACTTATGATTCATTGCTAGATCAATATCTGAACTTACTCCAGCTTAGTAGAATATGTGAAAGTTCATAGTGTTCTGCCAAAGCCTTCAATGACCCACGTCATTTCCATGCTATAGTGAGGCATCAGTGTAGAATTTAAGCAGAGCATACTTAAATTAAGTTGATATGTTTGTGAAGTAACATACAGTTCTCTTCTGATAATGTTCTAAGCATAAACCAAAAACTCATTTTTTAATGGACATCTCATTTCATTACTAAAGGGAACTTCTGATATGGAATTTAATTTCACATAGGCTAACTCATATACATAATAGTCTTAGAAATTTGTCAGAACATTGAAGGCCTTAGCCTAAGATTATATAGTTAGTATATGTCAACCCCCAACCACCCAATTATATATCCTCTCTGCCACATTGCCTAACTGTATTCAAATCATTTGACTACAATATTTGGAAGGGTTTATTTCAGATTTAGTCACTAGCATGATAATGTGGAAAATTAATTAAAAGAATATTTTATATTTAAGATCTGGGTCTTACCATTAAGCTTTTTGTGACTGTAAAGACAATTGGAAAACAAACTGAGCGGAGGGGTGTCTTCCTCATTCCAAGACTGATTCTCTATCTACTAAACCATATTGCTTCTCAATTTGTATGTAGAAGTCATGTTTAGCAAAGGTGTTTTAAAAGTGATTGTTTTGTGGAATTTGAAAATATTAAAGCATCATTTCTTTATAACTTTTCTATAATTCGAATGTTTTCAGGATTCATTGACATCTTGGTCTTTTTACTCATATTTCCTCCAAAACCCATTATTCTGTGTGAGGTTTGAGTCTTGGTTTAGCACGATAAACATCCCTTTTCTGCACCTTGGCATTGAATTAAGTAGTCTAACTCTATTTTATAAGTCAGAATTACTGAAGAGTCTATAAAGACCACCCAAAAGTCATCATAAATATAAGAAGGCTACAGTCCTATATAAACCAACAATTGTGTCCTAGAAGTGGTATAAAAAATATTATCAAAAAAAGAAGTATAAGCAAAAAGAAAGGAGGAGGAGTATAAGGAAGAGAAAGAGGAGATAGAAGAAGAAGAGAAAGAAGAAGGAGGAGGAAGAGGAAGAGAATGAATATAAAGATGAAAAGGAGGAAAAGGAGGAGGAGGAGGAAGAAGAGGAAGAGGAGGAAGAGGAGAATGAGAAATATGAAAAGGTATAAAAGGCATCATCAAAGAGAAGTATAAGCAAAAAGAAAAGGAAGAGGAAGATGAGGAAGAAGAAGAGAATGAGGACTATGAGAAGGAAGAGGATGAAAAGGAGAAGAGAAGAAGAAGAAGAAGAAAAGAAGAAGAAGAAAAGAAGAAGAGGAAGAGAAAAAGAAGGAGGAAGAGGAATATGAGGAAGAAGAGGAAGATAAGGAAGAAGAGAATGAGGAATATAAAGATGAAAAGGAGGAGAAGGAGAAGAAGAACAAGGAAGAAGAGAAAGAGAAGGAGGAGAAAAAAGGAAGAAGAGAAAGAGGGGGAAGAGGAAGAGGAGGAAGAGAAGAAGAAGAGGAAGAAGAGGAGGGGGAAAAGAAGAAGGAGAAGAAGAGAAGGAGGAGGAAGAGAAGAAAGAGACATTCATATAATGCAATAGATGGAAAGCCTCTTTATAACTAATGAACATGACTTACACACTGAAAATCTGATCTATATCTGAAGAGAATACCCTCACCAATGATAGCATTGAAGTTTTAAAAAATCTAATGTATGATAGTTATCTTAGAAGGAAAAAAGGTAAACAAATAAATCATAACAACTTAAACATGTGGTAAAATTAATTTCCCCAAGTTCTCCCATATATCTTAAATGAAGAACTATAATATATCTTACATATACATAGAAACAAATATATCTTATACTAAGAATTCTTATTAAGTTTCTTATTTTATCCTAAGCATTTTGTTCATCTATATTTAGGTAATGGAGATTAGGTGTGTTATACATTTTAAAAAATAGAACAAGCATGTTTTGTGGATCTTTTTATTTATTACAAAATAAATCTAACCAAGAATCACTTGCTTAACCATTTTAATTCTTTTCTAATTTTTCAAAATCCTCTATTTTCAATCAGATCCATTATTCTTCCGCATAGAGAAAGTAATCAATTCCCCTTATTAGTATCTCATCTCTTTTGACCTTTTTTTCTTTCTTTGAACCCTACTATTTTCCTTGTGTTTTTTATAGATTTTTCTTAAGGAATAGCAATAGGCTTTCTATTCGATGGACAGAGGGGCTCCTGCAGTGTGTATCAACATATCTAAAGTAGTTTAGAATGAAACACGTCTCTCTTTCAGTTGTTAGAGTTGGGAAGATTTGGGGCAGGGTAGGGAGCTTGTGTAGCTGGGGCTGAGTTGACTATGACAGTAAATAGCTTGGCACAGCAGTGCCTGTAAAGTAGTATCTGTTTTCTCTCTGTGTACTGAGTGGGTTGGGATTTTTTCATTTCATACTTCATTTGCACCTTGCTGAGTGATGACACAGAATGGCAGGAGTCTCCATTTCTTCCCACTTAGGAAGCAGTACATTATGTGCAGCCACGGCATTGACGCCACTCATCAGGGGCCCTGGCCTAATCCTGGTTGCAGGGTTCGTAACTATCTTCCTTTTGCAGCACTGCAAAGGTGATAAACGCACATGCACATGCTTTATGATTTGATTAATAGGAGTCTCAAAGCCTAAAATTGCTGGCGAAGCTATCCCCTCTAATTTTTAATTATATTGCTCACCAAAACCTGAGATTTTCATCAAAAGTATTTCCTCTGGGAAATATTATGTTAGATAAATGTGGGGAGTCAATTAACACTGTGTCCTATTTAGCTTTGTATATTCCAATGCCTGCACAGTTCTGAATGTACTTGGTGTTTAATAAATGTCTTTGAATGAAACTGAATTGAATTGAATCAGATAGTTCCTTTTCAGGGCAGAAGGGAAGGGAACAAATTACCTATTTTAAGTTTAGGTACTTCAAAGTTTTGACTTCTTTATTATATATTTTGAATTTAAATTAAAAACAAATTCACTTAAAGAAATCAATAGGAGTTGAAAACATGAATATTTTCTTCATAATATTTGCATAAGTAATGTGTTACTAACCCTACCTTTCATCTGGAAATGTGTTTATCTTTTTTGGGAAAGCTAAAAGGGTAAATGGTAGTAACATTAAGCTATTTAAAAGGTTATCACATGGAAGAGGAATTAAATTTATACTGGTGATGGAATAATATGTATATTTCTTGAAATTAGGAACTATTTCCTTTGTGCCTTTCCATCTCAAGCACTGGCAATGGTAGGCACCAACATGATTTTGCTTGCTTGTTTAGTTAATTGTTCTAGAGGACAAATCTGTAACCGACAGATAAATAAAAGTTCTAAGGAGGCAAATTTCAGCTCAAAATAAGGAAGAATTTTCCAATAATTGGAACCATCCAATAAAAAAGTGGAGTGAGTTATCTTGAACATAGTGAATTGAGAATCACTGAAGAGGCTATAGGATCAGATTATTTATTAGAGATAGTATAGAGAAGTGAACTCATGCCCCAGGTAGAGGTTGGAAAGACTAATCTTTCAGGTTATTTCCAATTCTATAATGTCTATGATTGTGAGATGGAAACATATCTTGTACATGTTTCCTGTTGTGGTTCACAAAATGTCAATAACCCTACATTAAACAAAGGTTTGTTTGAAAATGTTAAGAGAGGAAGAGAACCAATAACCTAAATCTCTAAACTTTGGGGTCTTTTTCACCTATTTAATTTTACAGTGATATAAGAAAAGTTCCTAAAAGCATAAATAAGCCAAATTTGCAGGAATTAATCCTAAATTGCTCATTTAAGAATATATTTAAGTGGATATATATTTATATACACATGAGCCTTATGTATATATGCACATAAGGTACACATGTATATGTACAGACAACACACATGCAGCTTAATTATCTCTTGAATATAACCTGTGAATAACATATAGGTATATGTACATATATCCATATTTGTATTTATATGTGTATATATATAAGCATATATACTTATGCTTATAACATCTCTCCATAACATCGCTGACAAGTGATCTGATTCTTCAAGCTCTGCATTAATGGGGAATCCATTATTTCCTAAAATTATGTAGGTGTTTTTTGGTGTGTATGTTTAGCATGAGACCCTTTACTTGGAGGGAGTGATAGTGCAACAAAAATCTATATACAAGGGAAAAAAACACAAAAAACAATTGTCCACTCTAGTAAATTAAAATGTGTTAAAATCAGGTTAGCAAAGAGCCCCACTGAGCCCTATCCATTTTGTGGTTGAGAGTATAAAGTGTACTATAGAGGGAGAACCTATGAATTATTAAAGGTTTGCGTTTTCAACTTTGAAACAGTAGATCATTTTATAACTTAAGATGCCTCATAATGCAGGAAATAGGGATCAAATAAATGGTTCAGAACTAGACGTAGAAAATACTAGATTTAATCTTTGTGCCTAGAAGAGAATTAAATGGATATGAAAATTAAGTTTTCCTCAACTTTCAAACTTGGTTCCTCTAGCTATTATTGAGATAGGCAATCAGAACAAATTTGGAAAGTTAGAATTTCTGTTATGACTATTGTGGGAATAGATGAAAGCAATTCAATTCATTACCAGCTATCAGTTTTAAATTGACTTATTTTCAATAAATAAATACAAGGTTTTTAAATATGAATGTGAATGCTTTCTCAAAAGTACAATTTTAAAACTTTGTTCCCTTAGAAAATCAATCCAAAAGATAATATACACTGAGGCAAGTCTGTAATTTCACTGTAACCACCTGCACTTATATTTTGAGAAGGAAAGAAAGATAAGAAGCTGGGAGAAAACTTGAGGCATATCCACTGACAGTAAAAGACACTTACAAGTGGCTCTGTATAGCCAACCTTTAAAAGCAGGGCTCCGTGCAAAACTGAATTGTCAAAATTGAGGTCAGATTGTCTCAACCTGCTCAGAATGATACATAAAATAACTATAGAAGATACCACCTGCCACTAGCCTAAAATCCCTGATAAGCATGAAAAGCTACAAGCATGCTACAGCTAGAATAACGTCAAGATATTCCACAATGGACCCTTCAAGATATATCACATGAGGTTGGTCTGATGGGCCATAGGAAAACATGAAGAAAATGAGATGCTACATAGAAAATGTTGTGTGATAGTTTGATTTCTCTGGAATTGGTGCAGAACAGACTATTCTAGTTAATTGAACATCCTTACTAAATGAGATTTTTTTTCCTATATAAATTATAAAATTCCAAAAGATTAGAATAAAATTCAATACACCAAACACTAAAACAATATTAAGTTTAATATGTTCTATCTTGGAACACCTTAGCATGGAAATATAATCATCAGTTTAGGCACCTAATCCTCATGAATAATTAGTAATGTGTTGTTATTATTTTTAATATTCTCCTTTAGACTCTTCTGGATTAAGGACTTATTCTAACAAAAATATATCCCTTTCTACCATTTAAGCTCATATCTTTCTTCTTTATTAAGGAAAATATAATATAGTCAATATTATTAATGATTTACCAGAATATTTATTCCAAAGAACAACCTTGTGATTACAGATGAAAGTTGTAAAAAGTAAAGAAGCTTTGAGTAATTTATGCAGATATTATAGGCATAGCTAGTTTGTCTGTCCAAAACTTTACTGTATCTAGTCTCTTTTGCTAGGTAAGGTCCATTTTTCTTGACATTCTTTTTTCTCCTGACCAAACTTAGCCCTATGAAAGTAATTATTTATTCTCCCTTTCCTATGCCAGATTATAGCAAGTAATTTTCAAGTTGATGCTTTTCTATTTTGGTATAAGATGTTACTGAACATATAAAACCTATAGTAAGCTGCACTTCTGTCTTACAGGCATCAGATTGTTCTAATATAAAGGAGTTAGATGCAAGGTATCATTTCAGTGTTCATCTATCTTAAACATAAGACTTGACAGCTCACTAAAAATGTCAATAATAATTCTTGAAAAATATACCTATACCTCTATGCTACTTATCAACCATTTAGGACACAAAAAATAAACAAACCAACCTGAAATGTAACTAAAAACCAATTAACTATCTAGAGATATCTGTGGCACACAAACATTACTAGTCATTTCATGAGATGGGGATAGTTCTGCCTTATACTACAAAGAAGAGCATTTGAGGTTTTAACAATCACAGTTTTTATTTGTATATACTAATTTTCCTCATATAAATAAGAAAAGGGAGTTTAGCATATTTGACTATGATTGTAAGGCTTTTGCTTCACTTATATAATAAAAGCATCCTTAAAGAGCTGTGGTGTCTCTTCTTTAATGCTATTATCTCAAGTCACCATTCTGGAACATTGCTCTCACTCTTACCTGCCAATGATTAATAACCCCGTTTCATTTAACCAAAAAACAATAACTAGATGTTGCAAAGAGATGTTTACTTTCAAATTAAAGAGAGCAAAGAAATACAAGCAATCTCCTCATTTCGACAACTGAGGAGCATTCTCACCTGTAAACCCCTTTGAACTCTTAGGAGTGTTGGACTCAGACAAAGAGTTTCTTCACACAGTCCTGATCACACAAAATTTCATTACAAATGTGGCATTGCTGCTGAATAAATTCTCATTTTAGTTACCCCTAGTTCTAGTTCTGAAGGTCATTCTTTTTTGAAGTTTGATGCTGCTCTGGTTAGCATTAAATATGGCATGGATTCCTTTCTTGCACCTCTTGGTGGCTCGCTTTCATTACTTTTCAAAGTTCACAAGATCATAGTCGCTCCTAAACTCCTTCATCTGAATTGAGAAAGAATAAGCACAAAATGTCAAAATTGAGGTTCAAATTAATAAGCTATAGTCCAATCTCAGATGGTGAACGTCCAAATCCATTCTCTTTATACCTTTGTCTCCCTCTTCTCTGACAAGGATACAATAAGATGAAAGGAGTGGTTCTGGCTGACATGCTTATTGAAGGCACTCAAACAATTCCAGAGTCTCTTCATCAATTGATTAGCAGACTAGAACCAGTTATAGAACTTCTGTACATATTGCAAATCTCTCCAAGGCATTTCCATTACACATCACCATACTTCTAGTTAGTTACTCATAAGTAACTAACTAAAAGCAGGTTTCCTAGACTTTTCTACATAAGGTATTGCATCAACTGAGCACATTTGCTTACCAAATAGCTATTAATGTGGGATTAGCAAATATTTGGGAGAAGAAAGGATCAATAAACTCCTGTTCTCCAAGTTCACTTACAACTCTTTGAGGTAATGGACATGTGGAGAGAAATCCATTTTCATTCTATAGTATCATGAATTACAGAGATAAAGGGAAATTGTAAAAGGAACCTTGAATATGAAAGTTATATTTCCCCATAATCCATTTGAAAAAACTCTAAATCCTGAATTGCTAAAGTGGGATTTAGAAAAAGACTGGAGGCTTTTGAATATTTAGAAGATTTAAACAACAAATAAATAAATAAACCATAAATTGCAAAGGAAAAAAATGAGTAAGATTCTTTATCCACCATATCCCTATATTATGAGGAAAAGAACTATCAAGATTCTTAAAGATCCATAGGTTTTTTAAAACTAGAAAAGAGGATTATTTCAAATTAGAGGTCAACACAGATAATGACTTACCCCAAATCACATAATTAAAGTATGAGAAATCCAAGACTATAATTAAGTCCTTCTGATCCTGGTCCAGTGGTTTTGCTCAGTGTTCATTCCTTTAGAGTAGAGGAAGAATCAGTGATAGGTGACAAAAATTCAGGAGATTGAAGCTTAATGTATAACAAGAGACCCCAATAACCAAACTGCAAATTGACAGTTGTCAAATAAAGATAGTGTCCTGGTAAGCAGAATTTTTTTTTTTTGTCCCACCAATATGTTTCTATGTTCTCTCTCATTAGAATATGAATTCCTTGAGATCAGAGATCCTATTTGCTTTTCTTTGTATCACCAGTGTTTACAACAGTGTCTGACACATCATACATAATTAATAAATACATGTTGATTTGACTTAACTGATCAAGAGCTAAAAATAGCAAGGAGCATGTTGAAGATTGCCTTTTTCAACTTTAAAATGAGGGATCTAGCCTTTAAATACTCTCTAAAATTTTATTCTGGGTCTGTGATATCAGTAACAATATTTAGAGAGTATCCAGGATCTTTTAGGTATTCAGTGAGGGAGGATTTGGGAATCAATGACTTCAGGTTAAGTCATAAGTTATATTGCACTGTGTCATTTAATCATATGGTATGTATTTCCACATTTCTAACATAATGTTCTTCTTTTTCATCATGGCCATAACTAAGAGTCCCAAAAGTTATGGCAGCACTATACTAAATCTGATAGGTCCTACCAAACTGAGAAAGATTTCAGTATAGGTTAATAATTAATGCCTGCCATCCAAGAACTACATATGGAAAATTTACCAAATGTATGTGTATATCAAAAGATGTCTCTTTATGTATATGACTAAGAAAGCTATGGCAACTTATTCAATCACCAATATCAAGAAAACATGTGTTTCTTCTGTATTAATGGAGGGAAGTGTCCTATAAATGAGAGCAAGATCCTTGAATATTTAAGGAATAACGAGAAAATGAAAATAAAATCTATATTGTATTACATTATCTGTTTTTTGAGGAATTTATATATTTACTGAAAATGATGATTTAAAGATTCACACGTTGGTGGGATGGCTACAATGTCCTGGACTACCTTTAAATAACACTTTCTAATATAAAGAGACAATAGTTTTGCACTAGCCCAAATATAGCACAGGGGGTTGAAGGGTGGATTATTGCTGATGTACATGTGTATATATATGAATATACATAAATATGTATATTCATATATACACATATACATATATGTAAAAGATATATAAACATATGCATGGAAACATATGTATGAATGCATACACATTTCTGCCTTTATTAAATAGAAAGAAAGACTATGTATCAATTAAGCAATTTTATCTATCTGTATTATCTACAATAAAAGTAAGAATGTGGGCAGAACAGTTACAGCAATGATCTTGCCTTCCTTATCTAACTTTTATTCTTATGTGCTGATCCAGATAGGATCTTTAGAAAGTTGTGGGCTTTGTGGTCCATATGATTTCTTGGGTAGTTTCATTAGTAAAACTCCCAGAAATATGGAATACCCATAAAGTTTTATATGGGAATTGGTTGCCTGAGACAACTAACTGAATTAATTCCCCAGGGAGGAAATATCAAAAATAGAAAATATTAACCAAAGACATTCTCCTTGCTTTTGAAATATCTTTGCTTCAGTGCTAAGACTCATAAGTATCAATATGCACTAAAAGGGCTGCCAATCTTTTTCAGAAAAAAAAAAAAACTTTCTAGCCACTACAACTGATTAGATGAGTAGAAAACAATAAAAAATAACAAAAATACAGCATCCTGTGGCACAGACAAGCATAATGGCCAAAAGACATGAAGAAATACCTCAGAGGGCCCCAGAGAGCAACATTCTATAATTTCTAGAAGATAATGACATTTCTGCAACATTGAAGGCAGGAATTGCCCCACTATATGAGATTCTAAGTCAGATGCTTTCCCTTTACATGAACTTTCCATTAAAATGTTCTATCTTCAAGGGCTCCTGGCTTCTTTTCTCTCTTCACTCACATTCTCTGGTCATATATATTGCCTACATGTATTTCAGCCATGCTTATTCTCTGGTCATGCAGACATACTTTCTCCCACTGACATTATAGAAATCTATGTATGATACCATATACTAGAGACAAAAACTTTTTTCTCATTTTGGGGGGGGGGTGGAGGAATAATCCATTTGATTAAACATCTTTTGTTTTTAAATAATACAAAATCCTGGATGACTCGTAAAAAAAATCTTTTGTGAAAGGTTTATGAGCAATGGTTTAGATCAGGTTTCTTAAATGTTTTCCACTTGCAACCCCTTTTCATCCAAAAATTTTTTACATGATCTCAGGTAATATAAAATAAGATATAGGTAACATGAAATAGACATACAACTCAACCATTTATTGATAGTAAATCATAATTTTTGACCCCCACATTCAGTTACAAAATATCATGTAGAGTTGCCGGTCAAGAAGTTGGGATTTAGAATAAGTTACCCATAGAGTGCCTTAATCCAGGAGATCTACATATAAAAGTAGAATCTCCAGGTATGGCAATGGAAAGATATTAAAGATTAAAAAGTAAAAACAAATGATAAAGTTTGATAGGATTAGTGGTTTTAGTTAGTTCTATGACTAATAAATCTCATAAAAAATCAAGTTTTTTAGTAATGTTTCCAGTCCCAAATGACACAAAAATAATATATATAAAGAATAAAGTTAATAAATGATAACAGAGAGATTATCTTCATGACAATAGATTATAATAATTCACAAAATTATGGGGGGTACAGTCAGAATCAGCTTTCAAAATTAAAATTCAGAAGAAAAGATAATTGTATAGAGAACCAAACTGAGTATAATATTCTCATGTAAAAACATGATTTCAAGTGTTACTTTGACAAGATGGTGAATCTGGATAAAATAACATGATATAAAAAGATTATGTTAGCAATTAATTTGTATATAAAGAATATGCTGATAAGATTTGAAGATTTGAAAAAATTATTCATATAAATAATAATATTATAAAAAGATTGTATCTTTTTAGACATCATGGATGGGCTTCAATCTGCTTTATTGGAGGCATAACAAGTTTCTTATTCCAACCAGATTATAAGTTGATTATTAAATTTTCAGTGCTTTGAAAATTGGCAAATGTTACAAATCTAGGTTTTGTTGGTTGCCTAGACTTTTAGAAAGAGATGGGAAATGTTAATTATGAAGATTAAATTTTAAAAGGTGTCAGGCACACATTTTCCTGTCTCCTAATTCCAGGGAGTCCGTTGTTAATTAAGCATTTACTAGCACACTCCTGGACAATGCCCACACTGAAGAAAAAAACCATAGGGTCAAAGATTTAGAGCTGCAAAGATATTGTAAGCTCCCTGTATCAATGTATAGATGAGGAACCAAATTTCCAGGGAAATTAAATGATTAGCCCTCAGTTACCCAGGGTAATTTAGCAGGAACAAGATTCATGTTCTCTGACTCGAAAGCTAACATACTTTTTGTTAAATCATGTTGGGTTCAAATGTACAGTTCTAGAGACAATAAAATAACATATTTCTAATAGAGATTTGGGAAAATAATATTGCTAGAAAGAAAATACTTCCTGGAGTGACATTTCCAGAAAATGGACGTACCCAAATTAGAATTGTCTTTGCCCTTTTTGTTATTGTTCAGTCATTTTAATCACCTTCTACTTTTTGTGACTCCATTTAGCGTTTTCTTGAGAAGCATACTAAAGTGGTTTGCTATTTCTTTCTCTAGCTCATGTTATCCATGAGGAAACTGAAGCAAATAGGATTAAGTAATTTGCCCAGTGTCACACAACTAATAAGTGTCTGAAGTCAGATTTGAATTCAAAGATGAATCTTCCTAACTCTAGGCCTGGTATTATATCCATTGTACCACCTAGCTGCCCTTACTAACTACACATGTGCAAACACCCTCATGCACATACACTCCCCCATACCTCCATACACATACACATACACACATAGAGTGTATGTATACACAGATGTTTTGTCTATTGCATATATTTCAATTACTGTTCAAAATACTGCTTCTTTGGAAAAATGATAAAAAAATAATGGCTGGTTTAATTGTGGAAATATATGAAAGAATTTCACACGTTTAACATATATTAGATTCCTTGCCATCTAAAGGAAGGATGTGGGGGGGAGGGAGAGAAAAACTTTGGAACACAAGGTTTTGCAAGGGTAAATGTTGGAAAATATCTCTGCATGTGTTTGGGTTTTTTTGTTTGTTTTTGCTGAGGCAGTTGGAGTAAAGTGACTTGCCCAGGGTCACACAACTAGAAAGAGTTAAGTGTCTGAGGTCAAATTTGAACTCAAGTCCTCCTGACTTCAGGGCTGGTTATGCATAAGTTTTGAAAATAAAAAGCTTTAATAATTTTTAAAATAATGGCTGATATTAGAGAAACTACAGAATTTTAATATTTCATGTTAATCAGTTATTCCTCTGCTAAAAGTTCATTTCATTTTATATTTATGCAATCTCTTTGAGAAGATTAAGAATAAAGAACGATTTACTCAAAAAAATCAGTAGGAGTAATGTACATCATGTAAAAATATGGCCCACTATTTGTTGCATATACATAGGAATAAGCTAGATAAAATAACATCAGCTGGGTACTGTGGCATCAGTAGAGGTTCTCTGTGAGCTATGACTTGATGGTTAGGTCAAGACTTTTAATTAGAGAAGCCTCAATGGGGTTCATCAGATGACAGTTCTTATGTATCTGAGCAACTTAACAATTATAGCATCTGGGTTTACTTGAAAGCTGGTCATTTTAGTACCAATGCATCTAATTTAAGTAATTAAATCTAATAGACATTGATGGATAGATATCATCCATTGGAGAATGGCTGAACAAATTACAGTAATATAATGCAAAATATATTATGGTATACACATAATGTTTATAGTGTATATGGAATTCTTTAATGTAATATTATTGTGCTATATGAAATGATGAACAGTTTCAGAAGAACCTGTGAAGATTTCTATGAAGTGATGCAAAGAAAAGTGAACAGTTGATGAATCTTTCCCCTTACCCCCTAACTTATAATTTCTAAAGCTGATTTTCCTATTTCTAGGGGACACAAAAGCATAGAAAACAACAATCAAAATAGATTAAGACTAGAGAAATTTTAGCCATGAAGATGACATATCAAAGCTAGAATATTCTTGCATTCCTGATCCAGTCTAAAGTTAATTTTTCTGTCCTAGTTCTACTTCCTTACTCTTCTAATATCTTGCTCCAATATTCATTCTTTTAAAAAAAAATCTTCTAACTTCTACATCTAACACCAATGACTCTAGTTTTCTTTCTGAATTTCTATGACACTGCTCTCTTCTGGTTTTCCTCTTACTGATCTGTCCCTTTTTTGATCTTCTTGGATGGTTCGTGATGCCTAACCATGATTATTTCTCAGGTTTTCTTCCTGAGTTCTCTTTTCTCTTTGCATGCTCTTATCAGTGACTCATAAGCTCCCAAAGGTTTAATTATCTCTATACTAATTAATCACAGGTCTTTCTCTCTCTCTCTCTCTCTCTCTCTCTCTCTCTCTCTCTCTCTCTCTCTCTCCATATATATATAAATTCAATCTCTCCACTGAGCTTAAGTCCCACATCACAAATTGCTTATTTCAAACCGAATATCTTAGCTACTTCAAATTTAGCATGTTTAAAACATCTTGTTATCTTTGTCTCCAAACATTTCTATTTGTATTAAAAAACATCAGCATTAAGAGAAAGAGAGAGAGAGAGACAGAGAGACAGAGAAAGAGGGGAAGGGGGAAGAGGAAGGGAAGGAAAGAAGGAGGGAGAGAGAGCAGAACTAAGAGACAAACATACAGTAATTTGAACACTATAAAAAACAAATTTGAAAAATGATATTCACTGTAATGACCAGCTACAACTTTATGGAACTGATAGTGAAAGGGAGCAACTCACTTCCTAACAAAGGTTATATATGTATTCAAGGTGCAAAATGAAACATACACAACACAGATATTTTGTTTTGCTTGATTTTGTCTATTTGTTAACAATATTTTTACTTTTGTTTTCTTTTTTCAATAGAAGAACATGGGAAAATAAAACTATTTTTAATTGAAAAAGAAATAAACTTGTTTAAAAAAAAGAATTACAGGACATACTTAGACAATTGAATGAAAGCATGCTAGAAAAATGTAGCAACTCAAATATTTTTACTATAATACAGATTTTATTCCAACTTATTCCAATTTTCTTGAAAAGTTGGTTCTTTTATCTTACTAAAGAAAATTTTCACTATTACAATATTATTTTCCCACAGTCATTGAGGACTGTTTTGCATGTGTGTCATGAAGGGGCACAGGGTGGTTGTGGTGATAAGATTGGTTCTGTTTTCTAGAGTGGACTGAATATGAAACTTTCTTTTCTAAATCTTCTTATACTGATCCTGTACAAATAGACTTTCTTGGAGGAGACTTTTTAATTTGGTCATCCTTTTCCTTATATAAAACCTAGAAGGAGAGGGCTAACAGCAGTTACAGAGGTACTGGAGCAGTAATAGAATACCAGGCCTAGTTTAAACTCTAGATATTTCTGATTTTTCAATGCATACTATTGTACAAATTGAAATAAATATCCTATGTAAAGATATGGAAAGGCTATCTGCCCAGGAGGTACTGAAACTGGGAGTTCAGACAGATTATGAAATCTCCTGCTCTAATTTTCCAAACAAGAGAGACTGAAATTAGTCTTAGAAGTTTGGGATGTTCTGCTTCTGAAAGTCAAGAGTATGGATTAAATAGACCTTAAAAGTCTCTTCTGCTCTTATAATTTTATGTATTTCTTTAGAAGTAGTATCTATATAATACATTATCTAATAATTGCATTTTTGTAGGGAAAGTTAATGTTATGTTAATCAATCCTTTGTCTAAGAAAGAGTACAAAGCGTTTAATTGTAATCCTGTTTAATCTTCTTTCATTGATAGAAGGATCTCTTTTTGATACCAGTAATGAAAGCTCATTAAAAACAGTGAGGAAGAAATTATGGGCTAGAGAAAAGAACATTAAATCTGCATTTTTTGGCAAACAGCTCTTTTCTTTTGCCTATTACAGTTTTGTCCTAGCTAGGGGAACAGTCAATCTTGGTTTAAAAAAAAAAATTGTAAAGGGAAAATATAGATTAAACAAAGTAAATACCCCCATCTAGTGGCAAAATTGAAAACTGCAGCTAAAGTAAATTCCCTATGAAAACCAATTTCACCATGATTCAGGTGCTTCAACAACAGCAAAAAAGTCTCTCAAAGGAAATAATCTAATGTGTTTCTAAATGATGTAAGTCATTGAAAACTGCATTTAACTTTAATTTTATGCTCTTATAATGATTAGATAAGAAAAAACTTTATAATAGTCATTTGTGTAGGTGTCATATCTAGCTATGAAGCTGAATTTTCTTCTTCATCATCTTTTCTCTCTCTCTCTTTCAATTTTTGTTTCTCCTAAGTGACTAGTATAGTGTCCTGTACAAAGTAGATGTTTATTGAAATCAAAATTTAAAATAAAGGAAAATAATATAAACTTTGAAGATTTGTTTCCTGTATTTTGATTTATTACATATATATGTACATATATATATATGCACTTCTTTATAATTTTAAATTATGTGACTATTTTAAAACATGTACAGTAATACCTATATTTACCACAGGGATGCACTAATTACACACATTTTCAGAAACTTAGTAAGCAGAGGGAGAAATACTTACAGAATACTAAGAATGCTTTCTACTACATCAGATTAAGGAGGGAAGAAAAGGAAAATAAGATAGTTAATGGTTTAATGTCTAAAATTCAGTAATTCCTAACTAAAATATATCTATCTGATGGGGTGAATAAGACCCTAGCAAAAAGAGCCCGCATCCTTGGTAGACCAAAGGGAGGAGTATTAACTAGAGAGGGCCTGAATTACTGTAGTCTAAAGTAATCCCTGAAGCAAGCAGGGAGGATCACTGACAGGATTGTCTCCTAAAGTAGAACTTTTCTTCTTAAGTAGGACTTTTGTTGCCTTTAAATGGGACATTTTTTGCAGTAAGCTCTTGTTGAATTTTTTGTGGATTTCTTGCACTGACATGTTAACATGATCCCTGTATCCAATCTGAAGAACAAACTATAGATGTCTGGATTTATTATTCTTCTATAAAAAAACCTAGAGGTACCCCACTTCTTCACTAACTCATTTCATAAGTAGTTTGTCGGTCAATGGCATTATCCCCTCTGATTTTTCTAGCAATTTCATCTCCCTTATGGCATTGCTAGTTCATTAGGAACTTGCCTGCCTTTTGGTATCCTCCCCCTTGTTAAGAGAGTTCTTCTAGGGAACTGTTAATTTGCTAAAAAAAAACAAAAACAAAAACAAAAACCTTTTGTTAGCCCATTCTCAGCATTGTAATAAATCTTTGCCTCTAGATTTGGAGATAGTTTATCTTGCAACACAGGCCTGGAACCCCAATATAGTTTGAGGGTTCAACTCCTATTTTCCAACATTTGGTGGACTACATGGAGAAATTCCTAGAATCCCTATTTTGGGGGAAGAGAAGAGAGAAGATGGAAGGACTGAATATGATGGAAGCTGGTAGAGTTATACCCAGTATGCCATGGGGTTTATCACAGAATGCCAATAACCAGGAAGTCAATCTCTCTCATGATAGTACCTGCGCTTGTTGTCTATATGTCTCAAGACCAAATCTACCTTCTTTCAGAAGAGTACCAGCATTTTTTCCTTAAATTTTCTTCCTTCCTCCCAATCACTTGTCCCACCTGTCCTTTCTTTCCTGTACTTCCTAAAAAGATTTTACCTTTCTGAAGCATAATGCTCTCTGAATGATACCTGCCCCTTCCCACCCAAAAGAATTTGTCCCAGCTGACAGAATTCTTAATTTTTGAAATTATGTTCTTTAAATGAAGAATATAAGGAAAAAAATGGATGCTTTCTCCTATGTTTAGTTGCAAAGGGGGTTAGTCCTTCAGGTAGTTCCCCCTAGTATATATGCTGCTCTAGAGGAGCAGAGTGTTACTCAGTGAAGAAAAATAATTTACCATCTCCTCCTAGTTCCTCAACCATTCTCAATATTATCAACAAAAAGACTAAATTCAAGACCAACTTAATATTTCTAGTAGGATTTAAAAGACAATTTTCACAACCCAAATTCAATTATACTCCCTTTAACAAATAAAAGAGAATTTTAATTTTACAATTCAATATAAAAAATTTACAATACAAGTATTTGGTCGAAATATCTTTTTAGAATGAATGAACTTCTATTCCAGTGTGATTAACCTAAATAAAATGGTGAATGTAAAGGACATCTAACTCTTTCTATTTATGATAATAGGGGAAAGGTGGGGGGAAGGGAAATCAAATAAATCACGAGGGCAATTGGCAGCTAAAGTGTGGGAAAACTTTGCCACTGGAGCAGTATTTGGAGACACAGAAGAAATATTTCATAGGATTCTAAATTTGACTTTAGATTGAATCTGTGTCATTTCAGCTACAACAGGATGGAACAAATGAAAGCACTATAGAGAAATGTTAATATAGATCCAAAAGAGAGACAGATAACAGAGAAACAAAGAGAGACACAGAGACAAAAATGGGTATAGCTACACACACACATACACACACACACACACACGTTTATGATTATACACATGTGTATTTATTCTCATATAGCTATTATTGACAGTTCTTCCTTATGTGTTTAATGAGTTTTTGTTTCTTTCTTTTCAAAACTCTCTTGACTTCAGACTTAAATTTTGATCCTGTGACTAGGAAATCACAAATATAGATTTAATGAAAATGTTCAATATGTGTATATAGTATTTACAGTAAATATAGTTAAAGGCTGTTGTATGGAATTTTGAAAACTAAGATGTTCCAGTCAAGCTGCACATGTTCAATTTGGTACAATAGAAAAGGAAGATACAGGAGGAAAAAAATCCTGAAACTGGTAAGATTAAATCAGAGAGGGATAAGAATTTATATAAAGAGGTAGCATGGGAAAAAAACCAAAATTAGTTATCAATAGCTATACTTTAGTTAGGGCCTCTCCATAATAGAAATTGTCAATGACATGATATTCTATCTTCAAACACCATAGAACTTAGGTGTGAGAGACAGAAGTAATGCCATGGAGTTTATGACAGAGATCTAAGTACCTAAGGATTGAACCAATTCACTTTTGTCACAAGTTCAGTAGTATCCTCATACTTGGACATTTTAATACACTTGTTCTATCAAATGCACTACCAAGATGAAGTGTTAGCACATTGAATAGATAGTCCTCATATAAAACATACATTTGTCTCTCAGTCAGCTGTGGTAGCCTAGGCCTTGGTCCTTTTAACATTTGATCTAGTGTTCAATACCTCAGTCAGAATGATCTAAGGCCTTTGCTTATAATTAGATCTTTCTAACTCCAGATATAGTATTTAGATGGGCACAATGTTAATCTATAAGGAGCTAGTCTTTCCAGAATGAGCTGACTCTCATTCCTATCTTGTGAAGCAGCAAGGAGGAAGGAGAGGGAGAAAATTTTGGCACATAAAGTTTTGCAAAGGTGAGTGTTGAAAACTATTTTTGCATGTATTTGAAAAATATAAAGTACTATTAAATTTAAAAATTTTTAAAGAAATAAAATTTTTTATGTCTAGAACCAAGAAAAAAATAAAAAAGACTTCCCCCATCTGCTGCTGGAAAAAAGAACCAGAGTGATCAGAGTACAAAATGATCTAATGTCTCTTATACATGAGAAATCTACACAACAGCTCACCTGTGTCCTCAATTTATTTTCCATTTAATTCCACTTTCTTCTATAGTCAGGGTTTGTCTCAGCCTAGACCACCTACCTTAATATTACCCATGTAGAATTCACTGTAGGATGTGCTTTTGGGAGAAAGGGATTATATGTGTTATTAAGACTTCTTGCCTAAGGTCAGTTTGGGTTTTTCTGCATTCCCATCTAAGAATGAAATACTTCTTCACTTACAACATACTGTAAAGGGAAGAGCCTGAATATAGTCCCCTTTCTCCAAAAATTTTAGGCCATTTGATTATGAAAAAAGGGTGTAGGGTTCTGTCCTTTTCAAGTGTACTTTTCTACTCCAGAGAATAGAGTCTTTGACTTGAAAGACTTCTGTCTCTTATTGTGACATGGTCTCCAATACTTTCACTGTCCTAATTACCTTCCTCTGAAAGATCCTTAGGTTTTCAATAGCCTTCCTAAGATGTGACATCCAGAGCTGAATAAAATACTTCAGATGTAGACAAAATAGAGTGACACTACCAGTTCCCTTATTCTGGAAATTATATCTCTGGTATGGAAACCATATTGGACTTTTTTCCCCAGTAACTACATCACATTATTGGCTTATATTAAATAGCTTGAAGTCAACTAAGACTCCTAGACCTTTTCCAAAATATGAAAGAAAAATCTTCCCTATATGTTGTGAAAAATAGTTGTAGCTACCTACATTCCCAAAGTAACAGCTCCTCTGCTGGTGAAGTCTGCATAGTACCCCGTCTTATGGAGAAAGAAAGGGTAATAGCAGTTCGACAGGGTGAATATTTTTAAAATATGGTTTTATTTACTTCATCAAATATTTCCCAATTACATTTTAATTATTTTAAGATTTATATTTTAAAACTTTGAGTTACAAATTCTCTCCCTTCCATTCCTACTTAACTTTTGAGAAGGAAATCATATATTGATCATACATGTGAAGTCATGCAAATCATGTCTGTATTAACCATATTGCAAAAGAAAGTGCACACACACACACATGCACTAAGAAAAAGAAAATGAGAAAAAGATTTTCTTAGATCTGCAGACTTCATTAGTTCTCTTTCTGAAGGTAGAGAGCACAGACGTAGTAAAAATTGACTTTTCTTGGTTATTGTGAATTGAACTTTAAGGTACAATTCTATACTTCTCTAACTAATTTAGTTTGGATAGCCCTTATGTTCAGGAAATTGAGAGCCATGTTTTTGTGTGATGTGTCTAATAGGAGTTCTTTGGAAAATGTCCATTATTGAAAGACAGGTTATCAGCGAGTTCTGAGTCAAGCAAGTGAAGAGAGATGTTACCATTTTCAAATTGAATTTAAAACAGGACAACAGATAATTTGACTATACTAGAGAATAATCCAAGATATCAATTACTCTAAACTGAATGCAGGCAGTATCAGTACATAATATAATATGATATAGTTACTAGAATAAAATCTAATATTGTCTTAGGTTATAATATCAGAAGTATAATTTCTAGAATATTCTTTCTATATCTGAAGTATTTTGTTCATCTCTGGATGCCACATCTTAGGAATGCTATTGAAAATCTAAGGATCATTCAGAAGAAGGTAACTAGGACAGTTAAAGAATTGGAGACCATGTCACAGCAAGAGATAGAAGGTTCTCAAGTCAAAGACTCTATTCTCTGTACCTAGAACTGAAAAGCACAGTTGAAAAAGACAGAACCCTATGCCCTTTTCTAATAATCAAACAGCCGAAAATTTTTGGAGAAAGGAGACTATATTCAGGCTCTTCCCTTTACAGTATGTTGTGAATAAAGAAGTATTTTATTGTTAAACGGGAATGCAGGAAAAGCCCAAACTGTCCTCAGGCAAAAAATCTTAAAAACATATATAATTCTAGCTCCACATATGTGTCAATATTCCTTTCTCCCAAAAGCTGATCCTACATTAAATTCTACATGGATAATATTAAGGTAGCTGATCTAGGCTGACAAATCCTCAATATAGAAGAAAGTGAAACTTAAATGAAAAAAAAAATGAGCAGTTTTGTAGGTTTCTCATGTAGAAGAGCGATTAGATCATTATGTAGTCTGAACACTCTGGCTCTTTTTTCCAGCAGCAGGTGGGGAATGGTCTTCCCCTAACCCCCTCTCCTCCCCCCAGTTCTAGACATAATATTTCTTTTTTCTTTTAAATTTTTAAAAAATTAACAGTATTTTATATTTTCTTCTAACACTCACCTTTGCAAAAATTTTTGTTCCAAATTTTTCTCCCTCTCCCTCCTCCCTTCTTCCCTAGACAGCAAAGAATACTATATAAGTTAAACATGTGCAATTTTTCTAAACATATTACCATATTCATCATGCTGAGCAGAAAAAAAAAATCAGATCAAAAGGTAGAAAAACAGTGGAAAGGGAAAAAAAGAAGCAAACAAACACCAACAACCTAAACAAAAGGTGAAAATACTATCTTTCAATCCACATTCAGTTTCCATAGTTCTTTCTCTCTGGATGTGGATGGCACTTTCCATCGTAAATCTATCGTAACTGCCTCAAATCACTTCGTTGTTGAAAGAACCAAGTTCATCACAGTTGTATCAATATGTAATCGTGTTAATGTGTACAATGTTCTCTTGGTTCTGCTCACTTTATTCAGTACTAGTTTATGTAAGTCTTTTCAGGCCTTTCTGAAGTCAGCTTGCTTATCATTTCTTATAGAACAATAATATTGCATTACATTCATATACCTTAATTATTCACCCATTCCCTAACTGAGGAGCTCAATTTCCAGTTTTTTGCCACCAAAAAGGACTGTTGCAAACTTTTTGCACATGTGAGTCCTTTTTCCTCATTTATGATCTCTCAGGATACAGACCCAGTAGAAACACTGCTGGATCAAAAGGTGTGAGATTTTATAGTCCTTTGGGCATAGTTCCAAATTGCTCTCCAGAAACCTCAGAAAGTTGGATCATTTCACAACTATTGGGAGATATTCTTAAGTGCAATCTCTGACAGCAAAAGTGTCTATCAAGCCTTGCATGCATCAGTATCTATATGCTATGATTTAGGTATTCTAAAGGTACCTGACAGATGCTGATCTCTTACTGGTCCATTTGGGCAAAGGGTTTCATCTACCTTTGTTTTCTTGTGTTTATAATCATATCTCCTCTTAGACCTAGACTACAGAAATACTCAGGGATAGTTTACTTGTAATTCCTATGTGTTATCTATTAGAAACAGATGGCTGACAAAGAAAATTTAGCATGTGCAGTAATGTACCCCTTTTGTATAGGAGTGCTATTTCCCCCTTTGATTTCCAAATACAGACTCCAACACATTTGTTTTATTTAGCCATAAAGGACAGAAACAGAGGCAATAAAGTATGAGAGGTAGCTTTATATTTTACACATAGAAAATTTTGCTAACAATTAGAGTTGTCAAAAAGTTGCCCGGGCTACCTCAGCCTGTAGCAAATTCACTATTAATGGCTGTCTTCAAGCAGATACTATAATTGCCAAGGAAATTGTAGAGATTCGTTTTCAAGTATAATATGAGTAATGTGACTTCTTATGGATCTTCCAAATCTAAGACTTTATGATTTTTTTAAAAATCCTACTATGTCACCATATAAGTATTTGTTTTTTGCATCTATACCACCTCAACCAAAGAAACTGTACTTGAAAGATATGGATTCACTGGAAATAATTAATTGTCATGAGGACAGCTAGGTGGCAGAGTGGATAGTGTGCCAGGTTTGGGGTGAGTAAGATTCATCTTTGTAAATTCAAACCTGATCTACTTACTAACTATGTGACCCTGGGCTAAATCACTTAATCCTGATTACCTCAGTTTCCCCATCTGTAAAATGAGCTGTAAGGAAGTATTAAGTTAATCCAGTATCTTTGCCAAGTAAACCCCAAATGGAGTTACAAAAAGTTGGACACAGATAAAAAATGACCAAACAACAAAAATTGTCATGGAAACACTTATTGTTAAGGAATATTTTCTATCAAAAAAGTATTGAATTCAGTTATAAAGGATGAAATATGATTGTTACAGATCCAGTCCACTGTACATAACATCACCATTCTTGTTCTCTCTTTGGCTAAGAGAATCTAGTGCAAGATCAGGTTTTGCCACAATATGCATCTGAGGGGAACATTTCCTTTGGATACTGCCCAGTAGAAGAGGAAATTGAAAGAGAATGTTCACCCAGAATGTCAGCCCTCTCATTCCATATGCTCTAAAGCAGAAGTTTTATTCTATCTTCAAAGAACCATGGAATTTGGTCACAGCACAAAGGACACACTCAGGAAGCAATGGAATACAATAAAATCTCCAAATTGTATTTTCACAAAACTCTTCAATTCCTTGAATGAAAACAATGATTCTTGTCTTTGATTTTCATATCTGCAAAAGTGAAGTTATGTAGTATCTATATCTTAAGTTAAAGATGACTACAATAATATATACCATCTCACAGAAAAAAATTTATACAAAAATAGGTATGTATAGGCTTAGGGAGAATTTATATTAGGTAGTCAGAGGTCATCAATTTGCACAATTTTAGAGTTAGACAAGACATTAGAGGTCATTTTGTTCACTAGGAGGTATAAGTTGAAGACATTATTATGCCTTTCCTGTTTATCAATGGATGATGCAAAAGAAATATTTGTAATCTGTTGTGTCAAAGAGAATTAAGTATTATTATGTTTCATGACAAGTTGAGCCCAAAAGTAAATGACTGTCAAAACAAAGTTATACTTGTAGAAAAAGGAGACCACTTTGGTTAAAATTAAAGATTCAAGTAGGGGAACAGTGATACAGTGGAAAATAAGTTTGAAAAGATATGCTAGAAATTTTGAACTTTATACTATGGGCATTGGAAAGCCATTGAATATTAAGGAAGAGATTAATGATATAATTTAAAAATCAATCCAGGGTTCATATGCATGATAGGGAGAGGGCTTAGAAAACTTTCAACATTTGACATAAATCCATCAAATATTATTCACAAGCATGCTTTCTTTGCAGATAGTGGATACTTTCATGAATGACTGTAGAATGTAATTGAATTGATAATTTAAGAATTATTTGTAGCATGAGGCACCCCACAACTTTCATAAAATAGGTACCTCAGAGAATAGCTACTCTATGCTTACAGTGAGTTTCCTTCACCTAAAATCATAAATCTTGAGTCTCCATCTATGGATTTACCTGTAACAATCAGCCCATGGGCAATTTTACTTCA
This sequence comes from Antechinus flavipes, assembly GCF_016432865.1. NCBI lineage: Eukaryota > Metazoa > Chordata > Mammalia > Dasyuromorphia > Dasyuridae > Antechinus > Antechinus flavipes. The sequence continues at coordinate 286,171,341 of NC_067399.1, read as the reverse complement.
AAGAAAATAAATTTGATGAAATGATATGGTAAGAAAAATGTAACAAAACATTTCCTCCATAAATATAGAATGATTTTTCCAACAAATTTTCCAACTCCAACTATTAGAACAGTAATGAAAACAACAAAATCATTCTTGAAAAAGAAATGTCAATAAAATGCCCAATAATTCTTACCTATGATATCCTTGTCAAAAATACTACTCTTTGGCTACAAATCTTCTATGTATTTTATCTTTCTTTCATTAATAAATAGTAAGTTTCTTTAAGAAGAGGAGCTATCTTACTTGCTTGGATTTGTATCCTTATAATTTAGCAGGCTTACTAGGCTGACACATTAAGAGTTTAAGAAATGATTTTTTTAATTCATTCATTTAAAAACAAAAAATATCTGAGAAAGAGTGCATATACATAAGAAACATAAATGGAGAGACATATGAAATGAATACAAGGGATCAGGCACATATATAAAGAGGTAAATACATAGAGAATATGTAAGTTGTGAGACAACTTATGCATGTGATGAAGTCTAACATTTTCTGGTGATGTCATCATGATGTCTCCAATAGGCCCATTTCCACATTGGTCTGATGCAGGTCCATTAGATGTTCTACTCTTCTCTTGGATATGATTCTACCAGATGTAGATATTCATCTTTATACTCTTCTATCATATATATATTCCTACCACTTCTAACATATGGCTTAATTGAATTCTTTTTCTATTTTTTAAACTTATTTTTATTTATTTTCAATAACATAGCTTATTCCTTCTTCCTCCCAAAGACAATTATACATGTACACTCATGTTATGAAAGAAGACCCAGAAAAAAAGGGGAAAACCATAAGAAAGAAAAAACAAAAACAAAACAAAACAAAACAAAACAAAACAAAACAAAACAAAACAAAACAAAACAAAACAAAACAAAACAAAACAAAACAAAACAAAAAAAAAAACGAAGATAGTATGCTTTGATCTGTACTCAGACTCCAATTGTGGTCAGCATCATGAATGCCTTGCAATTGTCTTTGGTTACTGTATTGCTGAGAAGAGTTGTCTATCTTAATGGTCATTACCCAATATTGTTGATGCTATGTACATGTTCTTTTGATTCTGCTCACTTCACTCAGCATCAGTTCATACAAGTTCCTAGGTGTTTCTGAAATGAGCCTACTCATCATATATTATACAAGTATTATTATATTACATGCACATACCACAACTTCTTCAGCCATTCCTAACTGATGAGCACCCCCTCAATTTCCTGTGTTTAACAACTACCAAAAAAAAAAAGGTGCTATAAATATTTTTGTATGTCTGGGTGCCTTCCCCTTTTTTATAATATCTTTGGGATACAGACCTAGTTGGGATATTGCTGGACCAAAATATATGAACAGTTTTATTGCTCTTTTGGGCATAATTACAAATTGCTCTTTGATCCTCGTTCAGTCTCCATAGGTCTCTCTCTGGACGCAGATAGCTCTTTCCATCACAAGTCTGTTGGAATTGCCTTGAATCACCACATTGTTGAAAAGAGCCAAGTCCATCACAGTTGGTCATTACATAATCTTGTTGCTGTAGTAACAAATAGTTTTGAAGATTGTCATTTTATATTATACTTTTAGATCTGGTACAGTTATGCCATTTTCTTTTGCATTTTTTTTTTGCATTAATTTCCTTGACAATCTTGACCTTTTGTTCTTCCAAATTAATTTTATCATTTTTTTCCAGCACCATAAAATAATTTTTGGTAATTTGATTGGTATAGCACTAAATAAGTAAAATAATTTAAGTAGAATTGTCATTTTTATTATATTAACTCTAGCTCTAGTAATTCTTGCCTTTTCTTTACCCTTTCCTCTCCTACTTTACCAATATAGTCTGATAAATTTCTATATCAAATTGAGTGTATGTTATTCCCTCTTAGAGACAAATACAATGAGAGTAAGTTTCAAATAATGTTCACCTCCTCCTACTTTCTTTTCCTTTACTGTAATCAGTTTTTTGTACCTTCTTCATATGATGCAGATTACCCTATTCTGCCTCCCTTTTCCCTCTTCTCCCAGTATAATATTGTTCAACTCTTAAGTTTCTAATATAATAACATCAAAGTCATTTTATACCTACACCCTCTGTCTATGTATACTTCCCTAATAGAGATACAATTCTCAAGAGTTACAGGTATCATATTCTCATGTAGGGATATAAACAGTTTAATCTTATTGAATAGCACTTTTTTCTTTCCTTGTTTACCTTTTATGTCTCTTGAGTCTTGTATTGAAGATTCTGGTCTTTTTATCAAGAAAGTTTGAAAACCTGCTATTTCATCAAATATTAATCTTTTCCCCTGAAAGATAATGTGAAATTTTGTTTGGTATTGGTTCTTGATTGAATCCAAACTCATATTCCAAGCTCTCCAATTCTTTATTGTAGAAGCTGTTAAGTTCTCTATAATCCTGACTATGGTTCCACCAGACTTGAATTGTTTTCTACTGAATGATTGCAGTATTTTCTCCTTAACTTGATAATTCTGGGATTTAACCTCCAAATTCCTTGAAAATCTTTGGAGATCTTTTCCAAGAGGTGAATATTGGATTTTTTTCAATGACTATTTTACCTTCTGGTTCTAATATACCAAGGCAGTTTTCTTTGATCAATTCTTGAAAGATATTGTCTAAGCTCTTTTTTTGATCATGGCCTTCAAATAGTCTAATAATTCTTCTCTCTTCTGGATCTATTTTTCTGATCAGTTGTATTTTCAATGAGACATTTTACATTTTCTTCTACTTTTTTATTCCTTTGATTTTATTTGATTTATTTTTGATGTCTCAAATAGTCCTTAGCTTTCACGTGCTCAATTTTCTTCAATTGACAAAACTTTTGTACCTCTTTTTTCTGAAACACCAATCCTTCTTTTAAGAAAGGTATTCCTTCTCAGCAGGGGGATTTCAGAAAGCCCTGGAGAGAGTGGCACTCTCTAATGCTAATGTGAACTAATGCTAAGTGATGTGAGTAGAACCAAGAGAACATTGCATACAATAACAAGATTATATGATAATCAAATCTGATGGATATGGCTCTTTTCAACAATGAAGTGATTCAGGCAAATTCCAATACACTTGTGATGAAGAGAGTCATCTACATCCAGAAAGAGGACTTTGGGGACTAAAAGTAGATCACAACATGGCATTTTCACTTTTGTTATTATTTGCTTGTTTTTTGTTCTCTTTCTCATTTTTTTCCTTTTTGATCTAATTTTTTTTCTTTTTTTAAAGGCACTTTATTTTTAAGCTTTTTATTTACAAAACATATGCATGGATAATTTTTCAACATTGATCCATGCAAAACTTTGTGTTCCAAATTTTCCCCTCCTTTCCCCCACCCCCTTTTCTAGATGGCAGGTAATCCAATACATGATAAATATGTTAAAATATATGTTAAATTCAAAATATGTATAAATATTTATACAGTTATCTTGCTGCACAAGAAAAATTGGATCAAGAAGGAAAACAAAAACTTGAGAAAGAAAACAAAATCCAAGCAAACAATAATAGAAAGAGTGAAAATGCTATACATACTCAGTTCCCACAGTCCTCTCTCTGGGTGTAGATAGATCTCTTCATCACAAGATTATTGTAATTGATATGAATCATCTCATTGTTGGAAAGAGCCATTATATCAGAATTTGATCTGATTTTTCTTGTGCAACATAATAATTATGGAAATATATATAGAAGAATTACACATGTTTTACATATATTTGGATTACTTTCTGTCTAGGGACAGGAAGAGATGGAGAAAAAAAATTTGGAATATAAGGTTTAGCAAGGGTGAATGATGAAAACTATCTTTGCATAGATTTTAAAAATAAAAAGCTATTTTTTTTAAAGAGAGAGCTGTTTTCTTCAGTGATTTTTTTTCCATTTGGCTAATTATATTTTTAAGGAAATGTTTTCATTAGTCAGTTTTTGTGCTGCCATTTCCAAACTGTTGAGTCTTTTTTTTTTTCATAATTCTCCTATATGTCTCATTTCTTTTCTCATTTTTTTCATTACCTCTCTTACTTGATCTTTAAAATCTTTTTTTTTGAGCTCTTCCAAGAGGACTTTTAGGGCTTGGTACCAATTCATATTTCTCTTTGAGGCTTCACATGCAAATATTTTGACAATGTTGTCCTCTTTTGAGTTTGTGCTTGATTTTCCCTGTTGACATACTTGCTTTCTATGGTCAGGGTTCTTTTCTGTTTCTTACAACTTTTTAGCCTATTTCATGATTCTGTTCTATTCCTGGAGCAAAAAGGACACTCTCCCTAGCTTCTTATGCTGGGAGCCACATTGGTTTACCACACAAGAATTTCAGGTGCTTGTGGCTTGTCCACTGTGTTGGGTACACCTTAATAAGCCCTGTTGTGCCAGGGTTTCATGGATCGAAATTTGCTTTCTGTACTAGATTTGAAGGCCTAAGAGCTAATTTGCAGTGCCACTGGCCTGCTGAACCAATATTGAAGAGCCTCAATTGTTCTGTAGTGTAGCTAGGAGCCTACTGTTGGCTGGCTCAGACACTGTCTGGCCTAGGCTTTACTCCCTTTGTGTCCAAGTGAGATAGAACTTTCCTAAAGTTATTCTAAGTTGTCTTAAACTAGAAACATGTTTCACTCAATCTTTTTTGTGGGTTCTGTCACTCCAGAATCTATTTAGAAGCTTGAATTAACAATGTTTCTGAAGGAAACTAGAGAGACTTCTGGCAAGTTCCTGGCTTCTCTCTGCCATCTTGGCTCCATCCCCCTTAATTGTTTTTCTCAAGGAATGAGAAGTCACTTCTCTGAATTTTTAGTTTGAGTTCTTAAGGTTTTTCAAGCAATTCTTAGGTCAGTAAAAGACCTTCCCTATAGAAAAGATCTTGTTAAGGGCTTTTCCCCAATAATGGAGAAAATCACTTTTTCACTCAAAGAATTTTAACTGAAATTGTTCTCATTTTCTCAGCAGGAGATGCTAATTCTCCAGCCCTGAGCTTTTTAGAACAAAGATCAGAGACCTTCTCAGCTAAGTGCTTAGGCAAGTTTTTTTTGTTTTTTTGGGGTTTTTTTGGATTTTATTGGTTGATGGATTGAATTGTTGACTAATCTCTCCATTACTGAAGCTAGAAAGGTCTCTATGAGTTATTTCACTAGTTCATGGTGAGCATTCATTATTCCACCTAATTTTAATCTCTGATGGATGGACAATAAGCATATTCAAATGTGCTAACACTATTTGTCCTATAACTTTGAAGTACTTTGAGGGTTCATGTTTCCCCTGTTTTCTAACTATTTTATTTCCTAATTATTTTATTCTCTCATTATTATCAGTGAATATGAAAAAAAATCTAGAGACTAAGCTTGAGTTTAGGGAATAGATAGGTCATTTTACATCTTGTACTGTCCTAGTTGCATTCCTGACTTTTGATAAACCAAAGAAACTAGTCAAATTCCAAAGGAATTTCAAGCCATAACTCAGACTTGTAATAATTTTTTTCTGATTTTTAGATATTAAATAATTCTTTGTGATTTTAATATTTGCTTAGGAGACACCTTATTGATGGTGATTTTTTTTGTTCTATAGAGTTTTTTTTAATAATCAGTAAGCATTATAAAAATAGACTTTAAAAAATTATCTACACCTCTTAGTCATTTGTATGACTGTCAATATTTAATCTTCTGCAAAGAATCATCTGTTTATCATGTGTTTTCATCAAAGATATCCTTGCTATATATATATATATATATATATATATATATATATATATATATATATGTAGTAGTATAGGAAATAGACATACTGACTAGTAGGCAATAGTATCTCAGGAAGGGTATGTGTGTATATATATATATATATATATATATATATATATATATATATATATATATGGAAGAGAGGAGAAATTTTTTATTTTAAATCTATAGACCCAGAGTCAAATTTAAGAAACTGGTACTAAGAAATGGGTAAAGTTGGCTTGGTTAAAGTTCAATATTAAGTCAGTAACATTTTTAAGAATTAAAAAGGCTGATAGTAAGATTTAAAGATGGATCCCAAGACAAGGAAGGTAGTATACCAACTAGAGGGGCTTAGTTGACAGGTCTTGGTGGAGAGTGGAGAAATTAAGAGGGTAAGAAGATGTGGACCAAGGCAAAGTCAGATAAAATAGGTGTAATATCTCCCATCTAGAACTAAGAAAAAACCATAAAACCTGGCTTAGAACCTCCTTGAAAGTGTTATAGTCAATGCTAGGCACAAAAATACTAAGCTCTATTGGGAAGTTTTATCTTTTGTCCAGTAGCTCTGATTAAGGCAGTGCTATGTTTTTGGAGGTGATAAAGAATTTTCACCAGGATTACAACTTTCTTAGGACTGAAGTATCATTTCCAAGTAGTTTACTAAAGTCTTGACACACTCTTCTTAGTCCTTTCCTCTTTACAAATGAATCATATTTTTGATACTCACTTAACTGAAATATGCAAGTTTGTTATAAAAAAAAGGGATGGATAGTTTAAACTCTTTAGTCTTATATAATTTTCAATATTCAAAAGAACTTAGAAAAATAGTTTTCTGATTCTTTATTCTGTCCCTTTGATGTTTAAATTTTTTCATTTAACTGTGAGCTATGCTTGTATTCTATCAATCATGATTTTATTAAGCACCCCACTCAAAAATGCGTATGTTCAACAACACAGGAACAATAGATTGGTAAAGTGTATAGAACACTGGCCTTAGAATCAAAATGACATGAGTTCTAGTTTTCCCATATAAACTTCTGATAGATGCATGATGTTGAGTAAATCATTTGACCTTTCTCATTCTCAGTTTTTTCATCTAGACAATCTAATAGAGACACTGATAACATATTTTCACCAAGCTGTTGTGAGGATCAAATAAGATAACATGTAAGCACTTTGCTGACCTTAAAACACCATACAAACACCAATCTATGATTATCACAACATCTTATATCTATAACTAGAAGGATCCTTGGATGTCATTACTTCTACTTTTTAAATTTGAAGATGAAAAAACTAAGGCCCAGAAAAGATAAGTGATCTTCTAGCCCTAATCAGTGGTTCTCAAACTTTTGTTTTCAGTATCTTTATCCTATTAAAAATTGTTGAGGATCTCTCCAAAGCATTTTTGTTTATCTGGGTTATATTTATAGACATTTACCATATTGGAAATAAAAACTATTTTTGAATTTGTAGACCCTCTAAAAGGGTTTCAGAGATCCCCTGGATTCTCTAGACCATACTTTGAGAACCATTGCCCTAGATCATAAGCTCTGTAAATGAGTAGCAGAAATGAGCTTGGAATCCAAGTCTTCTAATTTCAAAGACGGCCTTCTATTTATGTATCTAGTAAGTTTGTGAATACATGCATGAATATATTTTGCAAGATTTGAATCACGCATATTTACATGATACAGTGGCAAGATCACTTGGTAGGAAATGCATATATACTGTAAAATGTAGGTACACATATTTATTTATACAATATACACATATATGCAAGAGTACACATCTATATACTTTGTGTGGTGGTAAAATTCAAGACAAGTATAGTATGTGTGTATATATATATATATATAGAGAGAGAGAGAGAGAGAGAGAGAGAGAGAGAGAGAGAGAGTAAGTTGGACCTTAATCTAAGCCCTGTAGGAGACACTTGTGTTCTAATCCTGACATTTATAATTGTGCAAATAAGAGAATGACAAGATATATAATCATGAAGCAAAATAAGAAAAAATTTTTAGCATAATAGCATTATTAAGGAGAGCAAAAAATCAAAGAAAGAATATGGATTAGTAAATCCAATCACTTTGAATAATGCTTCAATTTTCCAGTGCTGCTATGGATTATGAAAACAAAATATAGACCATCAGGTTGTAATCAATGAACTACATTATTGTTATTAGGAATGTTACATATTGAATTTTTAAACAGATTCCAGAACTACTTGGTGAACAGTGTTCCAAGCTAATTACTGGGTAGCTAAAGGAAAAACAAAAAGATAAAATTAAAATTGACAGAGGTATTTGAATTTAAACAATTTTATACGTACATATACCCTTGCTTTCAGGAATAATACCACTGACTTCTATTAGCTTATTTCTGCAGTCACTTTTTAGGATTGTACTGCTATTTGTGGGATAAAGGATATTTTACAGGGGAACAATAAAAAAAAAAGAACTACAAAATAGAGAAAATCAAAACAGAAGTTAGGTTGAAATGTACATTCAAGAAGACCTGGCTTGTAATATTGGATATGCTGTTAAGTACGTGTGTGACCCTAGACAAGTAATTAAAATCTGCCTTAGGCAAATTTTACAGTAAGTACAATGGATAGATGACTGGGATCTAAATTCAGGAAGATGAGTTCAAACCCAGCCTCAGATATTACTATTTGTGTGACTATGGGCTAATCTCTTCACTTCTGATTGCCTCAATTTCTTCATGTGGAAAATGGGGATGATATCTCAGAATTTTGGTAAAAATTGAATAAGATAATAATTAAGGCCCATAAAATTCTATTCTTCTTCTTATTATTATTTTTTTGTTTGTTTGGGCTTTTTTATCTGTAAAATGGAGATTAACTAAATTAAGTTACCACATAGTAGGAGATCCTTTCCCATCTCTAGATCCCATGAATTCTCTCCCAAAAGAGATGATGCAATCAATTCAGACTCTACAAAAAACTTTTAGTATGAGAAGCATTATTTTTTTCCCATCACTTTTCTATACAGGGATTTAAGCTAAAGAAGAAACTTTAATAAAGGCAATTTTAAGATCACTGTGTTTCATTCTACCAAAATACAGAGCTTAAATTTAATAGCCTACATCTTCATCCCTAAGGACATAGATAATTTGAAAAATTGCAGATGGTGTATATCCATTTCTGCCTTTCATTTTCCCACCAGATACATTGTTATTGGAGGGTTTTAATAGTATTTTTGAAATATATGTTTCCATTCTTTGACTTCTTTATCACTGAGATGTTTACACAAAAAGTTACCATGGATTTAATGGAGCCTTTTAGCACTTTAATGGCAATATCTAATAAATGAGCATAAAATGATAGATGATCTTTATTCCATTGATATGTGACTTGCTAGATTTAAATCTTTACCAAACAAAGATAAATACAAAGTTTATCTTTCAGATGTGGGTCAGATAATTTATTCTCCTGATAGCCTTTATGATAAAATCTAGAATAATTTCTGTTTATAGAACATTAGGGACATTGTTCTGCAATTACCTGCCATCCCATGTTTTAGCTACATTTCTGCTCAAACCCCTTCTTGGTTTTCAGGAAAATACATTTACAAGAAAGAAAAAATACTTCATTGTACTTCTTACCAGTCTATAGTGCTCATGAATACCTCCCACTGTGTCAAATGACTCACACATCTGTCAGGTGTGTTACATTAAAGCCCACAGAAAGTCTTGAGTACACGTTGTGTGCCAGGAAAAATTGCTTTGTCTCTTAATGTTGATCATGCTGATGGATGAGTTCAGAATACTAATGAGTAAGCATCAAAATCTATTTGTCCTTTGCCAGATCTAGCCCAACTTAGAAGACACACAGCTAAGGAACTTGGAATCAGCCCTATCAACTTTGAAAGGACAGTCTTCCAGACTCATGCAAATGCATGTTTTTGCAAGCTCTCCTGGTGAGATACTCTTCCACCCCCATGCAATTCTCCCTTTTTAAGCATCATTTAACAGACTAATTTCCGTTTACTCAAAACAAATTAATTCCAAACAATTTGCAAGGGCTACAACACTTCTGAAGGGTTTTATTTACTTTTAGCTTTACAGTTTTCAAAACATAAAGTCTACAATCAATGTGTTTGCAGCTATATTATCCAATGAATTTCATTTTAAGCTACATAAAGTGATATATTCAGATGAAACTGGTTTGGGAAGTTGTTAGAACCTTCTTCACCCTAGATAACACATTGTTAAAAACAGGATGATAACCAGCTTCCTTTTCCACCATCTTGCTCTTATATTACAGTGCAAAATGCTTGCTTATCATATTGCTTTGTACAATTTAAGGAGGAGCAAAACAGGTTCTACCCCAAGACAATACAACTGGGACCTGGGACAGGGAATGTCCCAGAATTTTAAGCATTTTCGAAACAACAAAGCTCAGCCCCGAGTTTGCAAAAAGAATTGTTTAAAATAATTAATTATGATGAAACCCTATTTTCTTCTAAGATTTTTACTTTTATATCTAGGTTACCTAGGTGAAATATTCATTGTCTCCCCCTGACCTGCTATTTGCCTCCTCCCCTTCTCCCGGCTTGGGACAGCAGCCTCTCTAATGGACTTTTTGTGCCACTAACTCTTGTTAATAGCCAGTATTTATATAACACTTTATATGTTAACTCATTTGAATATCAAAATAATGCTGTGAAAAAAGTGTTCTCATTATCTCTATTTTACAGATAAGAAAACTACAGCTCAGAGAAATGATTTGCCCAGAGTCACAAAAGCAATAAGTATCTGAGACAGGATTTGAATTTGTCTTCCTGATTCCAAGTTCATTGGTTAAACCAAGTCCCTTGAAAATTACTATTGATATATAACAAAAGTCTCCTATTTCATAGTTAGTTTAGAAGGAAGTATTAATCCTATCAATTGTAGCAAGCATTATAAGGAGTTTTCATTCTATTTGAATTTTCAGTCCTCTTTAAAGTTTAAATATTCCTTTAAAATATTGTTTCTAAGACCTGATGAAATTCAATAGAAATCATCATAACTTCTCATAACCTGCATGTACTAAAAGAAATACCACATCACCCCTTGAAGTAAGGAAGAATGTCAAAGATAACCAAAAATGTTGAAGCATCAATAGAAATAAGGAGCATGTCTATGCTCTGATTTGAAATGTTTTAAAAAGGTCTGGCCCACTGGGATTATACTACTTGTAAGAAGCATCTTTTCTTGATAATAGTTGTTATGTCCATACAATCCTAGGCAAACAAACATTTGCTATTTATGCTAAATTATTTTATCTCAGTGGAATACAGCATTCTTACCTTTAAGACTAACAGATGGTGTGGAAAGGGGGTTGATCTAAATACTCTTTTAATTCAAAATACTATGATCTTATTTAAACCTTACTATTTATGTAACTCAGTAAACTTTCTGCTGAGTAGTGGTCATATCTCAAGAACATAATCACCAACCTTCACAAAAGCATCTTTTGTTTTGAAGTTGATGACTTTCCAATGCACCAAGGATCATAGATTTAAAGTAGGAAGGGAAATTTTGAAGCCTAATCCATTTCTCATTTTACAGATGAGGGCTCTGAGGCTCACTAAAGTTAAGTGATTTGTCCAAACCCACAACATATTAAATGGCAGAATCAGGATATGAATACAAGTTTTCTGACTCCAAATGTAGAGCTCTTTCTTCTGCACTATGTGGATTCCCCATTTTATCTTTTTTTTTAATTTCAAAATACAAATATATATATACATATGCATATTTGTCTATGAAGGGAATGCTGATCAAAAGAGAAAACTTTGTCAAATGAATTATAATTGTTCACTATTGGCTACACAATGTTCTAGCATTCTACCTAGGGTATTCCAACATTCTTCCTGACTGCTTATCTCTAAATTTTCTGTATACCTAGTATCTATGTATATTTCCTTCTACAAATAATCCCGACATAGTCAGTTACTTTTTAATGTTCCATTCCACCTTCTTACATAACTTCAAATCTTTACATTTACTCTACCCCTGGCCATCATTTTTTGGAGGTTTTAGTATTCATATCAATTGTCAACTAGACTTCTTAACCTAATATTTCCTAATCATCAATTTCATTGATTTTCAAGGTATCAAACTCTTATAGCCTATGACCACTCAGAAGCTCCACAACCCTGAATTAATATCCACTATCTATTTTCTTCATTTCTGTGCTCTTCCAGAGAAAGACTCCAATTAATAGAGACCTGACCCTCTATAAATTTATGATGTCTAATTTTAGCTTTGACCTTTGGCACTATTTGGATTTTTTTAAAAGTCCCTTATTTATGCTTCATAACAGTATTCATAATGATTATTCCAAATTTTCTTCCTTTTCAAGCCTCAAATATCTACACCAATTTCTTTGAACATGCAATCTCATTTTCTAGTAATGGAGCTTTGCAATTTTAATCTTCTTGGAAAATGCTGAATGGCATTTGAATATAACAGTATGTTTTAAAATAAATTTATGTTATAGATTCCTCATAATCATTCTTTTTGACCTTTGTGAAATCTAATTTCTGTATTTATTCATCTATGTCTAACCTCTTCAAACTGCCCCTTTTGCTAATTTCGTACTGTCTCTTTCAAACAGGCACAGATCTCTCCTGTCTTGAAAAGCCTGACAACTCTATTAGTTCCTTAACTACATTCCCATTTCTTTCCTTCTGTCAATTAATAAGTTTACTATACACATGATCTATATCAATTACCTCCATCTATTCATTACTAATTTCATTTAGTGCCTGATAAACTGACTTCTCACTTCTATGCTAATAACTCCCAAATCTGATTCTCTGCTCTTGACTTCTTATCTAAGATCTCTCTGATTATATTTCCATCTATTTATATGATATTTTCATTTGGATTTCCTCTATGGCGATCCGAAACTCAATATGTCAAAAAATGATTTCTCTTTTCAATCTTTTCTCCACAATTTAATTAATCAGTATATATCCTTCTCTTAAGAATTCTCTAAATAAAGTAGTGTATTGGAGAGGAGATTCAATTGGGTAATCTCTAAAGATTAGTTTTAACTTAAAATTACATTCACAATAGAACTACAAATTTGTTACAGAATGGAGAATTCACTCTGAGATAAAATAGTCAAGGAAGGCCTTATAATAGAAAAAAAAATCGACCTGGCTAGGATCTTTAAGGTTAGACAAAATAACAAACATCACCTTATACCTAGATTAGTATAATAGTCCCATATTCCCCCAGCATCAATTTGGTACTGGCTAAGAATTAGAGTAGTTGATCAGTGGAAAGGTAAGGTTCACAAGACACAATAGTCAATGAGTAGAGTAATCTAGTGTTTGATAAATCCAAAGATCCCAGCTTTGGGGATCAGAATTCACTAATAAAAATTGCTAGGAAAATTGGAAATTAGCGTGGCAGAAACTAGGCAATGATCAATACCTAACACCCTATGCCAAGATAAGGTCAAAATGGATTCATGATTTAGACATAAAGAATGATATTATAAGCCAATTAGAAGAACAAAGGATAGCCTACTGATCAAATCTATGGAGAAGGAAGGAATTTATGGTCAAAGAAGAATTGCAGTACATTATGGAATGCAAAATGGTTTATTTTAATTATATTAAGTTAAAAAGTTTTTGTACAAACAAAAGCAGTGCAGTATATATAGTTACCAGATAACTTGTCCCTAAACACCACTTTCATTAGACCCTCCTGATAGTATTACATCATACCCAGAAAAAATGTTAGCTCCATGGCCAATAATATGTTAAGTAAAGAATCACTAGCAGTTTTTACTTTATCATGCTATCATTTTGATAACTTGCAGAAATGACATTACTGAGGATAATGAAGAAAAAATAACTTTTACCAATGTTAGGTGATTTAATTAGGCTTTTAGGTAATTTATACATTTCCATTAAGACAAAGATAAAATTCTGGGATATGAGAAAGTTTCTACTGTCTTGTCTTGGGATCCATGAAAATAGTGTGTCTCTTGTAATGGGCTGAAACTGAGTTGATGCACTGAGGTCTGAGCATTTAAGGCAAGTTACCAATTGGACAATACTCTATTAGCATATGCTTGGAGAAAGAATGGCCCTGCCCACTACTCAGTGCAGGTTTTGATCTGTTGGTATATAGAGAGATTGAGACAGGATTTAGGGGGTGGAGTGAGAAAGCCAGAGTCACTCCTGGCTGCATTCATGCTGCGATTCCTCTCACTTCATATCACCATTCCATTCACCTCCACAAAGAATAAAGATCAAGGACTTTTGCTGATCCTGACTCCGGCTGATTCTAAAGTATCCAGAGTGCTAACATGGTCTTCACAGTCTCTATTTATTTTTATTATAATAATAGATGGCATTCATGTGACATTTGAAGATTTATAAATCACTCTATATGGGTTACAGAATTTGAGTCTCATAACATGAAAAAGTAGGCATTATTATTATTCTGATTTTAAAGATGAATAAATTGAAACTGAGAAAGATTAATTATTTTGTCTGAAGACATACAGAAAGAAGATTTGAACTCAGGTTTTCCTGACTCCAAATCCAATATCATAGGTACTATGTTACCTAACAATTGAGAGGCTAGGAGAATATAGCCTAGGTAACTCTAATCAATGTTGGGTAATTTTCCCAAGCAAAAAAGAATTATAGTGAAAGTATTCGGATTAGAGGTAGAGCCAAGAAGGCAGAGAGTAGGTAGGACATTGACTGAGTTCTCCAGAGCTTTCCACAAAAGCCTCTGAACAAGCCTCTGAAAAGATTGTGGAGTGTCAGAACCTACAAACATTCAGAATGTAATAATTTTCCAGTTTAAGATAACTAGAAAGGACTTCAGGAAAGGTTTGTCTCATTAGGCTGGGGGAATGTATGAAGAGGCCAGGCACATGGAGGGCTCATGAGGGGAGGTCTGATATTGTCAATTTAGTGAGAGACTCTTAGCCAAAATTCACGTGTTCATTACTCTGTCCTGGTTCAGAAGGCCAGTGGATTAGCAGACCAAGTGTAAGAATTCTAAAGCAAATACAAAAAGCAAATTGTGAGCTCCAAACCTCAGTATAATAGGCAAGACTTAGTCAGGCATGTACCCAAAAACAAAGCCTGCAGCACCACCAACCCCAGCCTCCACCCAGCTAAGTCAATGAGAGGCCCCTCTCCCCTTGCAAAGGGGCTTGGAACAATCTCCCCTGTGCTGTAGGAGAAGACCATAACTTTTAAAAATGAGCAAACAAGCAAAAAGAACTCTGACCATAGAAAGCTACAATGGAGTCCGGGAATATCAGAACACAAAGCCAGCAAAGGCAAAATGCCCCCAAGTGAAATTTCAAAGTAGAATATGAATTGCTTTCCAATTCAAAAGGCATTCTTAGAAGAGATCAAAAAGGATCTTAAAAGAGAGATAGAAGAAAAACAGGAAAAAGAAAGGAGTGCCATGCAGGAAAAGTATGCAAGGTTGGGGGAAAGATCCAGCAGCTTAGAAAAGGAAACACAGAAATTGACTGAAGAAACAACTTCCTAAAAATATATTTGGTGAAAGGAAAAAAAAAAAATATATATATATATATTTTCCTTTCACCAAATATATTTTTATATATATATATATGTATTCAGATCTGAAGAGACAATCTAAATAATATTGGACTACTTGAAAGACATGAAAAAAATGAGCCTGGATAACATCTTTTAAAAAATCAAGAGGGAGGGGAAAAATTAGAACAGTAGTGAGTGCAAGGGATAATGCTGTAAAAAAATTCCCTGGCATGGGTTCTGTCAATAAAAAGTTATTTAAAAACAAACAAACAAAAATTATTTATATAGCCAATGAGAAATTGAAAAAAAAATCAAGGAAAACTGCCTTGACATCATACAGCCAGAGTGTAAAATAGTCACTGAAAGAATCCACCAATCACTACTGAGAGAGACCCCAAAATGAAAATTCAAAGACATAGTGTCACTAAATTACAGAATTATCAAATCAAATCTAAGGAGCAGCCAGAAAAAAAATGATTCAAATATCAAGGAGTCACAACCAGGATTACCCAGGATCTGGCCCAAGATCAAAAGGCCTGGAATATGATATTTCCAAAAGGAATGTGAACTACAATCAAGAATCAACTATCCATCACTAACCCCATTATCTTTCAGGGGGAATGATGGACATTCCATGAAATAGGGGATTTTCATTCATTTTTAATAAAAAGACTGGAATGAACAGAAAATTTGATCTTCAAATATAAGATTTAAGAGAAGCTTAAGAAGATATAAAGAGAAGAAAAATTGCTTTTTTAAAAGTTGAAATATTTACATCCCTACATGGGAACATGATATGCGTAACTCTTGACAATTATATCTTTGTTAGAACATTTAGAAGGGGTATACGTAGAAGATGTAGCTATAAATGGACTTTAATGTGATGTTTTAAAAAGAAATTAAGAGTGGAAAAGGGATTCTACTCGGGAAAAAAGGAAATGGGAGATAAAATGGAATAAATTTTGTCACATGAAGTGGCACAAAAGACATTATAGTTGAGGGAAAAAAGGGAGGGAGATGAGCATTGTTTGAACCTTAATCCTATCACGTTTGACTCAAAGAGGGAATAACATTGTATAGAAATTTGTCTCACCCTATATGGTAGTAGTAGGAGAAATGGGAAGGGGAAGTAGGAGGCTAATAGAAAAGAGGGCAGAAGTAGAAAGGAAAATGGAAAAGACAGGGATAGGAGCAGAAAAAAGGGAGGACAGATTGAAGGAGTTGGTGGTCAGAAGCAAAACATTAGTGAGAAGGGAAAGGGATAATGGAAAGAGGAAAGTATAATTTGGGAAAAATAGGATAGTGAGAAATACAGAGTTGATAAGTTTAACTATGGATGTAAATGGGATCTCAGATCAAGCAAAAGCAAAAATAAATCTAAATAAAAGAGATAAGGAAGGAAACAACATTTTGCTAAAGAGTACCATAGATAATGAAGTAATAACAACATTAAACTTATAAGCACAAAGTGATGTAGTATCCAAATTCATAGAGGAGCAATTAAGAGAGTTGCAAGAAGAAACAGATGGCAAAACAATACTAGTGGGGGAATCTCAATCTTCCTGTATCAGAATTGGATAAATGTAACTATTAAATAAAAAGAAAGAAGTTAAGGAGGTAAATAGATTTTTTTTAAATAGGTGTGATAAATCTTTGGAGAAAATTAAATGGAAATAGAAAGGAATATACCTTTTTTCTAAGCAGTATATGGCACCTACACAAAAAAAAATGAGCATTGTGTTAGGGCATAAAAACCTCAAAATCAAATGCAGAAAAACAGAAATAGTAAATGCATCCTTTTCAGATCATGATGCAATAAAAATTACTTTCAATAAAGTGTCAGACAAAGACAGACTAAAAACCAATTGAAAAGTAAATAATCCAATCCTAAAGAATGAGTACAACAAACCATAGAAAAAAATTAATAATTTCATCCAATAGAATGACAATGTTGAGACAATATGCCAGAACTTATGGGATGCAGGCAAAGCAGTTTTTAGGAGAAATTTTATATTTCTAGATACTTACATGAATAAAATAGAGAAAAAGATGATCAGTGAATAGAGCATGCAACTAAAAAAAGCTTGAAAAATAACAAACTAAAATTTAACCCCAATTAAATACCAAATTAGAAATTCTAAAAATCAAAGGAGAAATTGATAAAATTGAAAGTCAAAAAGCTATTGAACAATAAAGAAAATTAAAGTTGGCTTTATGAAAAAACAACAAAGTAGATAAACATTTGTTTAATTTAATTAGAAAAAGGAAAGAAAAAATTGTCCACATCAAAAATGAAAAGTGTTAAATTTATCACCAATAAAAAGGAAATTAAAGTAATAATTAAGAGTTGTTTTGTCCAAATTTATGCCAATAAATCTGATAATCTAAGTGAAATGGATGAATAGTTACAAAAATATGAATTGCCCAGATTGAAAAAGAAGGAAATAATGACTTCAATAGTCCCATTTTTGAAAAAGAAATTGAACAAGCCATTAATGAACTCCCTAAGAAAAATCTCCAGGGCTAGATGGATTTACAAGTGAGTTCTACTAAACATTTAAAAAACAATTAATTCCAATACTATACAAACTATTTTAAAAATACATCATCACATCACATTGAGCAAGTGCTAACTACAAGCACCCTGCTATTGATATATAAATGCCTCTCTTTACTGTAAGTATCCCTTGCTTCAAGTAGAACACAGGTGGTCATGGCCTCCTTTACTTCTCAGGAAGGGTGAGAGCCTTTAGGAAAGATGGGGAGCCAAACGAGATATTTTCAGTAGGTTCCCTGTGGGCTGAAGGGTCTTATACCTTACCAAGAGTTCCCACACCATCTGTGGCCCTCTATATCTTTTGCTTTCTTTTGTTTTAAGTGAAATTGGTATACATAAATCCATCAGCATGGGAGGTATTACACAAGCAAGTAGTAATATAACACAGGCTACTAGTGATGTAACTAACAATATGAACCAACAAGGTATTATAAAAGATTTCCATGAGTACTAGGAAGGTATATAAATAACAATCACACATACACTTCCCTCAGCAGCCAAGAGGTAAAAACCAAGCTAATGTCCAGCACTTCATGAGTCAGGCAATCCATTGATTCCTGCAGGGTTTGAAGTCCTGCATCAGTCTTATTAACATTTTTTGATGTTCATAAGTCAATTGCCATACACATAGGGTTAACTGCCATGTTCTTTCAGTGGCACACATAATCAGATATGGAACCACCCAATGTTTCTTGGGTCTTCTCCTTTGTTTCAAGGGTCTTCTCCATCTCTCTCCAATGGACAAGATGAACGGCTTATTGGCACCGATCTGATTTTTTCTCCATCTGTAGAGACACAAGCTAACCCTCTTCCCCAAGCAGTTAACCTAACTGGAACCTTCCATTTACCACTTTCTGGATCTCTCCACATCACCTGGCGATTATCTAAAGATAGTGGAGCTGCTCACACTAGACATTGTCCTTCCGGAGGGTTATAAAACCTATCAGCCAGAGCCAGTACATCTTTGTCAAAAATCAAAAAATTGATAGTGTAAAGAGCTAAATTTGGAAGTTTTCTAGGGTTACCTGTGGCTCCCCCTTTCTTTTGTTTTTGGAGGAGCAGTTTGATGTCTTTGTTTCTCCTCTCTACTTTTGCTTGTCCTGGAGGATTAAAAGGTATGCCAGTGGTGTGTAAAAACTTATACTGTGCGTGAAAGCATGCAAAATGTTTAGAAGTACATATGCACTTTTATTGCTTGTGGCACACCCATAATTGCAAAAGCTTTAAAAGGAATTCAGTGACCACTTGAGCTGTCTCTTTTGCTGCTGGTATTGCAAAAGTGAATCCTGAAACGGTGTCTATTACAACATGGATAAAAGACAGATGATCAAAAGATTTATAATGGGTTTCATCCATTTGCCAAATTTCACTGGGTCTCAGACTACAAGGGTTTTTTTTCCCTAGAGGGAGTGTAGGAACATGGAAAGGAAGGCAAGCTGTACAGGCTTTTATTATGCTCCTAGCTTCCTCTCTTATTATTCCAAATTGCAAACATAAAGCTCAAGCAGCCTGATGATATTTAGAATGAGATTCTTGGGCTGCCTGAAATAAAGGAGTATTGGCTAGCTGGTTAGAAGGCTATCTGCTTTTGAATTTCCATAAAAAATAGAAGCTGAAAGTGCACTATAAGAGTGGACATGCAAGTTATAAATCTTACCTGGATGCTTTCTCACTTATTCTTGAAGTTCCTTAAAGAGTTGATACATATTGGAAGCTACAAATTTTATTTGGGCTATGGCAATTCTTTGTATCACACCTACTGAATAAGTTGGATCAGATATTATATTTGCATCTCCTTGATAATAACTAAGAACTAGCATGATTGCATACAATTCATTCTGCTGAGTGGACTAAAAGGAAGTTCTGAATACTCTCTTTGTAGTTAAGTCATGAGAGTATGCAGCCTATATGTTGCATTTCGATTCATCTGTAAAGATAGTTGGTCCTTTAAAAGGAACCTTAGAAAATTTTTCTTCAAAAATCCATTGCCAATTGTGTAATAGTCGGGTTATGTTTAATGGAGACCCATATGTAAAATTTGGAGCAGTAGCCAATAAAATTTGCCACTCTGGGATGGTACATTAATTTGTGTATTAGTATAAAAGGTGTATATCTTGTCAGGTCTTATCCCAGATAATTGTATTACTCGCTTAATGGCCTTTGATAAGATTCTAGCCACAAGTACTGAGTAAGGAGTAAGGCTTTGAACTGGTTGTGCTTGGAGGTTCACAAACTCTATCACACTGTCTCCTTGATGAAGGACTGCTGTGAGTGCCTCTTTTGTAGCAAAAACTGATATTTCCAAGGGTTTTTGAATGACTCTTTCAACCACATTGGATAAAGTCTGTTCAATTTCTCTCAAAGCCTCTTGAGCTTCTTTGTAAGCTGGCGTGGTGAGTTTAAAGCACTGTCTCCCTTTAAAATGTCATATAATGGTTGCAATTGATAGGTAGTTAAGCCTAACACTGGACACATCCATTGATTTTTTGAAAGTCATTTAAGGTATTCAACTTCTCTGCTCATTAAGAAAGCTTTTCTACTGTAAGTACTTTAGGATATACATATCTTAAATATTGAAAAAAAGTGTATCTTTAAATTTTTTTCTGGCGCTATATGCAACTTGTAGTTCCTTAGTGCTTCTATAGTTTTTTGTAGACATGCTTCTAACATTTGCCCTTTAGATGCACACCCCAAGATATCATCCATGTAATGTAATAACACAATGTTTGGAAAGGCTTTTCTTACTAGAGTAAGAGCCACATACATTTGACACATAGTGGGGCTGTTTTTCATTCCCTGTGTCAAAACTGTCCATTCATATCTTTTATAAGGCTCAGCTAAATAATGCTGGGTACTGAAAAGGCAAATCTTTTCATATCTTCCTTATCTATAGGGATAGAATAGAAACAATCCTTAATTTCTATAACCCAAAGAGGCAATTCTCTAGGCAAATGAGTAGGAGATGGAAGCCCAGACTGAAGAGTTCCCATAGTTTCCATCTGTTTGTTTACTTTTCTCAAATCAGTCAACATCCTCCATTTTCCAGATTTCTTTTTTTTTTTTTTTTACAACAAATACAGGGGAATTCCAAGGATTTAGAGGTTATAAGTGTCCTTGGTCAAGTTGCTCTTGTACTATCCTAATAAAGCCTGAATTTTCTGCTCACACTGGTGTATTAGTTTTCCATTGAATGGGAACAGGTGAAAGTGCAGGCAGACTCTTAACAGTAGTTCTGCCTAAAAAGCTGAAGTACTTATTTGTAATCCTAACTGTTGTAAGATATCTCTTCTCCATAAATTGATGGGGATTTTTTCAAATACAAAAGGAGTAAAAAACTGTTTCACCTTCAAATATTCATCTCAAAGGAGTAGCACTAAGTTCAGCTGCTATTGATCCTCCTATGCCAGACATATAGGTGTCTGCCTTAATCTTGGGCCAATTGGCACCTTTAATGACTGTACGGTTTGCATCCTTGTCTACCAGCCCTTCCAATGTTGTGCCATTTACATAGATAGTGAGCATAGGACAGTCAGCTGTAACAGCTGCAGTCCAGAATATTCTCCTGTTGGGAGTCAAAATCTGGGTAAATATCACCAAATTGCCTATCAGGAGTACACATCAGTAACCCTGATGCTACTACTTCTCCTGGGTGATAAGTCACACATTGTCTACCTGTATTAGTGACTGGGATATTAGCTACACATTCCTCAGTTTCCCAAATCAGTGTATGGATGGAATGTTTTGTAAGCACTCTCAGGAGGTGAATGGTCAAGACTACTGTGTGTGAAGGCAAAGGATCTATAGGCTGGACAGGGACAGATTTCACCTCTCCAGGGGATATCAGTAGTCCCAGTTGCATACAACTCTATTCTCCCAAATTTTAATCCCTTTCTCCCATCAGGTCGCTTCTCTGCTGATCATGTCTGAGTACAGAACTTCTAAAGACTCTCTGGGTGTAACATTGGCTGCCATCATGCTCCAAGTGTTTGTTTTTTGTTTTTTTTTTTTGCCTGGGACCCTGGAGCTGGGCCACGCTGCCTGTTTCCTTGAGTCAGTCTACATTTTGATATCCAATAGAAGTCCTTGTTGCATTTTAGACATAGGGTTTTGGGTCTTGTTCTCCCATCCTGTTTTCTCTGCCAACATTGACCTTTCAGATGCCCTACTTTATAACGTTGAAAGCATTGACAAGTCTCTCTGGAAAGTCCTTAACAAAAGGGACCCTGTCTTCCCATGTTCAGATGTTATAGCCTGACTATAAAAGATATTTGTGCCCACTGTGGCACATTATCCTATGATCTCATCTAAAGGAGCATCCTTGTGTAGTCCTAGTATAATTCTTTAAATCTCATTAACATTTTCTTTAGCAAGTTGTCCTTCTAGGAAGGTGCCCCATGCTTTGATAGCAGCAGCAGCAATTTACTCATATGCTGCTATAGGGTAAATTAATCTGTGCTAAAGTATCTGCATAAGGACCTAAACCTACTAGTTGATCAAAGGTGACTGGTATATTAATTCCAAGTTGCCTATTTCATTGGGTTTGTATCCTACAGAGTTCACTATACTCTGAAAACCACAACAAGTTTTGTCCAGGTTCTAAATATGTCCTTGCTATAGATTTCCAATCATTAGGGTTTAAAACTCCAAAAGCCAAATTCTCTAATAACATCTTAAATAAGACAATTTAGACCTATAAAGAGTGCAAAGCTTCTTCAGAGTTTTGATAATTTCTAGATTAAATGGAGTGTATTTTCTTTTTTCTTGACCTGAAGAGTCAAATCTTCAATCACAGGGTATGTTTCAATTTTTTTTTAACAGAACTGCAAGCAGTTTACATTCATTTCCCGGTGTTCTTTCTTTGAGTATAGCTGCTTCTGTCCATCCTTGATCAATTGAAACTGAATTAGCTCTCTTTATCGAAGAGATCCACTTCCATCAGAATACATCCTCATACAGTATCATTGTTGAGGTATATAATGATCTCCTGGTTCTGCTCATTTCACTTAGCATCAGTTCATGTAAGTCTTGCCAATCCTTTCTGTATTCATCCTGCTGGTTATTTCTTACAGAACAATAATATTCCATAACGTTCATATATCACAATTTACTCAACCATTCTCCAATTGATGGGCATCTATTCATTTTCCAGCTTCTAGCCACTACAAACAGGGCTGCCACAAACATTTTGGCACATAGAGGTCCCTTTCCCTTCTTTAGTATCTCTATGGGGTATAAGCCCAGTAGAAACACTGCTGGATCAAAGGGTATGCACAGTTTGATAACTTTTTGAGCATAGTTCCAAATTTATGCTTCAATTTTTTAATCAGATATGCCCTGTCTTTAATTTTTAGCTTTAATTAATGCCTTTTGTAATCATATTATAGGAGATGGACAAAGCTACTGCATGATGGTGCTGACTGAGAAGCACCATACTCCTAATTTCATCAGCACTGTACTTAACTTTTCTTCAACTCTTCATGCTTTTCAGCTGCTTTATCAGTACCATCCCCTTCCTGCTAGTTCTCCTTTTTCCTTATTTTAAACCATGTAGGAGTCCTTAAAACCAATTGTATTATATTGTGTATATATGAAATGTTTCTTTAGAAATTGAATCAGGACCATTGTCATTGTAATATTCAATTAATTGCTCTCCCACTGGTTTCTACTTACCTGGCTCTAATTTCTCTTCCTTAGAGAACCAAGGAGACCTGCACTTTAATATTTCTAAGAGTTCAATGATCTGCTCCCAAGTTACCAATAAACCTTGCTTCTTTATTAACCTCCTTATGCATTCTACCTTGGGGTGGAGAAAGCTCTTTTCTTAGTATATGCCCCATTTCAGCTGAAAAAATGAAAGTGACTAATTTACTCACCCTATTTTCTGGTCACAGGAACTTCTCCACTGAACTTACGATAGCATCAGTCGAACTGCTGGGTGTAGGTCCTTAGCACCAAAATGCAATGTTTGGGCTACCTTTCTAGAGGTCCTCATGATCAATCCGAGTACTTGGTCTTAGTGGAAAAGTGCTGAACACAGGACAGCAACCATGGGATTGGTCAAAAATGGAATGTCTCTTTCCCAGTCCTTCTCAGCCCTCAAATGTCCTATTACAATTACATCATTACAGCATACTGATTATGTGTGAACTAGAGAACCATTACATCCCCACACTAAGTACTAAGTATATATTTGAACTACAGAACCGTCATCTCATCAATTCCATTGAGTTAACACCTTGTTTCAACCATACTTCTCTCTAGTGTTCTCTGTTTCGGTTTTCTTGGGGTGTCTGGGAGCAGCCTTCTTTTCAGGAGAGTAATCACCACAAGAACAGCCATGTGTTAAAGTCCAAATCTTTTATTATCTCTTTGCCTGATGCTGGGCAGCTTTCTGGAGAGCCTTTCAGTCTGGCCTTGGTCTTAGTTGGGGAAGTGCAGGAGTCCAGGCCAGCCACCAGGAAGATTAAAGATCAAATTGAATTTCTCCCCTTGGTTCTGAGAGCTTGAGCTCCCTCCTGTTGTATCTGACCTCTGAATCTGTCCAAATGAATCCTGGCAGAGGCTCCTAGCTTATATGCTCTACACTGAGTATAAACCAATCATTATATCACTAGGAAACCATTATTTGTTGTAGGATTAAATCAATCATACTGAACTATGCTAAACTAGATAACCATAGTATCCTCAATTCCACTTAGTACCTTGTAAGCAGCCTTGTTTCAAGTTTAGAGTTCTAGCCCATAACACTTCTCCAGAGATCCGGCCCTCTACAAAGAATCAGTCAAACAAAATCAAAATAATTTAAAAAATAAAAGAAAATGTAAAAGCCTTGGTGTTTTGATAATGTCAGCCCATGGTACTTTGTTTGCAAGAACTCTTGAAAACAAAAATTTTAGTGTAAAATCTTGATCTTAGAAGGGATGCTCAACACATGAAGTTGTAGA
Organism: Antechinus flavipes; assembly: GCF_016432865.1. Classification (NCBI taxonomy): domain Eukaryota; kingdom Metazoa; phylum Chordata; class Mammalia; order Dasyuromorphia; family Dasyuridae; genus Antechinus; species Antechinus flavipes. Next base: position 286,146,530 of record NC_067399.1, on the reverse strand, counting down.
AGCTAATAGTCAGCACTTACTAGATTAGTTCCAAAAATGCAAATAGCACTTGGAATTTGGAGCTATTTGTGCTAACCAGTGTATAAGAATAAATGAAAAAGAAAGAGTAATAGAATGAGTAGGCTGTGCAGGAGAATGTTGAAATATATGCTATTGCTTCTTAATTAAGCAAAAAGCCAGCCCTAAAGAAGGTAACTACCTGCAGAGATATCAGCAACCATGTTACATGACTACAAATGGAAGAATACCATGTCATTGCCTATTTGTGCCATATCTCCCTAAGCACATGTAAGGAAGTTAAAAAAAATGCTCTTCTCTAATGAAATGGAAAAGAGCAAAGTTATCTTGGAAAGGAAGATAATGTAAATCTTGCTTTCAGAAAGGAATTGAGCACAAAGGAGGTAGATTATAGGATCAAAGCAGAGTAATAGATTTAGAGATAGGCTGAATATTACTTTTTTATTTATTTTTCTTCATAATTATAACTTTTTTATTGACAGAACCATGCCTGGGTAATTTTTTACAACATTACATTACAAAATCCCTTGCACTCACTTCTGTTCCGATTTTTCCCCTCCCTCCCTCTACTCCCTCCCGCAGATGGCAAGCAGTCCTATACATGTTAAATATGTCACAGTATATCCTAGATACAGTGTAAATGTGCAGAACCGAACAGTTCTCTTGTTGCACAGGGAGAATTGGATTCAGAAGGTAAAAATATAGGTTAAATATTACTGAGGCCAATCTCCTAGAAGCAGAGAAAGAACAATTCAATTGCATTACATTGTTTTTATGACTTTATGTAGGGACAGTGTTAATGAAGACATTTAAGGAAGAAGAATAACTATTAAACTAGGTTGAAAAAGGTTTGACTTGTACAGAAAATGATAATGATCCCCAGATAGGCTTATGATTATGGGAAGGATCTTGTTGAATTGTCTTGGTTTCCCTAGGCAAGATTTGCCTGATATGTCTATGTTTATGTATCACTATTCCAGTGCTCCAACGGGTAAGGAAGTAGACGGGGAAAACTTTATGTTTACATAGTCTTACTCCAAGCAATGGGTGTCTTGTAATAATATATGGTTCCACCTAAAAGCATCAAAGTATCAGTGATATTGTGATAAAAACTGTGTTTATGATGAAACATCTAAGAAATTGAATATTGGTGACATTTCTGTATTATAGGCAATTAGGCTGTTAAAGGGATACATTACTAGACCTGGAATCAGAATAATATGAATTCAAATTTACCTTCAGATATTTATTATCTGTCTTACCTTGCTATGATTTCTTTATAAAATAAGCACACTTATGTAGCACATACCTCCTAGCATTATTGTGAAATCGAATGAGATAATATTTGTAAAATATTTTACAAATCTCAAAACATTATATATAAATGCTAATTATTGTTGTTAATGTTTGTTTCTGATTACAAAGATATATTTTATCACTCTAAAAATATGCTTTAAAACTCCAGCCCACAAATCAACAATCACTCCACTTTCATTGCATTAAAGTTAAATGCCTTTCCCTGACTATTCACTTGTCCCTCACTATCTAGCACCACAATACTTATTCAATCTTATTTCTCACTATTATCCAAGATGAACTTTCTACCTTTCTCATTCTAACTCTTTTGTTCTCCTTCCTACATGTATTACCCATTCATACTTCTATTAATTTGGTCATGTTTCTCCCTAATGAAATACCCATTCACCCTTTCTTCTAACTATTATTTAGGACTTAGCTCCAGTCCCACTTCTCTGATCACTCTAGCCCATGATGATTTCACTTTTCTCCAAATTATTCTTCCAAGTTTAAAATCCTCAGAATTTTTCTTGATAAATTTATATATATTACAGTCAACCTTGCTCCATAAGCAATTCCTCAGTTTTATGATCTAGGAGCAACATAAATTGCTGCTGCTAACTATACCTATTCTCCCTTCTCACTAAGTTAAGCAATATCCTTTCTATTGCAGGTTTTGTGTGATTTGCATAATTTTTATCAATAATACTCTAATATTACCTTAGCTTCTATTAAACCATTTTATAATATCAAATTGGTGTGTTTTAAATAGGAGTCCAACATATTTATTTCTATGCAGAAATGCAGTGAAAATTTTCATCTGCATTAAAATGCATCTTTATTATTTCTTCTGTAGTAAACATTCTTTATCTTAACTAATTTCATTCAGTTTCAGGAAAGGTAATGCAGTTTAGCTCGGAAAGCAAAAAAGTAGGAGGTGTGACTATTGTGCCAGCAGAAGACAGTGGCATTCCTCCCCATATTGAAGATGGTTACAGCTAGTGAATTTAAGGAGAATTATTTCATTGCTGAGATACATGAGATTTGCTTTTTATGATTCTGATAATATAGAGCTCATTGTTGAAAAAATGGTTTCTTTCGAGTTGGAAAACAATGGCAATAAATAGAAAGTGTGTTCAGATTTTGTAAGGTCTTTAATGTCAGATTAAACCACTTGTACTTCATGGTCTTGGTTAGTCTCTTTCAAATAAATATCTATTATATGTAAGACACTGTGCATATTCATATAGTTGTATTAAATGATATTCATTTTATGGAATAAAATATTTGGTATATGGATCATATTCTTCCCTTCCTGTATGAACATAATCCCACTAACTCTTTTACCAGAGGCTCCTGATGCTCTATAAAATGATCTGTGTGGCAAAGTATGTGTTTGCGTATTTTCTCAGGGCTGTCTACTTAGTTATCTTGGTTGCAGTAGTTATAATTTTTCAAAGTGGCATGGACTAAGACACATTCCCTTTCCATAGAAAGCCACCTACAATCTTCCTCGTCTCTGAGCACAGTTCAAATTTGTAATGACATTTTTCAATGTTTCTTCTAAAGGGGAATTGAGGCCACAAAGGAAGAAACAGCAACTTAGCTGCATTGTGAAAGCTTTTTCCTCCACTGAAGCATCCATTATTATGTGGCAGGGTCCCAATACTCCTCATTTTACTCCTCACTGGTCTCATCTAATATCCATGCAAATTTGTATCTACAGCAATGACTGCTACTTGGAGATACTCGGAGGATATGTCAGAAGAAGACTGGAAAGTCTATCCCAATGATTGGGCCCTAAAGACCAGGAGGAAAGGAATGATCATAGAAATTCCATTCAATTCAAATACTTGATCCATCAAATTGTTCAATATCCTACCTCCCACAGTGACAGAGAGATTCAGAAAAGAAGACTGAGAAGGAATGGTTCCCATTGGCAAATGTCTCAGTGATAAATCAGTTTGAAGGATTAGCAATAATATGATAAATAAATAATAATTCATGTCTATAAGACCATCTTTATAAGTTAAGACAAGTTTGAAACAAACTCTCTCAGAAGTAGGTAAATGTCAATGAGATGGAAAGGTCACTGATCCCCTGAAGGAGAAACAGTGCTCTCATGGGTCATGTTTGACTGATCACAAGGCTTTCTTCTCCAACTCTGATTTTTCCGCAATGAGGGAATTCATTTATGTATCTTCTTCATGCTCCAATTTTTTAATAAAAAAAGGTTCACAAGGCATTTGTCTATGTATTCATTTCATTAATAAGATCAATAAATTTTAAAGTAAGTGACAGTTGAATTTTAACAGGAAACAAGTGGCACAGTGGTGCTGGGAGCAGATCTATTTCTTTGTATATAGCATAGAACTTATGTGTCCTTTCTTAGTGAAACTCAGTTTTCTAAGCAATGACCTTAGAATCAGACTTTTTACTTTATTTATTATAGATTGTTAAACCTATATTTTAAATTTTTTCAAATTCATTACATTATTCTCACAAGAAAGTTCATAAAGCAAAAACATTTTTGGTGGAAACAAAAGGGATTTTAGTACTTTGATAAAATACTTTAAATAATAGTTTTTGGCATCTATTTTATGAGTTCTATAATGATACAATGCTATTATAGTCATATATTGTATAACATGAATATATATGTGCATTTGTATATACACATATGTGTGAATAGATATAATTGGTAGAAAATGCTGATTTTATTCAACTGATAGAACTACATGACAAGAAAGTTTGAATACTCTCCTCTAAGAAATAAGAAGTTGTTGAAGACTTTTGAACAGGGAACTTCATGAGAAAAGTAGTGTTCTTAGAATTCAGTCCAACATTTGTGAAATGTCTGCTACAAATAAGAAATTTGCTAAGTACTAGAGATGTTCTGAAAAAGTATACAATCCAATATAATCTAAATAATAATCTTTTAAAAAAACAATAAAGTATTGCTATAAGCTACAATATAATGAGAACAAAAGAGAGATCCAAACAAAATGCAATAAGAAGAGGAAGAGAGAAAGGGAATGGACAGATAAAGAGACAGAAAGATTCAGATAGAGAGATCAAGAAAGATTTTTTTTTTTTGGTGGGAGATGACACCTTTGCCAGATGATTGTTTACAGAACAAATTAAAGGGGAAAGAAAAGTGGAACTATATAAATTAGTTAAGAGGCTATAACAATAGCCTAGGCAAGAAGTGATGAATCTGAAATGGGATGGTATAGCAATGAAAATATAAAGAAATAAATGTATGGGACAGAAACTCCAAAGAGAGACTTTAAGTAGTTATTGACAATGGGCATCATTTAAAAATGTTTTCCAAAAACCTCATGCAGTAAAGAATTGATATTTCTAAATAATCAAGCCAGCATTAAAAATCATTGATTTGTGAAACATCATAATTCCTCCTGCATTTCATTCATAGTCATTATCATTCTGGAGCACACCTTTGGCCATCAGAGACCTCTTCAGTTATTTGGTTAAATTCCAACTCTATTAAAATCTCATATTGGATAAAATTAATGTCCATTTTGACTCACAAGTTCTACACAATGGCTTGCTTCTGATCTGTGAGCATTTTTCTACACTTAATCTGGTTGTCAACGCAAGGTTTCTTGTGTAATAATGACCATTCTGATGCCCCATAGCCTGAAGGCTAAGTGTATGCATTTCACCTTTTTCCAGGGTTCTTTTATAGGGGTATATGAGATGTTTTGTCTCTTCCATTGACTCAAACAGCCATCTAGTGTTTTCCCTCAATAGAAGGGGATCCCTAGCACTCCAGTTTCACTTAACCACTTAAGGTAGATTAGTTGGTGGGTTTTTTTCAAGTTTAGCAATGTAATATGCTAAGGAAACAATTATGGAATAACTTTGTGAAACAAAACAAACATGGCCAAATCAGTAAAAGTGATAAACAGTTGCTAGCAAATGAGTGTTTAAGAAAACCATAATTTTCATTTCTCTTTTTTTCTTCTTTTCCTCTATCTGTGTCTGATTTCCATTTTTCTCTTTCTCCTTCCACCTTGTTGTTTCTTTCTCTCTCTCTCCCTCTTTTTTATTATAGCTTTTTATTGACAAAACATATGCATAGGTAATTTTTCAACATTGACCCTTGCAAAAACTTCTGTTCCAACTTTTCCCCTCCTTCCTCCATCCCCTTCCCTAGATGGCAGGTAGCTCCATACATATGAAATATGTTAAATACAAAATATATACATATTTATACAGTTATCTTGCTGCACAAGAAAAATTGGATTTAGAAAGAAGATAAAATTAACCTGGGAAGAAAAACAAAAATGCAACAAAAAACTGAAAGAGTATAAATGCTATCTTGTGATCCACATTCATCTCCCAGTGTTCTTTCACTGGGTGTAGCTGGTTCTGTTCATCACTGATCAATTGGACTGATTTGGATCCTCTCATTTCCAAAGACAGCCACTTCCATCAGAATTGATCCTCATATAGTATTGTTGTTGAAATGTATAATGATCTCCTGGTTCTGCTCATTGCATTTAGCATCATTTCATGTAAGTCTCTCCAAGCCTCTCTGTATTCATCTGCTGGTCATTTCTTACAGAACAATAATATTCCATAAGCTTCATATACCACAATTTACTCAGCCATTCTTCAATTGATGGGCATCCATTCAATTTCCAGTTTCTACCCACTACAAACAGGGCTGCCACAAACATTTTTGCACATACAGGTCCCTTTCCCTTCTTTAATATCTCTTTGGGGATATAAGCCCAGTAGCAACACTGCTGGATCAAAGGATATGCAAAGTTTGACAACTTTTTGAGTATAATTCCAGATTGCTCTCCAGAATGGTTGGATCTGTTCACAACTCCACCAATAATGTATCAGTGTCCTAGTTTTCCCGCATCCCCTCCAACATTCGTCATTATCTTTTCCTGTCATCTTAGCCAATCTGAGAGGTATGTAGTGGTATCTCAGAGTTGTCTTAATTTGCATTTCTCTGATCAATAATGATTTGGAGCACCTTTTCATATGAATAGAAATAGTTTCAATTTTATCATCTGAAAATTATCTGTTCATATACTTTGACCATTTGGTAGATTAGTTTTTATAGGAGAATATTTACTTCAAAGGTATAATAAGAACAAACAAACATTTTCCCTAACATATCCTGATCTCTGGCAAGGGAAGGGGACTTTATTTCACAGTTTAGTTCAGTTCCAATATAGAATTAATCTTACTAAGTTCCAAGTCAAAAGGATTGCTGATCCTGAAACCCAGCATTCTGGTTTCTTAGGGCTTTCCAGCTGGTTTGGCAAGATTATCTGGCCTGGAATCCTGGGTTCTACAGTATTAGATGAGAGTTCAAATCTGTTCTCATACACTTACTAGTTTTGAGAGTCTAAGCATTTAACATTATTTGCCTCTTTTCCTCATCTGTTAAAAAAAAAAAATGAGCTGGAAAAGAAAATGGCAGACCACTCCAGTATCTCTATCAAGAAACTCCAAGAGAATTTAAAAGCCAAACATGATTAGAATGATTGAGGAAAAAATTAGTCTGAAATAACAAAATTAATATTTGAGTATTTTCAAATTTACAAAATTATTTGCATACATTATTTCATTTGGTTCTCACAATAATACTGTGAGACAGTCACTGTAGTTATTATTATTCTCATTCTTAGTTAATGAAACTGAAACCAAGAAATTAGGTGACTTATTCTGAGTTACATAGTTAGCAAGTATCAAGATTCAAAGAAGGATTTTTCAAGCCAAGGTCCCAGACCAACTCCAAGTTCAGCCTTTAATCTGCTATACCACATGGTCTATAATGGAAATACATTATTTTTGCCTAGCTATCTTTCGCTCACTCTACACAAGCCTTCCAGTTCCTTCTATATAACTGTGATTCAGTGATAATGGCCTCCTTTGTATTTCTTGGATATGATACTTCCACCAGACTTTGGGAGTTTTCCTCCAACCATCACTCATGACTAGAACACTATCCCGCCTCATCTCTGTCTCCTGTCTTCTCTCACTTCCTTTAAGCCAGTTGAAGTCCTACCATCTTCAAGAAGTCTTTCTCAGTTTTCTTCTACTTTCTACATTATTTTCATTTTATCCTGTGTAAATTTTATTTCTACATAGTTTTTGCACATTGTCTCTCATTACCCTGTGATCTCTTTGAGAACCCCAACTGATTATTTGCCTTTCTTTGTAACTCAGTGCTTAGCATGTTGTTGTTTAGTTGTAGTCACATTCGACTCTTCATGACTCTACCTGGGCTTTCCCGGGCAAAAAATACTACAATAATTTGTCATTTCCTTTTTCCAGTTCATTTCATAGGTGAGGAAACTGAAGCAAATAGGATTAAGTGACTTGGGTAAGATCAAATGGCTGGTCATTATGGCTAGCATTTGAAGCTAGCCACATTTCAATTCAGGAAGATGAATCTGACTTCAGATCTGACACTCTGTGCACTGTACAACCTAGCCCTAGTGCTTAGGATAGTGCCTAGCAAAGAACAGGTGGTTAATAAATGCTTGTTGACTTGATTCACTTGCAAAAGATGTTCTTTATCCAATAATGATATCATACTACTACTCCCAAGAGATGAACCAGCCTGATTCAAAAAAGGCTTCTGTAATGGGCTGAGGCTTGAGTTGATGCACTGAGGTCCCAAGCACATGAGGCTAAATAGTAACTGGACCATACTCTATTAATATATATGCTTGGAGAAAGAATGGCCTCCGCCCACTCTTTGTGCAAGTCCTGATGTGTTGTATAGGAAATGACGATTCTGGTGGGTGGAGGCAGGAGAATGAAAAAGGAAGGGGAGGAGACCTCAGCCCTCACTTGCTCTGCTAGCTAGCTTCCTGTTGCAGCTGCCCATATTGCTATCGCAATCCTTCTTGCCCGTATTGCTATCGCAATCTTTTTTTCACCTCTTCACTTGAATAAAGACTGAAGATTTTTCCCTTAACCTGAGTTCCTTACTCCGGCTGATTTTAAATACGCGATCATTACAGGCTTCCCTATCTTTTGTCCTCTTAAATACAATTCTTCAGTACCCATCTTTCTCTTAATCTTCATAATTCTCTGGTCTTTATGTTAAGGGAAAAAAAAACTTATCAAAACCTAGCTCATAGCATGAGCTTTCTCCTGAATGTACCTTAAATCCTTCTATATATTCATTTTGCCCACCCTGTCACCTTAGCAGGGATCATTGCTTATAATAACAAGTCATACATAATGACATAGCCATATGAAGTGAGTGTACTAACTCCAGATCCTTAATAACACAAAGCCTGGTAAAATAACATAAAAAATTAAATGGAGAGATTTTGTAAAGAGAAAGAGAAGGAAGACTGACCAGAACAACAGACTTGGAGAAACTAGAAATAGAAAGATATAGAAAGGACCAGAACCAGAGAAAGAGACGTAGCTCCTGCTCAAAGAACAAGACCTGGACTCAAATTCCTCCTTTGATACTTACCAGCTGTGGTCCTATGGACAAGTTGCTTACTGATTTCCTTTTTGTTGGCTTTAAACTTCAGGTAGCTGCATAAATATCATAAACACTCTCTATGATATATGAGATGGAAGTAGTTCTATTTTTATATCTAATTACTTTTAAAATTAAGGTATATGCTTCTACTACAAAGTTTCACCCTTGGTCTATTCTTTGTCATTTCCCAAAGAGTGGGAGTAAGCCTAGAGGGAAGCAAGGCCTACAAAAGTCATGGAGTTCATATAGGATCTCATTGCCTTCCAAATATTAACAGCATTTTAATCAGACAAGAAATGTTTAGATTGGTATCATAAAAAAGCATTCTGACATTTTTTTCATTCTGCTTGTGTTTCACTGAAATTTCTCCTTTTGAAACAGGTCAGAATGACATCAGCATCTCGTTCCCCACTCAACACTACTCCATGGAGGTCCTGATGCTTCCTGCCCACACATTCTGAAGCTCTCTTGACAGTTAGTCAACCCTCATAATGAGGCTCTCTTCTCAGGCTGGTACCCTAGGTCACCCCAACAGTGTTCATGGATTAATGAGATGAAATTGATGCCAAATAATGATCTGCTGCTACATGAAGAACATCAGAGAAAATTGGAGATGTCTCTTTTATGAAAAATGCTGGGCATAACAAAAAAAAAAAGGAAAAGATAATTAACATTTGATAGAAATCTTCATAAAAATGAATTTTATCTCCCTTCAAAAACCTTTCCAGAATTTTGTTTTTGTTGTTATGAGCTCTAATGACATTGTTTGTAATGCCATTATAATAGTTTAGTCAGAGGGGCAAAACAAAATCATTCATTCTATATGAATCATGTTTAGTCTTTGAGATGTTAAAATGAATTATTCTGTTGTGTAATTAGAAGAGAAAGCTTGTCCCTGGAGAAGAGATGATGAGGAGAAGGGGCAGGGAATCTGCCTCCTGCCTTTTCTACAGAGATGGAGGACTAAGGTGTAGAACATTACATACATTATCAGATTCATTTGATTTCTTGATTTGTTATGCTAAATTGCCTTATTAAAATGTTTTATTTCAAGGAATGTATCTTTAAGTAGAATAGAAGGGATATATTAAGAAATGAACTTAGTAAGGAAGTAGGAAATCTGAGCAATCTAAAAGTGGACATGAAACTATAAAGAGATTAGCTATTTAATTACCATGAGGTACTATAGACGCATTAATTTATATTCAAGCATGATTTGAAGGAAGCAACCACTATTTCAGTGACTTGATACATACAATCTAAATAGCACATTCAGGAACTAAAATTTCTCCCTATTCCCAGAACATTGTTGTATAGAAGAAGAACCCTTCACTTGGAATCAAGAAGATCTACTCAATTGCTTAATCTGATACTTTCTAGTTATATGTTCCTTGGCAAGTCACTTAACTTCTTTCAGCCTTAGTTGAATCATCTGCAAAATGGGAATGCACCTCACTATAACTTACAAAAAGAGTGATGAAAAAAAGTGTTTGCAAATTTTATAGCACTATACAAATTCAGTTTTATTATTATTATTCCATCTGAGTTTAACATGTGTATTATACACAAATACAAACACCTATTTCTTAATCCATGTATATGAACACATCTACAAAATATGCACATTGTATTGTGTGTGTGTGTGTGTGTGTGTGTGTGTGTGTGTGCGTGCGTATGCCTATTATAACCTAATGTACTTATAATACATAATAAGAGGTTAAATGCCAGAGTCCCTCTGCTGACGTTAGGTACTTTTTCTTGTTTTTAACCAATCTTTCTCTAGCTGTAGGAATAATGGAAGGATTAACCCTAAGCTGATTTTGGAGAAAGGAATCCTCTTAACTATGAAAACATATTTCCACTTCATAACAGGGTAAAACATTTATCCTAACAGGGTAGGATAAATAGAGGGAAAATAGGATGGAGGGAAATTTATAGTTGGAAATCATTACTGTAAAAAATTTACAGTGTATTTCTCTGATAAAGACTTCATTTCATAAACATAAAAACCTGAATCACTTTTGTAGAATAAGAGCCATTCCTCAATTAATAAATGGTCAAAGGATATGAACAGTCAGTTTTCATATCTGAAAACAAAGTAATCAAAACCATCTATTCTCATGGGAAAAATGTTTTAAATAACTATTAAAAACTATTTTATTACTATTATTGAGAGAAATTATTAATTTCTATTAATGAGAGAAATGCAAATTAAAACAATTCTGAGCCACTACCTCATACCAGTCAGATTGGCTAATATGACAGAAAGGAAAAATGATAAATATTGGAGGTTATATGGGAAAATTGAAACACTATTGTACTATTGGTGAAGTTATATGTTGAGTCAACCATCTGGAGAAATATTTGGAACTATGCCCAAAGGCCTATAAAACCATGCATACCTTTTGACCAAGGAATACGACTACTATTTATATATCTCAAAGAGATGAACGACAAAAAAGGAAAAGGACCTATGTGTATAAAATATTTGTAGCTATAATTTTAGTGGTGGCAAGGAATTGGAAATGGAGGGGATGTCCATCCAATGGTAAATGGCTTAACAAGTTGTTGTACATGATTGTGTTGAAATACCATTATGCTTTAAGAAATGTTGAGCAGGATGCTCTCGGAAAAATATGGACAAACTTAAATGAACTGATGCAAAGTGAAATCAACAGTACCACATAACAGCAATATTACTCACTGAATAACTTAGCTATTCTCAGCAATATAATGATCCAATGGAATCTGTAGTACTTATGAGGATACATATTGTCCATGTCTGAAGAAAGAACTACTGGTGGAACTGAACTAAGATCAAAGATATTTTTTCTTAATTTTATTTTTCTTGGGGCGTTTTTTGGTCTGTGGTTTCTTTCACAGAATGACTTACATGGAAATGTGTTTTGCATGACTACACATGTATAATCTATGTTAAATTGCTTGCCTTCTCAATGAGATGGGTAGTGAAAGTAAAAGAGAGAATTTAGAACTCAAAATTTGAAAAAAAAAACTGTTTTTTAATGTTTGTTTATTATTTTAATGTTTATAAAGCACCTCACAAACATTACTGAATATAACCCTCACAATAATCCTAGAAAGTCAGAAGTAAAAGCATTATTATTACCCTTTTGCAGATGAAGAAATTAAGGAATGGAACAGTTGAATAATTTGGTGATGGCCACATAGCTGGTATTTGTGAAATGTTATATTTATGCTTAGGTCTTCACCTCCCCTATCCACTACACACACTTCTATATATGTATTCAATAGCCAGTGAATAGCCAAAGAATATTCATGAATAATTGTTAGCGACTCTATTTCACCAAAATGACTAAGAGATTACTCTGAACACATGCATAACCCTGGAGAATTAATTATGATTGAAATAGGAATTCCTGGCTTTGGTATTATTAATTACATGACTCAAGCAAATCACTATTTCCTTCTGTGTGATGACCATGTACTTAAAATCAGCCGGAGTCAGGAATTCAGGTTAAGAGAAAAATCTTCAATCTTTATTGAAGTGAAGAGGTGACAAAGTATTGCCATAGCAATATGGGCAAAAAGGATTGTGATAGCAATATGGGCAGCTGCAACAGGAAGCCAGCTAGCAGAGGGGGATTGGAGATGAAGGGCCATTGCAATCGCAATGCAAGCAGCTGTGTCAAGACTCAAGCCAGCAGTCTCTCTTTCTGCTTCCCTCTCCAATCCCTTGCCTCCACCCACCAAACACGTCATTTCCTATACAACACATCAGGACTTGCACAAAGAGTGGGCGGGGCCATTCTTTCTCCAATCATATATATTAATAGAGTATGGTCCAATTACTATTTAGCCTCACGTGCTTGGGACCTCAATGCATCAACTCAAACCTCAGCCCATTACATCTCCCACTTTCTTTTGTTTTAGAACACAGGTGGTCATGCCATCCCTGACTCCTCAGGGAGGTCAGAGCCCCCAAGGGGAGGTGATCACATGCTCCCTGACTTCTCAGAAAAAGAAGTGAAAGCACCGAAAAGGAGGTGATCACGACACCCCTGACTTCTCAGGAAGGGAGGTGAAAGCACTAAAAAGGAGATAATCATGCCCTCCCTGACATCTCAGGAAGGGAGATGAAAAGCACCAAAGGGAAGTGAGGGTTGCTAGCAGGTTTCTGCGCTAAGGTGCCTTATTATGCACAAACCCATCAGCATGGGAGGCATTACACAAGCACATAGCAATAACACAGAAGCTATTAGTGATGACTCTCCCCACAGTCAGTGCAGGCTTGATGTGGTGTAACAAACATGAATTATACACATAAGTAATGGTATAACAAACAATATAAATCAACATGGTGTTGTAAAAGATTGCCAGAAGTCCTAGAAGGAGAGTATATAAACAGCAGTCACACATACGCCTTCTTCAGCAGCCAAGAGACAGTCCAAAATCAATCTATTGTCCATTGCTTCACATAACAGGGAATCCAATGATCCCCCCAAGTTTTTGAAGTCCTGCAAAAGTCTTTTTATATGATAGGGAATCCAATGATTACAGCAGATTTTGAAGTCCTGTAAGAGTCTTATCATTTCTCAGAAAATCCAATGATTCCTGAGGGCTTTCAAGTCTTATGTCTCAGAGAATCCAATGATTCCTGAGGGTTTTGAAGTCCAACAATTTTTGATGTCCATGAGTCAGACACCATAACTGCCACACTCTTTCAATGGTGAGCACAATCAGCAACAGAACCACCCGATATTTCTTGGGTCTTCTCCTTCATTTCAAGGGTCTGCTCCATCTCTCTGTGATGGGGCTTGTTGGCACCCATCTGATTCCTTCTCCACCTGTAGAGATACAAGCAAACCCTCTCCCCCAAGCAGTTAGCCTATCTAGTCCCTTCCATTCACCACTTTCTGGGTCTTTCCACATCACCTGGCAATTATCTAAAGATAGTGGAGCAGCTCGCACTGGACACTGCCCTTCCGGTGGGTTATAAAACCTGTCTGCTGGAGCCAGTGCATCTTTGTCAAAAATCAAGAAGTTAATAGTACAAAGGGTTAGATTTAGTAGCTCTCTAGAGTTACCTGTGGCTCCCCCTTTCTATTGTTTTTGGAGTAGCATCTTAATGTCTGTTTCTCCTCTCTACTATTGCCTGTCCTTGAGGATTAAAGGGTATGCCAGTAGTGTGTAAAATCTTTTACTGTACACAAAAATGTGCAAAATATTTGGAGGTATATGCAGGACCATTGTCTGTTTTTATTGCTTGTGGCACACCCATAATAGCAAATGCTTGTGTGAGGAATTTAGTGACCACTCGGGCTATCTCTTTTTGCTGCTGGTATGGCAAAAGTGAATCCTGAAAAGGTGTCTACCACAACATGGATAAAAGACAGATGACCGAAAGATTTATAATGGGTCACATCCATTTGCCATATTTCATTGGATCTCAAACCACGAGGGTTCTTCCTTGGAGGCAGTGTAGGAGTGTGGAAAGGAAGGCAAGCTGTACAGCTTTTTACTGTGCTCCTAGCTTCCTCTCTTGTTATTCCAAATTGTAAATGTAAAGCTCGAGCAGCCTGATAATATTTAGAATGGGATTCCTGGGCCTCGTGAAATAAAGGTGTACTGGCTAACATAGTTAAAAGGCTATCTGCCTTTGAATTCCCATCAAAAATAGGGCCTGGGAGTCCACTATGTGAGTGGACATGCAAGATATAAATCTTTCCTGGATGCTTTCTCACTTGCTCCTGAAGTTCCTTAAAGAGCTGATATATATTAGAAGCTGTAAATTTTATTTGGGCTGTGGCAATTCTTTGTACCACACCTACTGAATAGGCCGAATCAGATATTATATTTATGTCTCCTGGGTAAGAAGTGAAAGCTAGCATGATCGCATATAATTTGTTCTGCTGAGTGGACTGAAAAGGAGTTCTGACTACTCTCTTTATAGTTAAGTCATGAGAGTATACAGCACAAATATTGTGTTTGGATGCATCTGTAAAGATAGTTGATCCGTTAAGAGGAATTTTAGAAACTTTTTCTTCAAGAATGCATCGCCAATTATGTAAAAGTCTGGTTATCTTTAATGGAGACCCATGTGAAAATTTGGAGCCATGGCTAATAAAATTTGCCATTCTGGGATGGTCTCACAGCACACATTAATTTGTGTATTGATATAAAAGGTGTATATCTTGTCAGGTTTTATCCCAGATAATTGTACTGCTCGCTTAATGGTCTTTAATAAAATTCTAGCCACAAGCACTGGGTAAGGAGTAAGGCTTTGTTCTGGTTGTGCCGGGAGGTTCACCCACTCTATCACACTGTTTCCTTGATGAAGGACTGCTGTGGGTGCCTCTTGTGTGGCAAAAACTGATATTTCCAAGGGTTTTTGAGTGACTCTTTCAACTACATTGGATAAAGCCAGTTCAACTTTTCTCAAAGCCTCTTGAGCTTCTTTTATAAGTGGTGAATTTAAAGCAGTGTTTCCCCTTAAAATGTCATATAATGGTTGTAACTGATAGGTAGTCAAGCCTAACACTGGTCACATCCATTGGATATCTCCTATCAATTTCTGAAAATCATTTAAGGTGTTTAACTTCTCTGTTTTTAAGGACAGTTTTTGTACTATAAGCACCTTAGGGTATACTTCGTATCCTAAATATTGAAAAGGAGCATGTCTTTTCATTTCAAGGAATTTTCTCTTCAGCTATGTACAATTTGTAGTATCTTAGTGTTTTTATGGTCTTTTGTAGATATGCTTCTAGCATTTGTCCCTCAGGTGCACATCTCAATATATCATCCATATAATGTAATAGCATAACTTTTGGAAATGCTTTTCTTACTGGAGCAAGAGCAGCAGCAACATACATTTGACACATAGTGGGGCTGTTTTTCATTCCCTGTGGCAAAACTGTCCATTCATATCTTTTATAAGGCTCAGCTAAGTAAACGCTGGGCACTGAAAAGGCAAATCTTTTCATATCCTCCTTATCCAGAGGGATAGAATAGAAACAATCCTTAATATCTATGACCCAAAGAGGCCATTCTTTAGGCAATTGAGTAGGAGATGGAAATCCAGGCTGAAGAGTTCCCATAGTTTCCATCTGTTCATTCACTTTTCTTAAATCAGTGAGCATCCTGCATTTTCCCGATTTCTTTTTTACAATGAACACTGGGGAATTCCAAGGACTTAGAGAAGGTTGTAAATGCCCTTGTTCAAGCTGCTCCTGTACTATATCTAATAAGGCCTGAATTTTATCGCTACCTAAGGGCTACTGTTCTATCCATACTGGTGTATCAGTTTTCCATTGGATAGTAACAGGTGAAAGTGTTGGCAGGCCTTCAACAGTAGCCCTGATTAAAAAACCAAAGTACTCATTTTTAAACCTAATTGGTGTAAAATATCTCTTCCCCACAGATTGATGGGTATTTTTTCAACTACAAAAGGAGTAAAAACTCCTGTTTTGCCTTCAAAAGTCCATCTCATAAGGACAGCACTAACTTCAGCTGCTATTGATCCTTCTGCTCCAGACATGTAGGTATCTGCTTTAATCTTTGGCTAGTGACTGGGCCAATTGGCACCTCTAATAACTGTATGATCTGCATCCATATCTACCAATCCTTCTAATGGTAGGCCATTTATGTAGATCGTGAGCATAGGTCGGTCAGCTGTTACAGCTGCTGTCCAGTATATTCCTGGATTTTGTGGTCTGGAGTCAGAATCTGAGTGACTATCACCAGGTTGCTTATTAGGATTCTGTATGAGTAAACCTGATGCTACTTTCTCCTGGGTGATAAGTCACACATTGTCTACCTGTATTAGTGACTGGAATATTATCTACACATTCCCCAGTTTCCCACATCAGTGTGTGGATGGACACTGTTTTGTATGTACTCTCAGGAGGTGAAATGGTCAAGCCCTACTGTGCCTGGAGAAAGGGATCCATAGGCTGGAGAGGAACAGATTTCACCTCTCCAGGGGATATCGCAGTTGTCCCAGTTGCATACAGCTCTATTCTCCCCAATTGTAATTCCTTTCTCCCATCAGGTTGCTTCCTGGCTAGTTGATTGTGTAATCCCCTTCTCCCACCATATGGCTTTCTGGCTGATTGGTTATGTCTGGGTACTGGACTTCTAGTTACTCTCTGAGTGCACCATTGACTGCCATCATGCTCCAAGTGTTTTTTGCCTTGGGCCCTGGGGCTGGGCCCCTCATCCCGTTTCCCTGAATCTATCTACATTATGAGGCCCAATGAAAGCCTCTGTTGCATTTTGGACATGGGGTATTGGGTCTTGTTCTCCCACCCTGTTTTTCCATTTTGTCTCTATACCAACATTGAGCTTTCAGATGCCCTACTTTTCCACACTGAAAGCATCTATGAGTCTCTCTGGAAGTCCCTTGCCAGGAGGGACTCTGTTTTCCCATGTTGGAATCTTGGGAAGTCTGAATCATAGCCTAGCTATAAAAGGCATTTGTGCCCACTGTGGCACAGCGTCTTATGAGCTCCTCTAAAGGAGCATCCTTGTGCATTCCTAGTATAATTCTTCTGCAAACCTCATTAGCATTTTCGTTAGCAAGTTGCCTTATCAAAATGTCTGTTATTGCATTTTCTCCATTTGTTCTTGTGATAGCTATCTACAAACATCCCATAAAGTCAGCAAAGGGTTCATTTGGCCCTTGTGTTATTTTTGTGAAGGCCCCACCCTTGTCATCTTTATTGTGGAGAGTAGCCCACGCTTTGATAGCATTAGCAGCAATTTGCTCATATGTTGCTATGGAATAATTAATCTGTACTGCAATGTCTGCATAGGAACCTACACCTGTTAGTAGGTCACAGGTGATTGCAGCACGAACTCCACTTTGAATATTTTGTTGGGCTTGTATCCTACAGAGTTCACTATATTCAGAAAGCCACAAGTAGTTTTGTCCAGGTTCTAGGCATATCCTTGCTATAGATTTCCAGTCATTAGGTAGGGGTCAAGATTTCAAAAGCCAAATTCTGTAATAACATTTTAACATAAGCTGATGTAGCCCCATAAAGAGTGCAAGCCTTTTTCAGGTCTTTGAGGATTTCTATATCAAAAGGAGCGTATCTTCTACTTTCTTGACCTGAAGAATTAAACTGTTGAATTACAGAAAAAATGTGGCGTTGAAATTCCAATACATTCCTTCCTTTTGCTTTGGCCTTAATTAGTCCCTTTTGCAATCTAGTCATAAGAGCGGCTGGATGCTGGGGGGGGGGGGAGGGGAGGGGAGGTCCTGGTGCTGTCACTGCCCCCCCTTACCCCTCCTCCCTCCATCCCAGAGGGTGGAGTTGATGGAGGAGAGTCAATTACCTGCTCCTTAGGTGGGGCTGCAGCTGCCTCAGATTCACCATACCCTTGAGCCTCACTTAAGTCTCCATGCCCTGTGGGTATATGGTCATTAATCTGTTCTTTATCTCCCTCCTTTATCTCAGGCTTCCCCATTTGGCTATTCCTAGAGTTTTTTTTTTTTTTTTCCTTTTCTTCTATAACTTATACAGTATCTTAAGGCCAACTGTATTATATTGTATAAATATAATGCCTCAATGGAAATTGAATGAGGACCATTTTCATTGTAATATGCAGAGAGCTATTGCCCAATCAATGCCCAATTGTTTGGAGAGATTTGCTCTTCCTCTAAGAGCCAAGGGGAGGTGCATTTTAATGTACCAAGAAGTCTAGCTGTCTGTTCCCAAGTTATAAGTAGCCCTTGATCTTCTATCAGCTTAAGCAGGCTTTCTATAGCGCCACTCCTGGGTGGGGCTGGGGATGGAGGAATTGGGGTAGGGGATGGAGAATCTTTAGCTAGGATCTGTCCCATTTCATCCAAAAAAGGTTACTAGTATAGTCTATTATACTTACCTAAGTTCCTGGTCACTAGAGACTTCTTCAGTGAAAGTAGGGTCCTTGGTTCCCATGCATTGGCGCCAAATGTTATGACCGCATATTTAAAATCAGCCAGAGTCAGGAATTCAGGTTAAGGGGAAAATATTCAATCTTTATTGAAGTGAAGAGGTGAAAAAGGATTGCGATAGCAATATGGGCAAGAAGGATTGCAATAGCAATATGGGCAGCTGTGACAGAAAGCCAGCTAGCAGAGTGGGATTGGAGATGAAGGGCCATTGCAATCGCAATGCAAGCAGCTATGTCAAGACGCCAGCCAGCAGTCTCTCCTTCTGCTTCCCTTTCCACTCCCTTGCCTCCACCACCAGAAACGTCATTTCCTATGCAACACATCAGGACTTGCACAAAGAGTGGGCGGGAGCCATTCTTTCTCCAAGCATATATATTAATAGAGTATGGTCCAATTCTATTTAGCCTCACATGCTTGGGACCTCAGTGCATCAACTCAAGCCTCAGCCCATTACACTTCTGGGCTTTATTTTCTATATTTGTAAAATGATGAGATGGAACTACATAATCTATGAGGTCCTTTCAAGTGCCACAGATCTATAAATCATCATATAGAGCAAATCTGATTTCATAGCCATAAAAACAAAGATATGAATACATTATAGAATTTCCATTAGATCTGCACACATGATAACTAACTAGATAGATAGATAAATAGAGGGATGATAGATAGATAGATAGATAATAGATAGATAAATAGATAGATGTATAGGCAGTTGTAAAAATAAAATACATGAACAAAGAAATGGATGGATAGATTGATAGATAAATAAATGAGTGACTACATGAATAAATAACTAGTATACATTATTGGTTAAAGCCCTGAAATAGGAGTGTAAATCCCTACCCTAGAATTTTATTAGCTATATGATGTTGACCAAGTAATAACTTTTATCAGTCTAAATTTTCTCATCTGAAAACACTCACCTCTCAAGATTGGTGCAAGAATTGATTGAAATAATGCATGAAAAGGACTTTGTAGACCTCAAAATACTACATTAGTCAAGCTATTTGTATTACTACCTTTAAGGAAGATGTATGAAATTGCCGGAAAAAATAATTGCGTTTTCGGTCAAAAGACCTGCATTCAGATCCTGGCTAGGTTATTTATTAGTTTTATGATTTGGAGAAAATCACTTAAATCTTAGTGAACTTTGGGAATTGGAAAAGATTATTTATTATACTGCTCATTTCACTTAGGATTGCCACAAGAGTTCAATGAGGTAGTATATTCAAGACCTTACTTAAGGGTCAGCTTTTAATGAGAATAAAGATATTTCAGACTCCTAGCCATGAGTCCTTCATCTAAACAATTATATGGTCTAACTGCCTTTTTTTCATGCTTATTTCCTGATATATTTCTCAATACATTGGAGCATAGACCTCACTTTGTCATATTTATTTCTGGGACAGACCTAGTTAAATTTTTTTCTTGCTTTGATATGAGCTTCTATTTCACTCTATTGATATTGTAGCTCAGTCACAGAAGGATTAAACTGACTTTAAAATAGACAAAAAAGCATCTATTAGCAGATGAGTCTATAACACCTAATTTTTCAAAGCTAAATGCATTGTCAAGAGTGCTAAATTAAGGGGTAAGAAACCACCTGGAGAAATCTACTGTGCATCCCCCATGAATCAGAACTCTACCTGTCTATAGTTTGGTAATATATGTTCCTTTAAAACTCTATTGTACCTTGAAGATTACTATTAAATTAGTTTCCAAGTTAGGGAGAGAACATTCATAAGCAAGAACAAGAGTTAGAATTTGAGAAGTTGCTACTAAAATTACATGCTAATTTTTTAAAATGTCATTATAAAAGCAATTGAACTTTTCTTTTTCTTTAAATTCTTCTAGGTAATTTCTATTTTTTTCATATAGTCAGTGATTGATAATGTCAATCATCTATCATTGAACTTAATAATAGAGATTGACTCATTGAAAGCTTAAATTTCTGCAATAATAATGCTATCACATAGCAGTACATAAACCTATTTAAAATTATGAATTCTTAATATACATAGGGATAAAATGGGATCACCATTACATGTTATACATGTAATCATGAAATATTCAAGGACCCACATCTATTGAGCAAGTCTTTTTTAAACTTATTTATTTATTTAAACATTAAAGATGAAATAGAAAAAGAAAAGGAAAAAGAAAAGGAAAAAAAAAACACATTGTCATGTACACAGCAGAACATAAGAAAGAATTCAAAATGTGAGACAATAAATTTCCATTTCCAGAAATTCTATATAATAAACATTGCATATTGTGTTTAGAGTTGTCCATTTCATTGTTTTCCCCTATCTGCTCCCCAATCTCCCTCAAGAAACTTACAATTAAGCATGTATATATATATATACATACAGATACTTACATATATGTAGATTCTACATACATACATATATATACTTGTAGGCATTTATATATATATATATATATAAAACCATACTTTACTTGTTTGGCCTCTTTTCCTAAAGGTCAATAATAGCATGCCTCATAAGTCCAAGTTTTTCTATATTTTTCTTAATCTACCAACTCAATTCCTGTACCACAGCAATCTTTTAAACTTATACTATCTAGTTATTTTAAATAGTTTAAAATAATATTTATTGGTACGGCTGACATATAGTGTAGTTACATTATTTTTCTCTTTATTAAATCTATTTTAAACTTTAACTTTGTCTAAAATAAAAAATTACCCATGCTTTTATTTTCAAATAAATTCTACTCCTGATATTATTACTATGTTTTGTGTGTATATCTTATTTCTTATTCTTGCTGACTCCTTTATTTTACTTCTCTCTACTACTATTACTGAACCTGCCCTGCTTTTAAGGATTCTTTCCTTATACTCTCCACTTATCCTTTCACTCCCTCCTTATCCCATTCCCTAGTCTTCACACCTAATCCCATTCCATTTAATCTACATTCCCTTTTATGGCCCTCTTCCCCTCTTGGGTCTTTATAAATTTAGAAGACTTCTATCATATATATATATATATATGTTTTAGTATATCATTAGTATAACACATTTTTTTACCTTTTTTCTTCACAGTTTTGCTTTTTAGAATCACATCATATTTCTCTCTACTTCAATCTTTTTTAAAATTACCCAATTACTATCTTAGACATATGGTTTAAATTTCCATGTATAAAAAAAAAGTTTATTCATATAAAGTTCCTTAAAATAAGTCTTTGATGTTTATCTAATTTTTCTTGGATCACACATGTCAAATATTTCATTAAATTCAGATTTTTTTGGCAATAAAATCCTGAAAGTCTAACAATTCATTGAATATCTTTTTTTTTTTTTTTTTGATTCAGGCCTATCCTTAACTTTGCTAAGTATGATATTCTTGGCCACACTCCCAGTTCTTTTGCTCTTCAATATATAGTGTTCCAAGACCTGCACTCTTTTAATGTGGCTATTGCTACGTCTTGTATGATCCTAGTTATGATTCTGTTGTATTTAAATTGTTCTTTTTCTTATTTCCTGTACTATTTTCTTCTTGATCTGGGGTTTTTGGAATTTGGCTATTATATTCCTATAGCTTTTCCTTATAGGATCGTTTTCAGGTGGTACATCATTAACTTTTAATATGACTACTAACACTTTAAGACATTTTAAAAAATTATTTCCTGTATTATTTTATCAAGATCTATTTTTATGGTAGCTTTCATAAGGTAGTCTGATTATTATATTTTTTTCTTCTCAATCTGTTCTCTAGATCTATTCTTTTCTCATGAGATAGCTCACATTCTCTTCTATTATTTCATTCTTTATATTTTTTGTATTATTTCTTGGTCTTTTAAAATTTCACTGACTTTCCTTTGCCCAATTCTAGTTTTCAAAGAATAAGTTTCTTGCTTAAAATTCTGACTGTTGTTTTTGTTGTTGTTGTTTATGTTTTTCTAGTTGGTTGACTTTCTTTTCATTATCTTCTTGTTTTTCTTGGATTGTTTTTTTTTAAAGTTTCCCTTCAATTTTTGTCATTTGATTTGTAAAGTCCTTTTTAAGTTCTTTTATGAATTTTGGGGGGCCAGGTGACCATTTAATGTTACTCTTTGGTATAAGAGAGGCTTATTTTTTCTTCGTTATCTTTCTCTGAAAAGAAACCCCTATCTTCCCTATTCCTATAGTAACTCTCAATGGTTGAATACTTTCTCCTTTGTCTGTTCATTTATTAGTAGTATTATTTGTACAGATTATTGGTGTAGTCCCATTATGGGGGATCGTGCTTCTGGTCTCATGTCCTTCAGTTCTCCTCTCTAGTCTGGAACCCCAAACCAAGAACTTCACCCTCCTCTAAGTTCCAGCAGCAATCAGTATCCCTGTCCCATTGCTTCTGCACTTACCACGTGTGTGCTGATTCCTTCTTGCCCAGGATCAAGTCTCAGCAGTACATCTGGGCTTACCATTTCTCATTAGTAAAGGTTTCATCAATTTACCCCTATTTGGAGATGTGTGACTCACCACACAATCTGGGAGGTGAAAATTCCTGTTCCTGGGCTATTCCTAGGGGTCATTTCTTGCTGTTTCAGGGGGACGAGACTGGAGACATTTATACTTTACATAGACCAAACCTCCACCCTGTTATCTTTCTTCTAGATCTTTTCCAATTGTCCTAGGGAAGCAGTGTTTTGTTTTTATCACTCTGCACTCACTTTGAGGCACGATGTCTTGCGGTGCATATCTGAAGAGTTTGGAGTTTTCTGACCTATTCTTTCTGGAATCCTCTTGTAAGCCAGTCATTTATTGAAGGATACAATATGGAAGAGTACAATATTCACCCAGAATGATGACAGATGAGATCTGAACCATTAGTAGTAATACAGCAATTAATGACATAAAAGATCCAATCTAAGTATGAGAAGAATATGAGGGATTGGAGAGAAGAATTGAATTAGTTGGTGTAGAATAAAATAGGTGTTGAAAATGTATCATAAAATATCATTTAAAATGGGGAATAAAGGAACATATTTGTACCTAGATATTCATAGGAGCTATTTTAGTGATGGCAAAGAATTTGAAATTGAGGAGATGCCCTTCAATTGGAGAGTGACTGAATAAGTTGTTTTATATGATTGTGATGAAATATCATTGAGGTATAAGCAATGATGAGTAGAATGCTCTCAGAAAAAAGAAAAAAACAGAAGAGACTTAAGTGAACTGATATAACGTGAAATAAGTAGCATGAGGACAACATCATATGTAGTAAAAATATATATATATATATATTGTACAATTATCAATTGTGATGATTTAGATATTCTCAACAATACAATGATCCAAGACAGTTTCAAAGGGCTTATGATAAAAAAAAATGCTATATATCCCCAGAAAAAGAACTGATAAAGTTTGAATTCAAATTGAAACAAACTTTTTTTTTACTTCTTTTTTCTTTTTTTTATCTGTTTTCTTTCACAACATAACAAATATGGAAATATGTTTTATGCAACCTACTATGTATAACACATGTCAAACTACTTGCCTTCTCAACAAGGAAGAAGAGAGGGAAAAAGGGAGAGAATTGGGAACTCATAATTTTTTTTTTAATGTTAGAAAAATAAAATGTTAAATTTTGAAATAGAGAGTTGATTTGTAGTTTTATTGACTTGAACTCTCAGGTAAGAATATTTCTGCTCCCAAGGCAAATTGATCTGTTCCTTCTCTGCCTTAAATAATTGCCTAGAGCATTGAAAAATTAAGTGACTTGCTCAGGTCATATGTCTAAGAGGGATAGAGGTGACATTTGAACTTGAGGCAACCTTTGTATTCATTACACTTTTCAATGTCAAAAAAAAAGAAAGCAACAAAAAAAATTAGGAGGATGGAAAAAGGGACATTTTTTGCTACTGATCTATTAACTTTAATATGTGTTTAAAAATATGCTGCATTAAGCAGTTACCAAAACCATTTGGTATTGGCTAAGGAATAGATTAGTTGATCAGTGGAATAGGTTAGGCTCAAAGGACAAAACAGTCAATAACTATAGCAATCTAGTGTTTGACAAACCCAAAGACCCCAGCTTTGGGGATAAGAACTTACTGTTTGATAAAAATTGCTGGGAAAATTGGAAACTAGTATGGCAGAAACTAGGCCTCGACCCACACTTAACATCGTACACCAAGATAAGGTCAAAATGGGTTCATGACCTAAACGTAAAGAATGAGATTATAAACAAATTAGAAGAACACAGGATAGTTTACCTCTCAGACCTGTGGAAGAGGAAGGAATTTATGACCAAAGAAGAACTAGAGATCATTATTGATCACAAAATAGAAAATTTTGATTATATCAAACTGAAAAGTTTTTGTACAAACAAAACTAATGCAGACAAGATTAGAAGGGAAACAATAAACTGGGAAAATATTTTTGCAGTCAAAGGTTCTGATAAAGGAGTCATTTCCAAAATATATAGAGAATTGACTCTAATTTATAAGAAATCAAGACATTCTCCAATTGATAAATGGTCAAAGGATATGAACAGACAATTCTCAGACAAAGAAATTGAAACTATTTATAGCCATATGAAAAGATGCTCCAAGTCATTATTAATCAGAGAAATACAAATTAAGACAACTCTGAGATACCACTACATACCTGTCAGATTGGCTAGAATGACAGGGAAAGATAATGTGGAATGTTGGAGGGGATGTGAGAAAACAGGGACACTAATACATTGTTGGTGGAATTGTGAACACATCCAGCCATTCTGGAGAGCAATTTGGAACTATGCTCAAAAAGTTATCCAACTGTGCATACTTTTTGGTCCAGCAGTGTTACTACTGGGCTTATATCCAAAAGAGATCTTAAAGAAAGGAAAGGGACCTGTATGTGCACGAATGTTTGTGGCATCCCTCTTTGTAGTAGCCAGAAACTGGAAACTGAGTAGATGCCCATATTGGAGAATGGCTGAATAAATTGTAGTATATGAATATAATGAAATATTATTGTTCAGTAAGAAATGACCAACAGGATGATTTCAGAAAAGCCTGGAGAGACTTATATGAACTGATGCTGAGTGAAATGAGCAGGGCCAGGAGATCATTATATACTTCAACAACAATACTATACAATGAACAATTCTGATGGACATGGCCATCCTCAACAATGAGATGAACCAAATCAGTTCCAACGGAGCAGTAATGAACTGAACCAGCTATGCCCAGAACTCTGGGAGATGACTAAGAACCATTACATTGAATTCCCAATCCCTATATTTTTGCCTGTCTGCATTTTGGATTTCCTTCATAGGCTAATTGTACAATATTTCAGAGTCCAATTCTTTTTGTACAGCAAAATAATGGTTTGGTCTTGTATACTTATTGTGTATCTAATTTATACTTTAATATATTTAACATCTACTGGTCATCCTGCCATCTAGGGGAGGGGGTGGGGAGAAGGAGGGGAAAAATTGGAACAAAAGGTTTGGTAATTGTCAATGCTGTAAAATTACCCATACATATAACTTGTAAATAAAAAACTATTTTAAAAAAAGTTGGAAACAAAAATATGCTGCATTAAGAGAACTATGCCATTTCAAATACAATCCTATCTTTTATTCATTCTATACTAAATTGTTCATGTTTGGTTATAATAGTCATAATAAAAAAGAAAAAAATAGCTTATGGCAAATGCCTTATTACTAGACCAAACTAAGCATTCAATAACTTCTGGAAATACTGCATAAGATAACAGTAAAAGTGGTTTCTTTAGCTTTACTTCTCTCAAACAATGATATTCAGAAAAATTATTATCACTGATTAGTTCAATTGATTTAAGAAGGCTTTCATGAGTTTTCTTCATTTTTCTCATCAAAGGGTTGCCAAGTTATCAGTTTGAAATGATGTATATGTTATAGGATAAAATTAATCCATCAAAGTTTGTTGACTGAAACATACTTAATTTTTATGAAAGAGTACTAAACAATGTATCATTAAAAAGTGATAATATTTGCCAATCTAATCTCAGATATTTACTACATATATGACCCTGAACAAATTGCTTAACCCTATTTACCTCCATGTCCCCATCTATAAAATGAACTGGAAAAGGAAATGGAAAACCAAGTCTTTTCCAAGAAAATTCCCAAATGACATTTTAAAAAATTGGATACTATTGAAAATGACTAAACAACAACAAACATTTTTAAAATAATTTATTACCTTAACAAATTTTCCCTATTCTAAATATTAGATTATTTGAAATAATGAAACAACTAGTGAGGGGTAGAAGTGGAACTTAAATAAGACATCCTACTTCTCCCCTATCCCAATTAAATCTTGTTTTCATGATCCAATTATTCAGATTCTGTCACCTTATGAAACATTTAAGGAAGTTCACAAAGAAAAAAAAATCAGCTAGTATTAATTAGATATTTACTATTATTAAAACATGATGATGACAATTTTGAAGCATATCAATATATGCTTGTTCAAAGGATTACAGGAAGAAGATGCTTCCCTCCTCCCATCATTCCAATATTCCTAAACTTTTCATTTGTTTTACCAAGCATCTAGCACAGAAATTACTTTACAAATGTTTATTAAATTAATGAATCATGAATTAAAAAAGAAACTCCCTAAATCATAGGAACAGATCCTAACCATAGAATGGGCATAAGGTTTTGGTTTTAGCTTAGTTTTAATTTTAGCTGGAATCCACTTAATGATTCCAAGGAGGCCCCTTTTTTGAGTTCTCTCTTTTGAGAGTCATCAAAAGCTTTGTATTTGATCAAATGAATCACTTGCAATTTAGGATCAAAGACATGTTTAATAATAACTGCAGGCTTTATGCATCCACACAGAAACTTTCTGGCAGTGCTCCCTATCAGTCATAAGCCTGATGATTCATTTCAGTCATGATGAGTAATACCTATCATTTTGTCAAGGCCGTCACTAGATGAATAATCAATGCTGTACCCCCCAGTAAGGTAAGTCACTTGTGGTTAATGATATTGGTGTTGTCATATCTGCATAAACAGTGAAATTGCAATTATTTTTAGAACAGGGTAGGGAGAGTACTGACTGTACTTAGGAATTAATCCCTCTCCTATAAAGAGGAACTTAGACCTCCAAATATATTATATATGTATATGCCTACATACTCATTAAATTTTGTATTCTAGTAAAGTCACCCTTTTATAAAAGGTTGAGACCAAGGTCATATCACAAAAAATGTATTTTCAAGAAAAAAGAAAATTAGAAATTTGTCCTAAGAAATTTATTCAGGAAAAAGTCTCTGAATAATAATGGACCATAATGTTAATCCCTTTTCCCATTAACGAATTAGTAGTTACCAAAACTCAATTACAGTGGTATGAAAATCACAAGTATCATTCAACTCATTCCTAGTTATGAGGAAAAGTTCTACTTAATCAAACCAGCATTGCCATTAATATGCTATGAAATAGGAACAGAGAGGCAGAATTGCATGTTGTTGAGGAGCTTGCTTCCTAGCCATGAAAACTTTGATTCAACCATCACCTCTGAAACATACTAGTCTTTTTGGGAAAGATATTGAATATATCAGTGCTATAGGCACCTTGCTCAGTCTATAAAGTCTATTTCCTTGCTCAGTGTACTATACTGTACCTATCTTATATAAGATTGGAATTGCATTATATGTTTGATACAATACATTATTTTATTTTTGTCTTACTATATTATAATCAGGAAGAGGTTATGGTTAGGTCTCAGAATTATGCTTTCCTACTATAGGTTGTTTCTATTCTTAATATACCTCATTCTTCCACCTATCACCACTTTACTTTTCTGAAGAATTCCAAGACAATAACCTACAAGAAAAAATCAAAATCCCATTAAACCTTGCTTAGGATCTTGTGACATCAGAGGAAGGAAACAAATGATACATTCTTGAGACCATGTCCTCTTTGTTCAATGTCTGATCCCTTCAGCATCTCAGTGACCCTCAGAGATAGGGGGTAGGATGATGAACACAGAGAACATAACTTGGTGTAACAACTTACTGAGCCTTAAGGATAACTTCTTAAAGGACCATCCTGAGTTATATCTTCCTACCCTGGCATCCTAGGTCAACTTTAAATTGTAATTATATCCTTACTCCGCCAATGACTATGACTGTAACCTGTATAATAATTTGCCTCCTATGAAGGCTAGTTGGATTTCTTGTCTCTGTTTCCTCAAATCTTTTGTTATATGTTAATTCATATAATCTAGTCTTAGGAATTTTAAAAAAAATGATAACCTTTTGTTTCTCGTTTTTGTACTGGAAAATCCTTCTGGGAAGCCCCCTTCAAAGTGAAGGTAAAAGTCCACTTTTTAATATATATGTATATGTATATGTGTGTGTGTTTATATGAAGACACTTTCAAATAAACAAATATCTTTTGTATTCCCTATAATACTTAAAGTACTATATATATATATATATATGTATATATATATATATATATATGTATATATGTATATATATACATATACACACATATATATACAAAACAATGTATATATATATGCATATATGTATGTGTGATTTGGTTGATTATATTTTAGCAATGTGCCTTTTATACTTACACTTATAACAACACAAAGAAAACTGATTTTTGAGAATATATATGGTTGTTAACTTTCCCTCTCTGTTTGTAAGCTGGTACATTAGGATTTCTCTGATTTCTCTTCTACTTACCATGTCCTCTGCAAACTCAAGCAAAGTGAAATGTATACAATGTAATAGCAATATTTTGGGATGATCAGCTTGGAATGATGTCATTCCTAGCTGATCATCCCAAAATATTGCTCTGTTTGCAGAGGATTTCCCAGATTTTTCTGAGAGCATTTTGCTCATCATTTCCCATAGAACAATAATATTCCATCATAATCACATACCACAATTTATTCAGTCATTCTCCAATTGATTAGCATTCCCTCATTTTCCAATTTTTGTCCTGAGAAGAGAGGTGCTACAAATATTTTTGTACATATAGGTCTTTTTTCTTAAAAAAATTATTTTGAAATTCATGTCTAGTAGTGGTATTGTAAGGGCAAAGGACATGCATGATTTTATAGCCCTTTTGGTGTAGTTCATATTTTTGGTCATTTATCAATTGGGGCATGACTCTTATTTTTATAAATTTGACACAGTTCCCTCTGTGTTTGAGAAATGAGGCCTTATCAAAGAAACGATTCAAAATTATTTTTACAATTACTATTGCTAACTGTATTTTTTCACCACTTTTTCTATTCTCTCTGCCCTTTCACCCTGTTCTTCCTCAAAAGTATTTTGCTACTTACTATTCCCTCCCCTAAAATATTCTCTCTTCTATTACCCTCCCTACCCTCCCATATTCCATTTCCTTCCTATTTTTCTGCAGGGTAAGATAGATTTCTATATCCTTCTTGAGTATTTATGCTATTTCCTCTTTCAGCCAATTCTGTTGCAAGTAAGGTCCACCCACCCACATACCCCTTTCTTTCCCACCTTTTACATACCTTTCAACATTCATTATTATCTTTTCCTGTCATCTTAGGCAATCTGAGAGGTGTGCAATGGTATTCTCAGAGTTGTCTTAATTTGCATTTCTCTGATTAATAATTACTTGGACATCATACTTGTTATCTTTTCATGTCATTTTAGACAATCTAAGAGGTGTGTAGTGGTATCTCTGAGTTGTCTCTATTTGCATTTCTCTGATCAATAGTGAATTGGAGTACCTTTTCATATGACTAGAAATAGTTTCAATTTCTTCATCTGAAAATTGTCTGTTCATATCCTTTGATCATTTATCAATTGGAGAATGGCTTGAATTCTTATACATTGAAGTCAAGTCTCTATATATTTTAGAAATGAGGCCTTTAGCAGAATCTTTGAATGTAAAAATGTTTTCCCCGTTTGCTTCCCTTCTAATCTTATCTGCCTTAGTTTTGTAATTATAATTATTAAGGAATTATTTACTTTGGTGAGCTTTTGTATCTCCTTTCCCAATGAGCCATTTTGCTTTTTAAGACATTCTTCTCCTCATTAGCTTTTTATTTCCTTTTGCAACACTCTCAATTGTCTTCCTAATTTTTTCTCTATTTCTATTATTTGATTTTCAAAATTCTTTTTGGGCTCTTCCATAGCCTAAGACCAATACTTATTTTTTCTTGGAGACTTTGAATGTAGGAACTTTGACTTTGTTATCTTCTCCTCTGTGTTTTGATCTTCCTTGCCACCCTAGTAACTTTCTATGGTCAGAATCACTTTTCTGTCCTCTGCTCATTTTCCCAGTTTATTAGTTGGTTTTTAACTCTTTGTTGAATAGGGCTTTGTTTCCAGGGTTAAAAAGGGCACTGTTCCAAGCTTCAGGAGCTTTGTGCAATTATTTTCAGAGATTCCTCTAGGGATCTGATCACAAGTCTCTAGGCTAGAGGTCTGAAAACCATCAATACAATCTCTGAATTAGAGATCCCTAGGCCCATTCCTGTTTTGTTGGATATGAAGCTGGGACTGCACTTGTCATTAAAGCTGAAACAGGGCCAAGGCTGTGCTGCTATGGCCTGCACCAGAATTGTGTGCTGGACTCCCATCTTAGTATCACAGAACTTTCCTACTGACCTTTTAAATTGTCTTCAGCTGAAAAATGTTTTTCATCTTTTTGGCATGTTTTAATGTTCTAAATTTGTTTAGAGCCATTATTTAAAGGAATTTGATTTTGAGTAGAAAATGGTAAATTCCTGCCTTTACTCCATCTTAGCCCTTTTTACTCCAAGATTCAGTTCTAATACCAGTGCTTGCAGGAGGATTTTAATGGTCCTCCTCATTGTCCTGTTGGGATCCTCCCCTGGAAAGTTGCATTCAATCCCCTCTACCTTAAATAAACCTGTCTAAATTCATGGATCTTCCATTTAAAGTCAAATTCTTGAGGGCAAGAATTGCTTTAGTTTCTCCAATGCCTAGGATAAGATTTTGAGTTTAGTAAATATTTAATAAATGTTTGTTGTTTTGAATTGATCAATACACTCATGTGATACCTTGCCAGATCTATACTATAATCAAATACCTGACATTTGTTATATTGAGTAAATCCAGTACAAATTTTTCATTCATTTATTTAATTATCAAGTTCATTCAGAAGATAATTAAGATCAATACTGTCAACATGGTGCTGAAGAAGCCAAAGATGGCCCGAAATAGTGCAGCCAGATGCAAAATGAGGCATCATCACCAATATGGTAGGTCAAAATCTTCATCATCAGTGTTCTAGAATCATAATTGGTCATTTTATTGATTGAAGTAGTTATCTTCTTCACAATATTATTATTGCATAAATTATTTTACTGGTTCTCCTTATTTCATTCTCCTTCAGTCCATACAAATCTTCTCAGTTTTCTTTAAAACCATCGCTTTCACCATTTTAGTGAGTTAGTGCTATTCTGCTACATTCATCACATTATATTACATTCACATACCATGATTTATTTACTTATCTTTTACTTGATGGGCACTCCCTAAATTGTTAGTTCTTTAATATCACAAAATAGCTGCTTTAAATATTTGAACATATTTGTACATTGTACATTGTACATATGGTACAAAAAAAATGTACATATAAGTCTTTTTCCTCTTTCTTTGATCTCTTTGCTGTAAAGAAATAGTAGAATAATTTAGGAGCCAACTTCTATATTTTACAAATAAGGACACTAAAACCCAGAGAGATTATGACCTGACCAAAGTCACATGTATAGTAAACATAAAAATAATCATGTAAACCAAGTCGTTTTTTATTAAAAAAATTATTTAAAAAATTTTTATTTAATATTTTATTTCCCCAATTATATGTAAAAATAAAATTTTAGCATTTGTTTTTAAACCTTTGAATTCTAAATTCTTTCCCTTTCTTCCTTCCTACTCTCTTCATTGAGAAGGCAAGCAGTTTATATAAGAGACATCATGCAAAACATATTACAATATTATTCATATTGTGAAAGACAAACAAATGAAACAAACAACACTTGAGAAAAATAAAGAATATTGAATACAATTATTCTTCAAACTGTATTCAGGCATCATTAATTCTTTCTCTGAGAATGAATAACATTTTTCATTATAAGTCCTTTCAAAGTTGTCTTGAATCTCCGTGTTGCTGAGATTAGCTAAATCATTCACAGCATTATATTATAATATTGCTGTTACTTTATACATAGTATATTTCACTTTGTTTGAGATCATGAAGGTTTTCTCCAGGTTTTTCTGAGAGAATCCTGTTCACCATTTCTTATAACGCAATAGTATTCCACCACAACAACATAGCAAAATTTGTGTAGCCATTCCCCTTAATGATCATACCTTCAATTTCCAGTTCTTTGCCATCAGAAAAAAAAATGCTATAAATATAAATATAAATAAATAAATATATGTACTCTACATATAAGTCCTATATCTTTTTGGATACAGACCTACTACTGATACTCTATATCAAAAGGTATGAAAATTGGGGGAGGATTCTGAGAAGATGGAGGACTATGTTGATAAATTTCCCCCACAAATAGAACAAATTTATGTCTAAGGGCAAAGATAGATTGGTGAAGAAACAAGAAGACTTCGGGCCGAACCCGGTACGACCCTAAAAGATTTGAAGAAAGGCTGTTGACTGGGGATTAACCCAAGAGAAATGCAAATAGTGAGCTCTTCAGAAACCTGGTGCGGATTCCCTTAGGTTATCTGGTTATGGCTGGAGCCTCAATCCAAACCACAGATACTTTCACCTCCTGGACTGTTTGTGAAATCTCTGATTGGGGATGGTGGGCCCAGCTGTGCTTCTGAGACATGACCCTGGATGAGAAAGAACTAGCATCTGATGAGTGAAAAAGCAGCAGGGCAGGAACAATGCCAGCTATGGGGACTTGTAGGAGGATGTAGCTTTTGGGTTGAGGTTCCAGATAAGAGTGGAGAGCTAAAAGGAAGCCTGAGGCACCATCCCCTCACTCCAGGATTAGAAGTGTTTACACTAATATCTCTTATTTAAAAAAAAAAAAAAAAGATGAAGTGGCAAAGAAAAAAGAACCCTACCAATGAAACACAGTATGGAAACAGGGAAGACTGGAATTCATCTTCAGAGGCAGACACTTTAGTAAAAAAAAAAGTTTCTACCCCACAGAGTAACATGAAATGACTTCATGCCCAGAGACAATTTAGAGAACTCAAAAAAGAATTCAAAAATCAAATGAGACACATTGAAGAAAAAGTAAAGAAAAAAATTAAAACCATCCAAACATGAAGATTATGAAAAAATATTAATCAATTAGAAAAAAAGGTACAGAATCTCAAAAATGAAAATAACTCTTTGAAAATTAGAATCAGGCAAGGGGAAGCCAGTAAAGCCAAGAAAGACCAAAGAAATAACAAAACAGATTATAAAGAATGAGAAAATAGAACCTCATAAGAAAAAACAACAGATCTGGAGAACAGATCAAGAAGAGAAAATATAAGAATAATTGTCCCAGTTTTCCCGCATCCCCTCCAACATTCATCATTATTTTTTCCTGTCATCTTAGCCAATCTGACAGGTGTGTAGTGGTATCTCAGAGTTGTCTTAATTTGCATTTCTCTGATCAATAATGATTTGGAACACTCTTTCATATGAGTGGTAATAGTTTCAATCTCATCCTCTGAAAATTGTCTGTTCATATCCTTTGACCATTTATCAATTGGAGAATGGCTTGATTTCTTATAAATTTGAGTCAGTTCTCTATATATTTTGGAAATGAGGCCTTTATCAGAACCTTTAACTGTGAAAATGTTTTCCCAGTTTGTTGCTTCCCTTCTAATCTTGTTTGCATTAGTTTTATTTGTACAAAGGCTTTTTAATTTGATGTAATCGAAATTTTCTATTCTGTGATCAGTAATGGTCTCTAGTTCATCTTTGGTCACAAATTTCTTTCTCCTCCACAAGTCTGAGAGATAAACTATTCTATGTTCCTCTAATTTATTTATAGTCTCGTTCTTTATGCCTAGGTCATAGACCCATTTTGATCTTATCTTGGTATATGGTGTTAAGTGTGGGTCCATGCCTAATTTCTGTTGGAGGGGATGCGGGAAAACTGGGACACTAATGCATTGTTGGTGGAGTTGTGAACGAATCCAACCATTCTGGAGAGCAATCTGGAATTATGCCCAAAAAATTATCAAAATGTGCATATCCTTTGATCCAGCAGTGTTTCTATTGGGCTTATATCCCAAAGAAATACTAAAGAAGGGAAAGGGACCTGTATGTGCCAAAATGTTTGTAGCAGCCCTGTTTGTAGTGGCTAGAAACTGGAAAATGAATGGATGCCCATCAATTGGAGAATGGCTGGGTAAATTGTGGTATATGAATGTTATGGAATATTATTGTTCTGTAAGAAATGACCAGCAGGATGAATACAGAGAGGCTTGGAGAGACCTTCATGAACTGATGCTAAGTGAAATGAGCAGAACCAGGAGATCATTATACACTTCGACAACGATATTGTATGAGGACATATTTTGATGGAAGTGGATTTCTTTGACAAAGAGACCTGAGTTTCAATTGATAAATGACGGACAAAAGCAGCTACACCCAAAGAAAGAACACTGGGAAACGAATGTGAACTATCTGCATTTTTGTTTTTCTTCCGGATTATTTATACCTTCTGAATCCAATTCTCCCTACGCAACAAGAGAACTGTTCGGTTCTGCAAACATATATTGTATCTAGGATATACTGCAACATATCCAACATATAAAGGACTGCTTGCCATCTAGGGGAGGGGGTGGAGGGAGGGAGGGGAAAAAAAATCGGAACAGAAATGAGTGTCAATATAATGTAATTATTAAATAAAAAATTAAAAAAAAAAAAAAAGAATAATTGGACAGCTAGAAAGTTGTGACCAAAAAATGAACCTGGACATACTAATAAAGAAAATAATCTGTGAAAATTGTCCTGGAAAGATAGAACATAAGAAGAAAGTACAAACAAACAAAAAAAAAAATCCACCCATCACCACCCCAAAGATATTATTTGTGGAAAACATATAAGAATATTATTACCAATTTTTGAAACCCCCATATCAAAAAAAAATTTTTTTGCAAGAAATAAGAAAAAAAGAATTCAGATATGCTAGAGCTGCAATTAGAATTGTGCAAAACCTATCAACAGGTACAATAAAAGACCTCAGATCTTGGAATCATATCTACAAATAAGAAAAAGAACTAAGCCTACGGACAAAAATATCACATCCAGCAAAATTATCTATAATCTTGAAGGACAAAAACTACAGATATTTAATGAACTTGCAAATTTGCAGCACTTTTTATCAACCAAAGCTGAACTTAACATAAAATTTAACTTACAAGACTTCCGGCCAAGATGGCGGAGAGGAAATACACTTCTGTGTAATCTCCGTGTTTTTCTCTCACTATTCATTTCATTTCATGCCTCTGAATTAATGCTCGACTGAAAAAAAAACCATACAATTACTTACCAAGAGAAACCATCCTTGAGACTCGTCAAGAAAGGTCTGTTTTTGCGCGAGGGCGGGGACGGTATTTGGAAGCAGTCTGCGGGCAGCAGCTGCAACCAGAGCACAGATAGCAGCTCAGAACCGGGTGGAGCGGAGAGGGGGTAGGACGCGATCGCAGCCGTCTCTGCGGTGAGAGCTTTGCTATAGGAGCAAGTCAGCAGCCCAGCAGAGAAGCTAAAAACACGGGGGTGAAGAATACAATCCCAAACAGCTGGAGTTTCTCGGGACCTGGCCACCCCTCCCCCACAGTGTCTTAGCCCGCTCGGATCTCAGAGCGCTCGGATCTCAGTGCGCAGGCGCCATAGCACAGTAGGACCTGTGCCTCACGAATACCCTGCCCCTCCCCCAAAGAAAGCAGCCTCCATTCAAGGGGTTTTTTTTCCTTCTGTTTCTTTGATAGTTTGTCTTTGATAAATAGACAGAATGAGCAAGAAACTGAAAAAGAATTTAACCCTGGACAGCTTTTACACAGATAAAGAGCAGACTCCAAACCCTGAGGAGACTAAAAACAAACAGTCCCCAGGTGAATCCCCGAAGGAGGAGACCTTATGTCCCTCAGCACAGATGAATCTCATGGAGGAAATTAAAAAGGCTCTCACAAGGGAGCTAGAAGAAAAATGGGAAAAGGAGAGGGAGGCTCTGCAAAAGGAGAGGGAGGCTTGGCAAAAGAGCCTGGAGAAGTCAGTTAAAGAGAGAGTGGATAAAGAAACCAAATCCTTGAAAAATAGGATTAGTGAACTGGAAACAGAAAACAGCTCTCTAAAAAACAAAATTGGCGAAATGGAAAAAAATTCCACAGAACAAAAGAACTCAATTGGACAATTAGAAAAAGATCTTAAAAAAGTGAGTGAAGAAAATACCTCACTGAAAATCAGGGTCGAACAATTGGAATTGAATGACTCGAGGAGACAAGAAGAATCAGTCAAGCAAATCCAAAAAAATCAAACAATGGAAAAGGATGTGAAATACCTTCTGGGGAAGACAACAGACCTGGAAAACAGATCCAGGAGAGACAACCTGAGAATCATCGGACTTCCAGAAAAGTATGATGAAAAAAAAAGCCTGAACACTATCTTCCAGGAAATTATCAAAGAGAACTGCCCAGAAGTCATAGAAACAGAAGGTAAAATAGACATTGAAAGAATTCATCGATCCCCTACTGAAAGGGATCCTAAAATCAAAACACCAAGGAATATAGTGGCCAAATGCCAGAACCCTCAGGCAAAGGAAAAAATACTGCAAGCGGCTAGAAAAACCCAATTCAAGTATCAAGGAGCCACAATAAGGATCACCCAGGATCTGGCAGCATCCACATTAAAGGATCGAAGGGCCTGGAATATGATATTCCGAAAGGCTAAGGAACTTGGTATGCAACCAAAAATAACTTACCCAGCGAGATTGAGCATCTTTTTCCAGGGAAGAAGATGGACATTCAACGAAATAAGCGAATTTCATCTATTTCTGATGAAAAAGCCAGAACTTAACAAAAAATTTGATCTACAAGCACAGAACTCAAGAGAAATCTAAAAAGGTAAAGATTAATCTTGGGAACTATATTTCGGCTGTAAAGATGTATAAAGAATACATGTATACCTTGTTCTAGAAACTAGTTGTGGAAAGGACATTGTACTAGAAAAAAGGGAAAGTGGGGGTACTACATTTCATGAAGAGGCAAAGAAAACCTAGTATATCTGAGAGAAAGAATGGAGAGGAATGAAAATAGTGAGTATTTTACTGCTTTCAGAATTGGCATTAAGAGAAGAATTTTAGACATATTCAATCTATGGTGAAACTTCTCCCACCTCATTGAAAAGTGAGAAGGGAAAAGTGAAAAAGGAAGGAATAAGCTAAGTGGAAGGGAATACGGTAACTGGGAGGGAAAGGGGTAAGTTGGGGGGGGGGAATTCTAAGGGGGGGGAGGGATACTGAAAAAGGGAGGGCTGTGAGAAGCAAGGGGAGCTCACAAGCTTAATACTGGGAAGGGGGGTAAGGGAGGGGGTAAGGGAGTAAGAAGGGAGAAAAGCATAAACCGGGGTTAACAAGATGGCAAGTAATACAGAATTGGTCATTTTAACCATAAATGTGAACGGGGTAAACTCCTCTATAAAGAGGAAGCGGTTAGCAGAATGGATTAAAAGCCAGAATCCTACAATATGTTGTATACAGGAAACACACCTGAAGCGGGGTGATACATGCAGGTTAAAGGTAAAAGGTTGGAGCAAAATCTACTATGCTTCAGGTGAAGCCAAAAAAGCAGGGGTAGCCATCCTGATCTCAGATCAAGCTAAAGCAAAAATTGATCTAATCAAAAGAGATAAGGAAGGGCACTATATCTTGCTAAAGGGTAGAATGAATAATGAAGAAGTATCTATATTAAATATATATGCACCAAATAGTGTAGCATCTAAATTCCTAAAAGAGAAATTAAGAGAGCTGCAAGAAGAAATAGACAGTAAAACTATAATAGTGGGAGATCTCAACCTTGCACTCTCAGAATTAGATAAATCAAACCACAAAATAAATAAGAAAGAAGTCAAAGAGATAAATAGAATACTAGAAAAATTAGATATGATAGATCTCTGGAGAAAATGTAATGGGGACAGAAAGGAGTACACCTTCTTTTCAGCAGTTCATGGAACTTATACAAAAATTGATCATATATTAGGACATAAAAACCTCAAACTCAAATGCAGTAAGGCAGAAATAGTGAATGCATCCTTTTCAGACCATGATGCATTGAAAATTACATTCAATAAAAAGCCACAGGAAAGTAGACCAAAAAATAATTGGAAACTAAATAATCTCATACTAAAGAATGATTGGGTGAAACAGCAAATTATAGACATAATTAATAACTTCATCCAAGAAAATGATAATAATGAGACATCATACCAAAATGTATGGGATGCAGCCAAAGCGGTAATAAGGGGAAATCTCATATCTCTAGAGGCCTATTTGTATAAAATAGAGAAAGAGAAGGTCAATGAATTGGGCTTGCAACTAAAAATGCTAGAAAAGGAACAAATTAAAAACCCCCAATCAAACACTAAACTTGAAATTCTAAAAATAAAAGGAGAGATCAATAAAATTGAAAGTAAAAAAACTATTGAATTGATTAACAAAACTAAGAGTTGGTTCTATGAAAAAACCAACAAAATAGACAAACCCTTAGTAAATCTGATTCAAAAAAGGAAAGAGGAAAATCAAATTGTTAGTCTTAAAAATGAAAAGGGAGAACTCACCACTAACGAAGAGGAAATTAGAGCAATAATTAGGAGTTACTTTGCCCAACTTTACGCCAATAAATTCGACAACTTAAATGAAATAGAAGAATACCTCCAAAAATATAGCTTACCTAAACTAACAGAGGAAGAAGTAAATATCCTAAACACTCCTATCTCAGAAAAAGAAATAGAACAAACTATCAATCAACTCCCTAAGAAAAAAACCCCAGGACCAGATGGATTTACATCTGAATTCTATCAAACATTTAAAGATCAATTAACTCCAATGCTAAATAAACTATTTGAAGAAGTAGGGATTGAAGGAGTCCTACCAAACTCCTTTTATGACACAGATATGGTACTGATACCTAAACCAGGTAGGCTGAAAACAGAGAAAGAAAATTATAGACCAATCTCCCTAATGAATATTGATGCTAAAATCTTAAATAAAATATTAGCAAAAAGATTACAGAAAATCATCCCCAGGATAATACACTATGACCAAGTAGGATTTATACCAGGAATGCAGGGCTGGTTCAATATTAGGAAAACTATTAACATAATTGACTATATCAACAACCAACCAAACAAAAACCATATGATCATTTCAATAGATGCAGAAAAAGCATTTGATAAAATCCAACAGCCATTCCTAATAAAAACACTTGAGAGCATAGGAATAAAAGGACTTTTCCTTAAAATAGTTAGGAGCATATATTTTAAACCTTCAGTAAGCATCATATGCAATGGGGAAAAACTGGAACCTTTCCCGGTAAGATCTGGAGTGAAGCAAGGTTGCCCACTATCACCATTATTATTCAATATTGTATTAGAAACACTGGCCTCTGCAATAAGAGTCGAGAAAGAGATTAAAGGAATTAGAGTAGGCAATGAGGAAACCAAACTATCACTCTTTGCAGATGATATGATGGTATACCTAGAAAACCCCAGAGATTCTACTAAAAAGCTATTAGAAATAATTCATAATTTTAGCAAAGTAGCAGGATACAAAATAAATCCCCATAAATCCTCAGCATTCTTATACACCACCAACAAAATCCAAGAGCAAGAGATACAAAGAGAAATTCCATTCAAAATAACTGTTGATAGCATAAAATATTTGGGAATCTACCTACCAAAGGAAAGTCAGGAATTATATGAGCAAAATTACAAAAAAGTTTTCACACAAATAAAGTCAGACTTAAATAATTGGAAAAATATTAAGTGCTCTTGGATAGGCCGAGCAAATATAATAAAGATGACAATACTCCCTA
Source organism: Antechinus flavipes (assembly GCF_016432865.1). Classification (NCBI taxonomy): domain Eukaryota; kingdom Metazoa; phylum Chordata; class Mammalia; order Dasyuromorphia; family Dasyuridae; genus Antechinus; species Antechinus flavipes. Next base: position 286,105,787 of record NC_067399.1, on the reverse strand, counting down.
AACTAATCTATTTATTTAGTGCTATACCAATCAGACTTCCAAGAAAATATTTTAATGATTTAGAAAAAATAACAACAAAATTCATATGGAACAATAAAAAGTCGAGAATCTCAAGGGAATTAATGAAAAAAAAATCAAATGAAGGTGGTCTAGCTGTACCTGATCTAAAATTATATTATAAAGCAGCAGTCACCAAAACCATCTGGTATTGGCTTAGAAATAGATTAGTTGATCAGTGGAAAAGGTTAGGTTCACAAGACAGAATAGTCAACTATAGCAATCTAGTGTTTGACAAACCCAAAGATTCTAAATTTTGGGATAAGATTTCATTATTTGATAAAAACTGCTGGGATAACTGGAAATTAGTATGGCAGAAATTAGGCAAGGACCCACACTTAACACCACATACCAAGATAAGATCAAAATGGGTCCATGACCTAGGCATAAAGAACGAGATTATAAATAAATTAGAGGAACATAGGATAGTTTATCTCTCAGACTTGTGGAGGAGAAAGAAATTTGTGACCAAAGATGAACTAGAGACCATTACCAATCACAAAATAGAAAATTTTGATTATATCAAATTAAAAAGCCTTTGTACAAACAGAACGAATGCAAACAAGATTAGTAGGGAAGTAACTAACTGGGAAAACATCTTTACAATTAAAGGTTCTGATAAAGGCCTCATTTCCAAAATATATAGAGAACTGACTCAAATTTATAAAAAATCAAGCCATTCTCCAATTGATAAATGGTCAAAGGATATGAACAGACAATTTTCAGATGAAGAAATTGAAACTATTACCACTCACATGAAAGAGTGTTCCAAATCACTATTGATCAGAGAAATGCAAATTAAGACAACTCTGAGATATCACTACACTCCTGTCAGATTGGCTAAGATGACAGGAAAAAACAATGATGAATGTTGGAGGGGATGCGGGAAAACGGGGACATTGATGCATTGTTGGTGGAGTTGTGAACGAATCCAGCCATTCTGGAGAGCGATCTGGAATTATGCCCAAAAAGTTATCAAACTGTGCATACCCTTTGATCCAACAGTGTTTCTATTGGGCTTATACCCCAAAGAGATACTAAAAAAGGGAAGGGGACCTGTATGTGCCAAAATGTTTGTAGCAGCCCTGTTTGTAGTGGCTAGAAACTGGAAAATGAAAGGATGCCCATCAATTGGAGAATGGCTGGGTAAATTGTGGTATATGAATGTTATGGAATATTATTGCTCTGTAAGGAATGACCAGCAGGATGAATACAGAGAGGCTTGGAGAGACCTACATGGACTGATGCTAAGTGAGATGAGCAGAACCAGGAGATCATTATACACTTCGACAACGATATTGTATGAGGATGTATTCTGATGGAAGTGGATTTCTCTGACAAAGAGACTTAACTGAGTTTCATTGGAGAAATGATGGACAGAAACAGCTACACCCAAAGAAGGAATACTGGGAAATGAATGTGAACTATTTGCATTTTTGATTTTCTTCCCGAGTTATTTTTACCTTCTGAATCCAATTCTCCCTGTGCAACAAGAGAACTGTTTGGTTCTGCAAATATGTATTGTATCTAGGATATACTGCAACATGTTTAGCATATATAGGACTGCTTGCCATCCTGGGGGGGGGGGAGGAGGGAGGGAGGGGAAAAAACGAAACATAAGTGATTGCAAGGGATAATGTCGTGTAGAAATTATCCTGGCATGGATTCTGTCAATGCGAAGTTATTATTAAATAAAATAAAATTTATTATTAAAAAAAAAAATAAAATAAAATAAAATTTAACTTACAAAATCAATATCAAAAAGCATTGTTAAGGAACTCAACACAGACAAACTGTTGTAACTTGAACAAATTGTTTATGTTTTTTTAATATGTGAAATGTATATTTTATATTTAAGATTTACATCAACAATAGGGTAAGTTCAAAAGAAACATTGAAAAAGTAAAGGTAATAATTGTAATCATCTTATACAAATGAAATGCAGAGATAGAATAGACACAGAGGTCTTAGAAGAAAGAAGAGGGTTCATAGTTCTGAAAATCTACTCTCATCTGGAATGGATTCAATAAACAACACTACATATGTACCATTAAGAGTATAGCATTTTCCAAAATCTACCAAAAAATATAAGGGTAGGGGTGGACAGATAGGGAAGCAAAGGGTGAGCGAAGAAGACAATGGAGGGATACCTGGGTGGGGAGAAGCTAAGTAATAGTAAACCAAGTTATGAAGCAAAATTTAATAAAAGATCTGGGATAGGAATGACATGTATATATGTGCAATGTGTATGTATATGAGTGTGTGTGCATGTATGTATATATCTACATATGTATACATAAATATATCTTTTCTTAACTATAGCTTGCTTGGGGGTAAGGAGGATAAAAAAGAAGTGTATGTGTTTATATATCTGTGTATGTGTATGCATATATTTACTATGTGTATATAATGCAAAGCCTCTCCAAAGCATCCAAAAATGAAATAGAAGATAAAAGACAAGTCTTGAGTCTATGTCATCCATAAATTCAACCTGGACAGAAAGAAATGAGCAAGAGCGAAATTTAAATATATAGTATAAATTTGAAATCCAAACTTCAAAATAATCAGGAAGGAATAAGCCAAGAATAGAGAAGAGATAAGAACATAGTGAATAATATTGCCTCCAAGTCTGGTATAGGTGAAAGAGAACCATGTAATGTATATGTGACAAGTCAAAAACTTCCTTCCCTTTTGGTTTTAAACACCCTTCTCAAGTACACACAATTAAGTGTTGTCAGATGAATGTTGTTCCCCAGAATGAAGCAGAAGGTTGACTCCATAGGAACAAGTGACCATTGATGACAGTAGTTAAAAAGCTAGCTCTTCTGAGGTTCCCCATGAATCCCTTGAACTTATTTCATATAGTTTAAGAAAATTAGAGACCAAGTTCCCTTGGATTTTGAAATTAAGATATTTCATAGCCAAGTAAATACTAAGAAAAATCAGCATGATCAAGTAGAAAGTACAATATATTACAATGAGTTTAATTTAGATAATCAAATGAGAGGACAGAATCTTTGTTTCATTATGCAGTCAAGTGAAAATAACTCTTTAGGGAGATGAAGTTACAGTTAGCTTTAAAAAAAAGTTAAATCTGTGACTTGAAAAATTTAGCTTTAGAAAAAGGGTAAAATCAGGAGAGAGAAGTATATAAACAAGACAAATACACACACACACAACTTAATTTATGATCTCATCAGCACAAGAATCTACTGCTGTGGAAGCTTAGAAAATAGATGCCCATCACAATATGCTTGTGATTTATAAACTTAGAAAGTTGCATGGGGCACTGAAAATAAATGCCTTGCCTCTGTCCACATAGACAGCATGGGTGAGAGGCAAGACTTAGTCCCATGTCTTCCAGTTCTTTACCATGATTTTTATCAAAAATCTAGTAGAATTTTGTCAGCAAATGTGGTAGAAGGATTTGCTACTCCTTTTTAAGACAACAGTACTTTGAATTGAGGTTTAAACTTGTCAGCAACAAAAAGCTACTCCTTCTGTCTAGTCATATGACCCATGACTGTCCCTTTTCCCAAAATGAATACTTCTATTAGCAGGCAAGTGAATATGTCTTTTTTTTTATCCTTTTCCCCAAATAACCAAAAAGCAACAAAGTGTTTAATCATAGTTATTCTGTTGCTAAGTACAATTATAGCAGATAACCTCATAATGCTGGACTTTGAGGAAATAACTAAACTTTTTTCCTATAACAATGAATCAGGAAAAAGAATTAAAAACTAAGATTTTCCTGGAGAAAAATCTTGTCTCATCTTGGGGAGTACTAGCTTTTTCTTTTGTTTAATAGATGGATAGGAAAAGTAACAAAAGTTTTAGGATTGTGAGATTTTGTACATGATGGAGCCAGCTTTCTATGGAACATTTTTGGAAAAGAGTAATAGAAAATGTTTTGAGAAAGGGCTGGCATACTATGAGATGAGGGATATTTTGATAAGAATATATGTTTAGATAGAGAAAGCAGGGGAATCTGCACTAGAAGTACATTCTTATTCTCATAAACATTTCCCACTCTAAAATCAAAACAACATAAAGGCTTAAAAATTCACATATAGTGTGCTTGTTTAGATGGGACGTATATTAAGTTGGAATGCTATAGAGATTAACATGGTCCCTGAATAAGGATAAAATATAAATTTAAGAAGTGCTCTATATTTTTAAAAAATAAATATAAATCCATATCACATTTCAAAAAAAGACAAATTTTTCATTCTCAATATTATCATTGAATTAATTTAAATATTTTAATATAGTATAACACAAAATATAATGTTATCTACTGTTCTAAGATAAGATTTTACTATTTGTATCAAGGCTCAGGATACTACAATTTTTTTTTTCAATTAAATACATAGCAGTTCAAAATTAATAGTATGACAATTCACACTAAAAATGAAGTGGATAAAAAATACACATTGATCAAATTGCTACAAGCAAGTGGACATTAGTGTTTTTCTGACACTAAGTAAATTATTTGCAAATAACCTTAAGCTCCTACTTAACATCATAAAAAAGCACATTAAAATGTGGTGAAAGATATTGACACACTAGTAATTATGGTAGATCTATCTCATAGATTAGGGCCAATTTATAAAGAAAGTCATAAAGACAGGAAGTATAGTCCCATCCATGCTATGTCTTGTCCTAGTCATTAACTAATCTGAGATAGAATTTCATTATATCAAGATAAGAGATTTGAATTTTATGATTTTTAAAAGTCAATGACAAAAACATAAATTTATGATGTCCTTGAGCAAACGTTATCTCTCATACTCAGTTTTATCATACATAAAATGAAGTCCTTTCTTATCATTCTGAGGATCCTCTACTGGACAGACAAAATGTATTTGCATTTGAAATAACAAAATAGCAACACTAAATACTACAATCTCAATGCTTTCAATGATCCCAAATAATTCTTGCTGCAGAGCCCATCTCTTTAATAATGATATTCTCCCAGTTATGCTATATGGCTCATAAATTATGTAATACTCCAATTTTGGAGGAACTAAAACTACATATAACCTTCAAAGGTACGTGGTGAACAAAAGTTAACTTCATGTTACCAATGTGAAGATACATATCACAAGCAGGAAAAGATAGAATTATGTATGAATAGGGAAAAAAAAAAGATGGACATTAGCATGTAGCAAGAATGAAAGACAAAAGATGGATGCCTCAAGTGGTACACTGATTGTAGTCCTAAAAGAATAAAAGATGAGTATTTAATCTTGGTAAAATGATGATAGATTTAAGGAGGTATAAAGAGTATGTAATACAAATTAATATAATACAAATGAAGTATTTAAACAAATTATACCTCAGATCCCCCAAAGTATCCACATAAAGCAGTAAAAAAAAAAAAAATAGTGAATAAAAAATAGAACTAGTCCTAATCTCTATACTAGTTGTGTTATTTTGGACAAATCACTTAACATCTCTGAAATTCAGTACATTTATATGTACTTCAATGGAAATAATATTTTCCTGATCTAAAGGCAGAAGAGTGGATCAAATAACATAATGAAATTTCCTGCTAGCTTTAAAAATCTATTATCCTTCTTAAACTGAATCAACTTTTTTTTTTTAAACTGGATAGGGGTTAGAATATATGATGATAGCAAATGCTTATGGAGCATTTTTGCTATATCTACTATTCCAACAAAAATTGTTTGAATAACATAATGATATTCAGCAAAGTAGCTATTTTGATTGCCCTATATAATGCAAAAGAATTTTTAAGGTGAGTCAAGTAGAGGCTGTTAAAATGTTGTTCATAGTGCTGATATTGTGATATTTCATCTTTTTATGTTAGGTTCTCATAAAAAACCTAGCTAAATCTGAAATTTCTCTCATCCTTCACAGAATTTAAGGAGACATTCAATTAAGAACACATCTGTTTCTTTTTCCTTTATAGAAATAGTACAATGGAGGCATCCTTGATGGAATCAGCGCCAGGTACTTTGCTACATGAGAGGAATATAATGGCATTCAATACCTCTTCTTCAGCTGGAGGTTTGGCTATAGAGGGATTGACTTCAATCTACGGTATATGATCAATGACTTTAGCATTGGTTAATAATGATCTATTGAAAACACTATGGAAGTGTTCAGCCCATCTTTCCAGGATAGTGATATTATCACTGAATCAGTGTGACCCCAACAATACTGAATAGTTGAGATGTACCAGAAGTCTCTGATCCATAAATAGTATTTAGAGCAATATAGAAGTATTTTTGGATTGTTGCTGTCAGCATTAAACTGAATCTCATCTGTCTTCTTATTGAGTCAAGAATCCTTCATCTCTCTAACCTTTATTTGCACTTTGCCTTGATGGAGTAAAACACTGCTTTCTTAGAGAGAGATGAACTGACTTGCTGGTAAATCCTATTGAGTTCCCTTCTTTTTTGTTTAGAAGCTTCTGATTTTCCCCATCCTTTTCATCAAACCAATCCAGACTTCTGTTAATGTTCAAGCTCAGAAAAACAAATGTAGTGCTGTACACCAAGTCAATGAGAGCTGTCTACTCCTTTTCTGCTCCTCTATTGCTGTGTGCTGACTCAGCTTTCCTTCCAGGTCAACAATAAATTATTCAGGCATGGAGAAGCATTCCAATCTGTTAACTTTGAATCTCCTGTCAGTCATTTTGCTTTGGGGCCACCACTTTTGTTGAATGAAAATGTTTAACTTGGAGAAGATATGTCTATTATTAGTCTAGTACTTTGAGACATCCATCACCTTTGTCACTCTCACATTCATCCCATTTTTTCCCCTCACAATAACATAGTCTGTTAAGTACCAGAGCTTGATGCAAGGTTGCATCCATAACATTTTGTTGTATTAAGTTAAATGGAAAGACAAGAAAGTCTCTCTCTTAGTCCTTGCTAGCAAGATTTTTGTGAGTTCACCTTAATCTGTTTATCCTTCACCTGAAAAATGGTCATCAACTGAGACTCAGTATGATTTCAGAAAGGACTGATGATGTTTGCTGAGAAAGAACTCCAGGAGAAATACTAGAAGCATTGAATAGAGTCTGTACACAACAATCATCAACTTGACCAAAGGCTTTGAGCTTATGAAAAATCAAGATGAAATTTGGTTGCTCAGAGAAGTTCATCAGTATTATTTTCCAGTTTTGTGATGACATGCTTGCATGAGTTTGAATGAAGCACCATGCCTATTATACTTTCCCAATCATCAATGGAGTAAAGCAGGACTATGTGCTTGATCATATGCTTTTTAACATGATCAAAAATGAGAAAAAGAAGCACAAATGCTGATAACTAATCAAATATTGAACTTTAATAGAATTTTTTCTCTTCTTTACCACTTCTAAATTTTTAACATAATAAATATACAACTGTGAAGCACTAGGAAAGTGCCTAATACAAAAAGTCTAAAATCAAAGTTTTAGCACTTTTTTCTGTTACAAATTCTGTTAACTTTTGAAAATACCATTTAACCTCTCTATGTTTCAATTTTCTTTTCTGTACAATGCAAGTATTTAGTGGAAGGACAAGTAAGGCAATTTTGTTTCTTTTGTATTAAATTTAATATGTGCTTCAAAATATATATATGATAAAAGTTCTCTATTTCATATAAAGTTTTTGCACATAGAAATTTTCATCTTTATTGATATTTATTAGTTTTATAATAAAAATAAAATTCAGGTTAAAAGCAAATACATACATAGAATTCGATGATATGTGAAATTTCAATTCATTATCAGAAATCATTATTAAACACCAATTATATTTAGAGTTTCTTTACATAAAATCCATAGTTATATAAATATATGTACAAAGTCTATAATATTTAAACAAAATTTTAAAAATGCTCTTCATGCATAAATATGGTAAGATTTTTAATTTGAAAAAATGAAGTCAATTTATATATCCCAATGAAGATGGATGTCTAATAAATTATGCTAGGCAAACTACAGATGTATTCACCAACTAAACTGACAAACTAGTAAGAGGGAACCATTGTATAGGAGTTCCTATATAAAGGATAGTTTTTATTTCTTGATTTATCATAGGTAATGAAGAGAGATAATGTGTACTTGCTTTATATGACCACTTAAGTATATGTTACCTTCAACTTCTGAGGACAAGAGTTGACATGTAAAAACAGGAAAAAGGAAGATCCAGGTTCAGTTCTTTTTCTGCCACTAAATAACTCTGTTACTCTGGGTAAGTTATTTAAGTTTGGGGATCCATGTTTGGATCTAAATTTCTTTCTATCTAAAATTTCTAGAACATTTATTCAAGATGGCTGACTGAATGAAGGTACATCACCCATTTCCCATAAACTTACTTTGGCAAAACCAAAGATTGCACCAGAATGAATAATGATCAAGATATTTAATAGTAATTTAAAATAAGTTGCTTCTTTCTGCACAAATTCAGCCAAAATTCTAAAGACAATTGGAAAGGGGGTCACTACTACTACAGATCAACCACAGGGATGGTCCTACCATAATGAGATATCAAAAAAGAGGGGTAGTCTTCATCACTATGGTAGTGAATAAATTTATTGGGGGGGAGAGCTTATTTATGAGGCCAGTCCTGATCAGTAACATGACACTGAAAGATGTATGCAGCACATTTAGTCCATGACAAATATTATATAAAAACAAAACAAAGAATGTTTAATGCCAAAAAATAATTCATGGTGACATGCAAGTTTTCTCATTGGAACTGTTTTAGTATTTACAATAATCATGATGCCATAGATCATATAGCTTGTGCATACATTCTTTCCAATAGTTCTTTCACAGAGTTACATGAATGGTACACAAGTGGCTCACTATCATGGAGGAAGTAGAGGAGCTGAATAATGTTATTCTAGAAATACAATCCACAGCAGCAATTCAATCACAAACAGGAAACAACATAACCAGGAACAGAATTACCACAGTGGTTGCAATCTTCTTCCAATCTACTCCAAAGGAGATGAAAAAAAGTCTATGGTATCTGGTGATTAATAGGAGAACTGGATTTCTAAATTAGTTAGTTAAATTTACAAACTTAATATAGAGACAATATATTGGTGATATAAAGTAGAATAAATTACAAGATGGAATCAGAATCATGTAAATCATGTAATACCCTTGACTTGCTCCTTTTGTCAATGGAAGATATGTGACAATTTTCCCTGATCAGTTAATGTAAGAGCAAGAGTGATTAATTATAGCACAAACCTTAACCATGGACTAATTTTAGAGGAGAGATTTACAAAAGAAATTTAACAAACATAGATAATGTGAAAAAAGTCTAAATAATACAATAATCATCACTAACATCATCTAATATCAAATCTCTGCATTTTAGTGAACCACTTATAATTTCCATTTAATCAATATGTATCATCTTTGACCCCTGATGTTCCATATATTCACTTGGTCTCTGTAAGTATCTTCTCTTATACATTCTGAAATAAGTCTAATTTTCAGGGCAGCTCCAAAGTGGTCTCTTCTTCAATAGATTTGCTCCTCTGGTTCCAAATTACTTTCAGAGTTCCTTAGATGTTTCTGCTAAATTCTTTTACAAAACACATTTTAATAAAATTTAGTACATCCTTCTAAATTTTACTTTTATAATAACTAGTTACAATAACAACAACTGGTGATAACCAGTTCAAACTTTGTGGTTCTGATTTTATCAACAACAAAATTATAAGAGGAATGTAAACTTTGGAACCTATAGTTCACACAGAATTTCAGAGAATTTAGGTTTAAACATATCCCATTAAAATAATTTTGACATATATGAGCATATTATCTTGTTTCCTCAAAATTTTCCATTGCAATTTAAATTTCCCTCTCCCCTTATAAGGACCTTATACTGATAAGGATCTAATCCTGTACATGAAAACATTTTTCAACAGCACTTTTTGCAGATAGATGTTTTCCACTCTTGGATTCAATGGTTACACATATGACTATACTTGAAAAATGATAATTTTACTCCAGTTATAAAAAAAGATCTGGGGTGGGATATGCAAATACTTTATGTAATTAATTCCCAATTGTACATAGAGAATAGTATATGCCAAATGAATTATCTGCAGTGAAATGTTCAATTTTTAACCATTTTTAATGGAATAGATTTATTGACTACTGCTCTCTCAGAAGCCCTCTAAATAATTAGAATAAATTTAAGGCAATCTTCAAATGGTTTGTATGCATTCAGGACACTTCCCTATATACAGGTATTAATCCCAAATTAAATAACAAATCTGAATAAAACTGGATTTCACATTGCATAATTGCACTATGATCATAACTTCTACTGACCACTTGCCCTGATTATAGAAATTTTCTATAAAAGGAAAAAAGTAAGTATGTGATTATAACAGCATCAAAATTGATCCCACAGGTCCAGCCTGAAGACCACAAAGCTTAAAAAATGTAATCCAGAATAAAACATACTTATCTCTGTTTGGTTTCAGTTAAGAGTCTCAATTAGCAACCAAATAAGAGCAAAATTCCACATCATTTTAACATGTAAAAGCCAGATTCAGGATTAACTAGGTGGCAAACATTCATGTTCAAAAGAAAATAACAATGGGGAAACTGAGTCAAGAAAGCTTACCTTCTTCAAGTCATACCAAGTTGATTTTTTTTGACTGTTCTCAGATACTGACATCTACCTGTAGCAGTTCAGGATCAAATTCCCTCTGGGCAACTTAAGATATTTCCCTACAATGGTGAATTATTGACATAATGATCACTCAGACAATCATAATTAAAATTTAATTGAAAATTTCAGAAAATTAAAAATTGAAAACTTAGAACATTATCAATTACAATCCCATAGGATTTTTACCACAAATATCAAATTTCACTAATTGCAGCTTAGGGATCAATATAGTAATTATTATCTCATATTATTGGAATGGGCAGTAAAAGTATACTAGACCACACATACACATACATACACACATGCGCACATACACACCCATTCATTTAACATCTTTCTCTTGTATTTTTTTCTTGATTTTCTCTTGTATTTCTTTTCTTCCCCTTCTCCTTGAGTTTTAAAATCACTTCTATATTATAAACAAATTTGTAAATCAATTTATTGCTTAGGAATTTTATGTCACTACCTATGACCTGTTAAACAGATGGTCTCAAGATATTCTGCAAGTCTACAAACAAGAAGATTTTTTCAAGGTGTTTTCTTTTAACTTTATCCCACAAAGTAATTATCAATTCTTCCCATTTTTTCACATTGAACACAAATTCTAACCAAACATACATAAGCAAAAAGCTGCAACTTATGCTAGATGTCTGTACATACCACACTATTAGACATACAATTACATAAATCTCCTAAAAAAATTGGTATTCCTTTTCCCCCATACCCCAACATAAGCCAGGGGTTCTCTTTAAAGAATTAAAACCTTCCCCTGGAATAATATAGCATCTCTACTTGGAGAATGAAAATTCTCCAAGGCTTTGTAAAGAAAACTTTTGGCCTTCCAACAGGGATATCTTAGGAAAAACAAAACATTCTTCCAAATTTTAAAATAAGGTTTAACTCTTCAAGCTTTAAAGAAATTCTAAGATTTAGTTAGATGTAAGGGATCCTCATGGGAATACAAAAATAAATTATCTAAGGAACTACCTAAAATGATTTTTCAGGTAATTTATCAGCCATTTCCAAACAATCTTCAGTTCGCTGAGTTTTTCTTTCTCCATCTTTCTCTCATATCCCCTCTGATTCAGCTGCAGTCAGAAAGGGAAAGTTCACACTATTATGATAGTAATAGGTTCTATTTGTAGGAGCTTATTTACAAGGCTGGCCCTAGGCATGGTAGGACAATGTTAATATAATAAATTGTTGTAACATTTGTTGAAGAGAATGAAAACAAGTCACTATAACTCAACACATACAGAATAGCAAGTGAAATTGTGCCTGTGTTTTTCAAGAGGCTGAACTTTTATAATCCATGCTATTTTTTACTTTTGCCTTCGTTTAAAATCTAACAGAATAATGTTCTATAAAAATTATGTTCTTTGTTTTGTAAATATATTATTTTTGAAGATACAGATGAATGGATTGTGTTTTTATAAATAATAATTACATCTTATATTTTCATATTTTCAAAGTGCCTATATAGCATAGGAATCAATGTCATATAAATATATACCTCTCAAAGGAAAATTATTGTTATATGCCTGAATGATGGCTGACATTAGTACTCTCTTCTCTAGAAATGAAGAATTAAAAATAACCTCTACTCCTAGAATTTCACTTTCAATTGAATGTGGCAATGGCTTATCATCACCAACTCCTCCAATTCAACTATGTAGACTCAGAGAAGCTTAACAGCAAGATTTAGATTTTGTGAAGGGATATTATCTAATCTAGCATCATTGATTTACAAGTGGAATGTGGGTTTCAGAGAATTTAAGTATCTTGTTCAAAGTCCTACAGGTAGTACACAAGTAGTAAGCCGCTTTCAAGTAGTAAGTAGTAGAATTGGGATTTGAACTTAAATGCTCATTTTTCAAATGTAGCATGTTTACTACTTATGTGATCATATGCTTATATCCCTGATATTAGTTAATTAGAATGTCCAGTTTCCCTAATGTATTGTGACATCTAATATTTGGCTAATGTATAAAATTGATAAGTATTTGAAAGTTTGAAACAAATAAAGTCTTTTTCAATGTGTTCAACTTTCACTATTTTGGTTTACAATTCATCTTGAATATAGCATCTCAAGAAAAATGATATGTAAAAATTCCTGGTAAACTGTCAAGTGCTATTGAAATGTAAGGTGCTATTGCCTTGTTATTACATTAAATATCATTGCTAACACTTTATCAAGAAGTTATTTTTCTTTTAAATATGTGGTTTTAAAAGGCTTGACAAGTTGCTAAATGTAATTGTATTGTATCACAGGTCAAAATATTTACCAGTGAAATGAATCTCATTTTATAAAGGATCAATTTTGAAAAGATGGTTTACTTGACTAAAATTCCTGCCAAACTTTGCTAGAACACATGTATTTGTTAAGTGAATCTACATCTTTTTAGTAAATTATAGCTATTCTCTGGTTACCAAAACTCTCATTAAATATAAAATGGCCAGTTGTCCACTGTTTTCATGCTACTCCCATCTCCATTTAGAGCATATGAAACAGCGATCAACACCTCTTGTACTGCTACTACTGATTGATGACTTATATAGGAAGCTACCAGACTGGACTTTCTTCCTTTTACATAAGCAAATTCTGTTTGTATGACTATTCCCTTCATCATTACAATTCAAAACTTCTTCATATCTTTTTTATCTTTTATGAATGTTGTGCATCTATGTCCATAAGTTATTCGTATAGTATCAATTCAAACATACTGGTGACCTTCTTTTAAATGTTTCAGGGAGATCAATACCGCATTCTGACCCTATATATTTATGGTTTGTCATTTTTAATCCAATAGTACCACTTCTTTTCCCTGTAATAAATATCATCAATATTGTATTTTATTTCATTAATTTTACCCAAATCATGACTGGTAACAAATTTGCAAACTGCTCACACCTACCATGTACCTTTCCATGAAATGTCAGGTACTTGTAATATGTTTTCTCCCAAAATAGCATTGTGTCATGGTTTGTAGGAGAATATTTCTGATAAGGGGATGGTTTTTTGTGAAAGTCCACTTATTCAAAGCCTTAAACAATTGTCCTAAACCAATGCAATTCAATCATATCTCTTCCTACTTTTGTCAACAATACCTATCTAAAATAGAGACATGCTTGTGTGTATATGTACATATTTACACATGAATGTGTAAATACACAGTTAATAAATGCTTTTTGACTGTTAGAAAAAATAAGTTGAGAAAGAGATTGTGAACAGAGTTTTGGTGTGAGTTTTAGAGTAATTTGACATGATTTACAACCTAAGTTTTATATATATATTTTATAAATATACCTAATTGTTAAAAATTTCCTTGATGAAATTTTAAAGTGCCTCAGGAGTTAAACTGGAAATGAGTATGATGTCATTTGTAAACAGAAGTTTTACTATCTGTAAATAAAAGCCTTACCATCTACAGGTATCTCATCTATTTGGACTTTGTTCAGAAATTATATGATACTTTGAAAAATTAGCTGAGAATATATTTTCTACCTAATCTGACTCAGTGGATTGTTTAATAAGCCTATTAATATTGTTTCATCAATCAGAGGACCCTAAGTAATTATAAAGTATTCATGGGAGATTCCTTGTTTTAGGAAAATCTTTAAGAATACATTTCATTCCACTAACAAAATTGCTCCCTTCAAATCAATAAATAAGACATTAAGATAAATTAGCTTCTTATATTCTCTAAGCCTCTCAGTCACTGGTGTGGCTTGGAAATTTGTAGTCAGCTTTAAAAAATCACTTTTAAAAGTTCTCTGGTTCCTTGTTATGTTTTCTTCCAGAATATTCTGAATACAGCACAGACCTTAAAGATTTTATAAAAATGGAAAAAATAAGCAAATGGTCAGTAGTGATTCATTTGTATTACTGTGGGGTGGATAGGTAGAAGCATTTTTTGCCTTTCCATTCTTTTAGAATCTTTCTCTGAGATTCATTGAGAACTGATCCCATGTTGCCTTGAGAGATAAATATGTTTGAGCACAGATTTTTCTGTATCTAATTACTCAGATTCAGCTGCATTTTAAAATAATTTTCTTACTTGTCATTGCAACTTTCTTATATATAGGAAGTGGAATACTCAGGTGGCAGATTCTATCTCTTCTTTACCATATGTCATTTTCAGTCAGTTTCTATTGTTGTCAAGTAAATAAATGAGCAAAAAACCTCTAACAGGTCTATTTGATTTTCTATCTGTTGCTTCTCTTGTTTCATCTAAAAGTGCTAGCAGGATTATCTATCTTATGTTTAACACTTTGTAAGAACTTTCTAAATTTATTTTTTTATAATTTTGAGAGGAGATGATTCTCATAACCTTCCACTTTTCATCTCTATAACAAACTACAAATGAGATCATATAAATTGATATTGTCCTTGACTTCCATGTGTCATTACTTAGACAAAACATTAAATGTCTCATGACTTAAGCTTTCACTGAGACACATGTTGTGGCAACAGTTTTGTATCAATTCTCTTTATGCAATCTTTCCTTGGGCAATCTCACTTTCTCTTATAAATGCAGCTACCACTTATATACAGAAAATTCCAAACCTGTATCTTTAACTTTGAATGCTCTTTGGATCACCAGAAAATCTTTTCTAATCATCTATGTATGCCCCACAACATCAAGTTCAACATGTTCCAAATTGAGACTATTATAATTCCACATAACTGTCACTTTCTGATTTCATTATTTCTATTGCCATCATTTCCCCAGAAATCCATAAAATATAAGCTCCTTTAGAATAGAGACCTGTCTTAGTTTTTATCATTGTCTCTCTAGTGCCTTTTATACTACCAGGCTCAATGGACACTTAAATGCCTGTGGAATTAAATTAAATAAAGATGTGTAAAGT
This sequence comes from Antechinus flavipes, assembly GCF_016432865.1. Classification (NCBI taxonomy): domain Eukaryota; kingdom Metazoa; phylum Chordata; class Mammalia; order Dasyuromorphia; family Dasyuridae; genus Antechinus; species Antechinus flavipes. The sequence goes on along the minus strand of NC_067399.1, from coordinate 286,090,197 downwards.
CCCTTCTCCTTCAATTAGTCAAAAAACATCTACTGTTAAGTCCACTTCCACAATGTCTTTCCATCTGTTCCTTCTACTACAAACACCCTTATCATTTGACTAGAATATAGTGTAGCCTTGATATGGGTTTTCTTCTTCCATTATTTCTTCACTCGAATCCATTCTTCATACCACATACTCCATGGCTCTCTGTGTAGGTGTCTTATTAAACTATTAGACTTTAACAATCTAGTTAGCAGGAGGAATCTTGTCACATCTAAACTATATATTGCTCCCAGTAAATAGTTGAGTTCCCTGCACAGAGTGGTGCTTAATAATAATAATTGTTAAGGTTTTTAGATTTCTCTGAATTATGATGGTACTGATAATGTTTTAACATGTATTCAATTTTTCTACTTTCAGGGTTAACAGTTTATTGTAATTTATCAACAGCAGTTACTAGAACTATATGTAGTTCTGTTTTCCCAGCACTAGAGTATTTATTCTGATCAGTCAATGATCCACCTGCACAGAGATAGTAGATTCCAAAATTATTATTATATATGCAACCAGTTTGTTATTTTAGACAATATAATTTTACAGAACAATACCATTCCCCCTCCATGTGTATATGCATACAGAAGGTATATTTTAATTCATTTCTGAGCCCAACAGAAAGCTTTGATTATGGTTGAAAAGAATAGAAGTTTTAGTAATATGCTCATATCAAAGAAACTGAATGGTGGGAATCATGAAATTAAATTGGATATATGTAAAAGTCTTTGCTGGCCATCTTGAAGCCTCTGAAAATGACTAGAGGAAATCTTTTCAAATACCAGCATTCAACAGAAACTATTTTGATTATTCATCCAATCTTATTTTTTCACTGTTACTATTGTCAAGAGAAAAGGTGTCTTGGTGTAGTGGATAGAGAGCCATCCTCAAAGTCAGGAGGACTTTGATTCATGCCCTTACTCTGAAACACACCAGTTGTGTCCACAATATTTCTCAATATTTTAGGCATCTTTCTAAATTTGAGTTTTATATAAGAAATTGATCTACATGGCAAGAAACTAGAAACTGAGTGCATGCTCATCAGTTGGAGAATGTTTGAATAAGTAATGGTATATGAATGTTATGGAATATTATTGTTCTTTAAGAAATGACCAACAGGATGATTTCAGAGAGGCTTGGAGAGACTTATATGAACTGATGCTGAGTGAAATGAGCAGGACCAGAAGATCATTGTACAGGGCAACAGCAATATTACACGATGATCAGTTCTCATGAATGTGGCTCTTCTCAACAATGAGATGATTCAGGCCAGTTCCAATAGTTTTGTGATGAAGAGAGCCACCTTCACTCAGATAGAGAAACATGGGAACTGAGAGTAGTTCACGACATAGCATTCCAACTCTTTTTGTTGTTGTTTGCTTGCATTTTATTTTATTCACCATTTCCTTTTCTAGTTTGATTTGATTTTTCTCGTACAGCAAGATAATTGTATGGGTATGTGTGCATATGTTGAATTTAACATATATTTCTACCATATTTAGCATATGTTAGACTACTTGACATCTAAAAGAGGAGGGTGGGAGAAGCGGGGAATGGAACACAGGGTTTTACAGGGGATAATGTTGAAGAATTATCTATGTATATGTTTTGAAAAATATAAACCTTTAATTAAAAAAATAAAATAAAATAAAGAAGCTGATCTACATTGATAGAGAGAATTCCTTAAATAAATGAAGTAATATCCATATCTTTCTAGTGCAGCTGAAATTTTCTTGATATTAGTCACCAGAAATGTATGATTTTTCAATTTTATTTTGACTTAAGAAAACACACTTAGATTAACTTAAGAAATTCATTATCTATTTCTATGAGAAAATGTTTTCCAGGTTCCAAAAAACAACTTAAATTTCTGAAAACCAAAAAGTTTTCTATTTGGAAACTTACACTTTCCAGAGCACTGACTAATCCCCATGTAATCAAGAAGAGTGAATGTATCTCCCTCCTTACATTTTAGCATACATTCACAAAATAATCTAATTGTGTGCATCATCTAACCAGTCATTAGAGGTTTCTTTCCAATTGGTTCAGTTTGGTGCCTATATTTTACTTTTCTAAGAACCCCATTTAAAATTAATATTTTCAAAACTATCAAATAAAAGAAGAAATTTGTAATCAACTTAACATATTGTCCTATATTTAGACAATAACAATTGTTATTCCTTATTATTTCACAAAATCATTGATACATATCTAAAAGGAACCTTAGTATTCATATAACTCAGTCCTTTATTTAATTTAATAGATGAGGAAACTAAGATACAGACAGATCAAATAACTTGCTCAAGGTCACAAAGTTATTTGATGATAGGGATAGAATATGGAATAAAGTCCCCTTTCTCTAAATCTGGAATCCTTTTTATTCTACCATGCTGCCTCTCTCATTTATAGGCCTTTAGTAAAATTATCATTCTTTCATCTCTTCATCTTATGTTGGTGTTTAAAGTTCCTCTGACATATAATAATATATTCATTTTTCATAAATGGCCCTCTATCTCCTATCCTGGCTTAGAAATGATCCTTATTTCTCAACTTCTATAGCTTTGAAACAAACAATTTAGCCAATTCCACAAATCCATTTGTACTCACAAATTCTGGAATCTAAAGCCCTTCACAGCATATTTTCCAAACTACCTTTTCTGTTTTCATATACATTTCACTACTTCACACATTAGATTTCTTCCTATTCATCATACATTCATCTCCCATCTCTATGTTTTTGTATAGAATATCCCCCAATGTTGAAATGCATTCCTTCCTCACCTCTGCCTCTTAGAATCCTTAGTTTCCTTTTAAGTCCATCTCAAATATTACCTTCTATATGGGGCTTTTCTCAATTCTTATTCATTCACCAGCTACCAGTGCTTTTCTCCAAAAATTTACCCCATATGAGTACATTTTGTCTGAATGGAATATGAGGGTCTAAATCTACATGGTTTTTGTTTTTATATCTGTATGCCTAGCATAGTAGTGACTACATCATAGCTGTTTAACAAATATTGTTGTTGCTGTTATTATTGTGTTGATTAGTTGGAAGTGGTCGATGTGATTGTCTCCTTTAACCTCCACTAGGATTGTGATTAAGATGGCTCCTGCTTTTGCCTAAGCTTCCTTGTGTTTAAAGCAACAAAGAAAGTAATATAGTTGAACCATGGAAATGACAACTTAGCAGCTATTTTCAGTAGCTAGAGAAGGAAGGAGAGCACTGACTTTTCTTCCATGTAGGAGTTGCCATTGACCAGTCTGAAAAAGAAGGGAAATAAGCTTTTGGGAAACTGGTCTTTATATACTATCAAAATAAAAAAAATATGGGAGATAATGAGAAATATATTGCCCATAAGTTACTTCTCTTTGATAGATAGATAGATAGATAGATAGATAGATAGATAGATAGATAGATAGATATAAATTTATTTTTACTGGGAGTGTTTACTGGGAGAAAGTACTCTTCTTGTGCACCAAACTATGCTACTGAAGTACCCAAAATCTACATAGGGACATGACAAATGAGATGTCATAAGATCAAGAAAGACTTTAGACTGTCAGGGTAAGATTTTATGGAGTCCTGATGCATAATTTCACTAGGACTATTATTAAACTTGAAAATCTCTTGAATAGAAAGACAATTCTATCTTTATATATAGTGATCACCTAAAATGTGCAAGGTACTCTAAAGGTCAGATAGACAACTTTATCACTGTGCACTAGAAGTGTACAATGTAAAAACAAAGTTATTACAAATTATGAAGGAAAATCACTATCAAAATCTTCTTTGAAAATCTGTTCTTATTTATGCATTTTTCCAATGCTCCCTCCTCGTTGGTATTATTATATATAAAGAATGAAAGGGCAGAATATCTTACAATCACAATATAAAGAGAATTGTTGTGAATTTTTCTAAGTGCTCTGATTTCTTTCATCTGAGATTGTTATTTTAATGGAGAGACATCTACAACTCATATTTTTTTTTCCTGGAATGCATATTCTACTTCTCTGCTGTCACTGTGTTGTGTTTTTAGAAGTCATACATTGATCTAATTTTCAGGCACTATAGATTTCCATAGGGGTAGAGCTCTTCATTCCCCCTCCGTTTTTATATTAATACACTTACATCTATAGAAAATTGAACTGTGGCACCAGTAATGATACCTGCCTCTGCATTATCTCAGAAATATACTTGTATAACTGAGCACAAAAAAAGACATTCAGATTATTGACATTTAAGCATAAAGAATGCAAGACTGCCATTATTTACGAGTGGTTTATTACCTCCTTTTATGAATAGATGTAAAGAAGTTTGTTAATTATATACTGCAGAGGCGGAGAAAGGATTCTTATACCTTTTGAATGGCCCCTTTTCTATATAATTACCTCTAAAGACAAGCATCTTTGCACCATCATAGCTACAATAAATGTATATTCTTGAGCAAGTTTCATGAATATGAGTTAAGTACCATGGCTGTTTTTTTTAAAAAACTTTGATAATCTGAAATATAAGAAACATAAGAGTTAGCCAAAAGAGTTTTAAGTGTGTAAAAATTCCTTATTGTGAATAGTTATAAGGTCACAGAATTGTTATAATTGTCAGTCAACAAGCTTTTATCAAAACATTACTAAGTCAGGCACTGATCTATATGCTGGAGATACAAAGAAATATAAACAACCCCTGACCTAAAGTCACATATGTTCTAATGCATGGAAGGGAAAAATATGTAAACAATTATGTGCATATATATGTTTATATCTACATGTATACATGTATGTGTGTATATTCATATGCTTGTATATGCATGAGATTTTGGTGTATATACACATATGTATGTTTACATATACACATACACATACATACATACATACATATAATATATATAAATAAAAATATATTGGAAGTTATTCCCAGGGGAACACTTTGACAGCTGAAAGAACCAGGCAAGATCTCTTGCAGGAGGTGAAACTTGAAATGAATCTTGAAGGAAATTAGATAAAGATGAAAATTATATTATCCTAACTATTATAAATACCAAAATTAACTACAAAGAATGCGTGAAGGATATATGTATTCAGTAAAAGAACTGATAAATAGAAATACATATAAAATAATTTTACACATACATAGATACACACACACACACACATATATATACATACATACATATACATACATATTTGCTTCTGATTGGTAGCCATCTCAAAGGTAGGGAGTAGGAAATAATAAAAAAGTGAAAAGAAGAAATGTACATGATAACTTTATTATATATTTAAAAGAAATAACAAGTTGTATACAATAGATTTGCAGTTTCACATGCAATCACTTTTTGAAAAACTTCTACTAATTTATTGAAATATTTATTTTGTTTCCTAAATTAAAAATAAAATACATAATAAGAAAGATGAGGGATAGATCATTCCAGGCACTGAGATCAGCTATGAGTGCAAAGACATGGGTAAAGAGATAGAGTCTTCTCTGGGGAACTCAAAGTAATATGTAGTCAGTGCAGTACACTGATCAGGGAGATGATATTGTAGCTGTGTGACACTGGACAAGTCACTTTATCCCAATTGTTTCAGTAAAAAAAAAAAACCTACATTGGTTGTTGAATTGAGAATATTTTAGAATGAGAGAGAACTTAAAGCAGGAAGACGAGAATGTTTTTCTAATAGTCTAGGTAGGAGGTGAAGAAACCTGCATTTTGGTTGTGGTTGTGAGAGTAGAGAGAAATATATAAAGAGATCAGTGATATTGAAAAGATAGAAACAAAATTTGGCAATGGATTAGATATGTGGAATGTATGACTGGGCAGATGGTAGTGCTTTGGAATTACTAAAAAGTTTGGAAGAGGGAAGTATTTGGTGGAGAAGTATGCAGAGAAACAAAATAAAAGTTTTGTTTGGAATATTTTGATTTTGAGATTCTTAGGGGTTATATAATTCAAGATGTCCAAAAGGTAGCATATAAGTCACAATTGTAACTCAAGAAAGAGATTATGGATGGATATTTGCATTTCAGATTCATCTAATCAGAGATAAACAAATCCAGGGAACAGGATCTAGAGAAGAAAGATCATGCAAGAGGAGAAATTGCACAGCAGTACTAAAGGATACAAAGAGGTAAAGAAGGCTTGGGCAAAAGCTATTAGATTTGTGAAGTAAGAAGTCATTAGTATTCTATTGAATGATAAGGTCAGAAGTGACATTGTAAAGAGTTTAAAGAGGGTGAGAGAAGTGAAAGAGGGCCCACTGTAGTAATTAGGAAGGGGGGAGAAAAATATAGGATAGAGATAGAAAACAAGTGAAGATTTTTAAAGATGTGGGAAACACTGATATGTTTGCACACCAGACTGAGATCTTTCTACTATTTCCTCCAACTAATAAAGCCTGTGGATATATTCCAAAACATTCATCTTTGCCAAATTCTACAGGAACAACAATATTAGTGTAAGGATCCAGCCTAAGATTACAAAGTATCAAGGTTAGGTCTGAATTTTTTCAATGAAATTGATCCTTTTTATAAAACCCAATGTTCAATATTTATTTAAAAATAAAAATACCTAGATTATTTACAGTATAATTTCTATAGAAGAATTATAAGAGAATACAAAATAGATGCACACACAATAAAATGGTATGAATAGCTTTCAGAATAGCATCGTAGAAACTCAAATAAGAAGACAGTATCCAGGAAGAGAGGCTTAATGTAGCAGAATTCAAGAAGAATGAAGGTTGTGAAAAGATCATCATATTTAGCAATTGAGATCACTTCTAGGAAAAAAAAAAAAAGCCTAGACTATTAAGGAAAAGAATGAGGAAAAAAAAAAAAGAAATGAAGGGGGGGAGTACTATTTTCAGACCTGTGTTCCCTCTCAGCTCTTCTCTCTCTCTTGTCTGATAGGAAACACAGACAGACAATTTGCTTTTCTACTATTCAGAGAACTAGAAAGCAGTAGTTCCCTCCTTTTCCTTTCAGCTTTTCTTTTAACTCTAGTCACTATGTGAAAAGAAAAAAATAGTTCTTATCTTGTGGACAGAGAAAAAATAATATATAACTTTTCCTCATTTCTCCCTTCTCTCCTCATCTCCTTTTGGAGCTGGCACGCCTCTGTGGCTTCATAACAATGTGGAATGCTCAAATAACCCGGGAATGTTTTCATTCTGTTTCATTCACTAGAATAATTGTATGACTCGATCTTCATTACTATTAAAAATTATATTTTTAATTTGAAGTCTCTCTATTGGAGATATGACTAGAACCTTGACACTTTGCAGGCTTAAGTTGGATCCTCACTCTAATACTTACTCCATTAGAGTTACAGATATTTTTAATGATTTGCCATTTTCAACTGAATTAGAAATTTCCCTAGGTCCTTATTTTAAAATCCTAATTAAATATTTCTCCTGAAGTATCTCTCAACCAAATGTCATACCTGTCTATTCACTGGCGTTCGACCAGATGAGCACCCTGATTAAAATAAAAAACTACAGTGGAAAGAGAATTTGGAATCAAAGGACCAAGGTTCAAATTTGAGATCTGCCACCTATTGCCCCTGAAACTTTGATCAAATCATTTAACCATACTGGGCCTTAATTTCCTAATCTCTCCAATGAGTATTATGGACTTGCTGTCTTCTAAGAGCTACACATGAGCAATAAAGATGTTTAGAATAGTTTTATGATAAGAAAAGTGAGTTGTATGCACAAATCTCATTCTGGATTAGTGTTAAAACCATTTTTTAAATTAACAAATATATCAGCATGAATTTACTTTTCAGGAGAAACTAAGGATACCATTAACATATTCATTCAACAAACATTTGCTACATACATATTATATGCCAAATACTAGGTCAGGCATGAAATAAAACCTGGAAACAATAGCATAGTTTTGCAAATGCAAAAAACTCTATTCTTTTCTTTTCTTTATTATAGCTTTTTATTTACAAGTTATATGCATGGGTAATTTTATAGCATTGACAATTGCCAAACCTTTTGTTCCAACTTTTCCCCTCCTTCCTCTCCCTCCCTCCCCCAGGTGGCAGGTTGACCAATACATATTAAATATGTTAAAGTATAAATTAAATACAATATAAGTTTACATGTCCAAACAGTTATTTTGCTGTACAAAAAGAATCGGACTTTGAAATAGTGTACAATTAGCCTGTGAAGGAAACAAAAAATGCAAGCAGACAAAAATATAGGGATTGGAATTCTATGTAGTGGTTCATAGTCATCTCCCAGATTCTTTCGCTGGGTGTAGCTGGTTCAATACATTACTGCTCTATTGGAACTGATTTGGTTCATCTCATTGCTGAAGATGGCCACATCCATAAGAATTGATCATCATATAGTATTGTTGTTGAAGTATATAATGATCTTATGGTCCTCCTCATTTCACTCAGCAAAAAAATCTCTATTCTTTAAAAGGTTGCATTCTATTATAGGAAAATGATATGTAGAAAGATACACAAATATAAAATTCAAACAAGGAATTTCTGGAGGAAAGTGTATTAAAAAATTAGAATCCTTTAGGAAATCCTACTTGAACTTATCCTAAGAGGAAACTAAAGGTTCAAAGGAATGGAAATAAGGAGCAAAAGCATCCTAGCATGGGGACAGCTTTTGCAAAGGTACAGAGACAGAACATGGAATATTATATATGAAGAGCAGTAAGTAAGCCAGTTTGAAGGCAACAAAGACTATGTAAAGGAAAATATTGCTCAATAAGCCTGGAAAGGAAGAATGAAGTCAAAATGTAAAGGGATTTAAATGTCAAAACGAGATTGTCATTCAGTTGTGTTTAACTCTTTATGTATTCTTTTGAGATTTTCTTGGCAAAGCTACTGGAATAGTTTACCAGTTTTTTCTCCAGTTCATTTTACAGATAAGGAAACTGAGACAAAGAGTGTTAAGTGATATATCTAGAGTGCAAAAGTAGTGTCTGAGACTTGACTTACATTCAGCAAACTAAGTCTTCCATATTCCAGGGCCTATAATCTATTCACTGTGCTACCTAAGAGTGGTACATCAAAGAGAGTAGCTTGTATCTTATCCTAGAAGCAGTGGGGAGCCACTGGAGCTTTTAAAGCAAGAGAGAAGTATGATCCAGCAGTTTATTTTGGATTATAAATTTGGCAAATATTTAGAGGATTGGAGAAAAGAGAACCAGGAGGAGAAAGATTAGGAGAGCATCAACTAAAGTGGTGGAAATGTGAGTTGAAAAAATAGAGTACAAGAAATATAAAAATTGTAAATAAAATACTTGGAAACTAATAAACTATGACAGATGAGGAAGAAAGAAGATTCAAGAATGACTAAGTTCAGGAATCTGTGTGACTAGAAACATGATATTATCAACAAAAAATGTTGAAGTTGAAAAAAAAGGAAGGATTTGGGAGAAAAGGTTTTGGCTTATGTTTTCCAACTGTAGAGTTTAAAATGTTTGATATAGCACCAGCCCTGAAGTCAGGAGGACCTGAGTTCAATTCTGATCTCAGACACTTAACACTTCCTAGCTGTGTGACCTTGGGCAAGTCACTTAACCCCAATTACCTCAGCAAAAAACAAAAAAAAATTTTTTTAAAGATGTTTCTCCTATTGGACATGCATTGTGGACAAACCAGTAACAAAAAATTATAGCTTGAGAAACCCAAAGGCTGACTTTGTATATATGGGAGTAATGCATAAACAAGGCAGTTGATTCTATAGGGATTGATGATATAACCAAGAGAGAGTAGAGACAGAGTTGAGAATATGATCTAAGATAGATCTCCTTGATTCTTCCATACATTGGGGCAGGACAAAGTTTGTAATCCATCAAAAGAAACTGAGAAAAGACCAGATTAGTAACCACAATGAGCTACATTTTGACATTGAAGATTTGCTTTTGTTCTCTAGCATGAAAGACCAAACATCTATATTCTGAATATTGTGAGTATTCATCATAATTCCATAATAAATCTAATTTATCATCAATTAGCAATAATAGTTGACATTTATAGAGTGCTTTAAAATTTGCATTAAATTCAATATACTGCCTGATTCAAGTCTTAACACAATTCTATGAAAAGAAATTAATATTATTATTCTCATTTACAGATAAGGAAATTGAGAGTTCAAGAGAGTAAATAGCTTGTTCAATGTAACATAATTAATAAAGAATTGGAGATATGACTAGAACCTGTATTTTCTTGACTTTAGGTTCAACATTCTATCCACAATGCCATACTGCTTCTAAAGCAATTTGCATTTCTGTACTTTAGAAAATACTCAAATTTTAATGAAGTCAAGAAAAAATTAAAAGAATTGGGAGGGAAAAAAATTCATAAATTATCCAGGGGATTGTTTTTTAATTAATTAGTATTAATAATATTGTTAACATCAGTGTTGACACTAGGTACCCCTGGTTCCCTTTGCCTTAAGGCCAGGGATGTTCCATTTCATCTCTTCTCAGGATTCTCCAGTATCCATAAAGAGTTTAGCAGTTGAGTGCTCATCCTCTTGAACACCATATCCTCTCAGACTCTAAAGGGAACAGCTCTGAATGCTTAGGTCCTGGCTCTCTGCCATTTCTAGAGCCATTTTCAATTTGATCTGTTTTTACAAAAGAATATTTACCTAAAAACATAAACAAAAATGTGCAATTTAGCTTAACTCATTTCCTACAGAATACAGTCCTATGTCCAGTATAAAATCCCCATCAGGTTCAATTCCCAGTCACAAAATGTTTCAAGGCTTCTGGACTGACTTGACTGACTTCACTATCCTGTCTAGAATGCTGGCTCCAAGCTCATCACAGCTCATACTTCCTGTTCTACCAGGATTGCTTCCCATACCTGAAAAACACAAATATCTTCCAAACCATTTCCCCTTTCAAGGCAAAATCCTTCCCTTTTCAACAGTCCAATTTATAGAACCCATGCAGTAGGTAAAAGTGCAACAGGAAGTACATAAGAAGAAAGAATGGCTGAAAGGGAGCAGCAGAAAAAATGTAGGACAAAAGCAGTAAAAAAGAGAAATGACTAGCTCAGTGTCCTCAATTTTAGAGATGCAGATAATTAATGAAAGTAAGTTATCCCTATCCATTTGATAGGGCATTCAGAGGCCTCCAAGAATATCCAATCTAGATATTCTCCAAAGACCCCTTAAGGAAACCTCCATGTTGAAGGAATTTAGCCAACCCAAACAAGCTCAGGTCATCCTACAATAATATCATAGTTGTTTGTTCTTATTTTTCTTAGAGTGAATCAGATATTCCAAAGTATACTAAAAGTTTGGATATAATCTACTAATATTAACAATCAGAAGTCTAATTCATCCTGAAAAGGATAAATGCATATTTCAGAAGTGAATGGAGAGCCTTGTAAAGGTCAATTTCTTTCTGCCTCCCACACACACTAAGAATTTGTCATTTGATTGCAAAGCCTACTTAATGCTATCACTTTTTAAAGCAAGAAGGGCACCAAATTTTATTGCACTGATGAGAGGAAATTGATTCATATTACAGTATTTCTGTCAAATTATGGAACTAAGAGGATATGTCCTAATTGATTAAGTTTAATAATTCACTAGCAGTTCAATAAAAGTGATAGGTTTGAAATATGGTGATTTTCAAAGATAGAAAAATTTAATTTCTTCTAATGATTACAGTAGCTCCTGATGACAAATCAAAAGCTTTTACCAATTTCCTGAATATTAAGGTACTTTTTAGTCTAAGTACAAGCTTATGGCTTTGGGACTGAAAGGGACCTTAGAGATCATCTGATCCAACTCCTTTATCACACAGAAGAAAAATTGATGCAAAAAAAAAGCTTAATTGACTTGCTCCATGTCACAAACCCATCCCTATCAATTGCCTATCAACTTGTCACACAAAGAGAAGACAAGCCAGTCTAGGTGAAGCAGCAAAACATCTTGAGAGAGAGAATATAGTTCCTATAAAAGCTAAGTCAAACGATCACCATCAGTTTGACAAATGTATATCAAGACTTTGATAGGAATATCTCTGGACCCTGACTCCAATAGACTTGAGCATAGGAATGCTTCCAATCCATTGTCTTCAAACATCATCCTAGGGAGCAACTTTTTTCGAAGTACAGCCTGGCATTTGCTCCTGCATGTGCTACAGCCACTGTTATTAAAGATTTACAAAACAAAAGTCTTGCTTTGGTAAAATGATTCAACATCAGAAATTGGTATAATTTTATCAGTATGTAACAACTAGCCTATTTTTAGGCTTTCACTTCCATAAGTGACTCCATGTTTGATCACTGATTAACCTGCCTATGTACTATGTTGGTAGGCTAAGGAATGCACAGTTAGCAAACCATTAGTTTAGCAAACTTAATTTAATGAAGGTTTATAAGATTAAGAGATTTTACTCTTCACAAATATTGTTAGTTGATAATGTGGGGTAAGGGTTCTCATCCTAGATTCCTTGCTGACTAACTGCTTCTTAGATCCCATCCACTAAATCCATGGGAATCTGCCAAGCAATAAAAATCAAATTTAAAATATCTTATCAAACGATCTGGAGTCTCACTGAGAGTAAACATCTGAATGTATCCCTCCTCCAAGTCACTGTTCTGTGCCTTTGGTCAAGTGCTGGCACACCTGTGAATAAAAGAGGGCTGTAGTTTTTTGAGAATCTAGTTGTTTCTTAATATCTCCTCATCCACAATTTCTTCACACAGTAGAAATGACATTAAATAAAAGACATTAGCATTTTCTTTGATACTATTCCCTAAGAACAATGTTCTTTTCCATTTTATTTGTAGTTGAACCTGTTTTGTCTTCCCCATTAGAATATGAGTTCCTTGAGAATAAGGACTGACTTCCTTTGCAATTTATCCCCAAATGTTTAACATAGTGCTTTGTTCATAGTAAGCAATTAATAAATGCTTTATTATGCATTCATTCATTTATCCATTCATTTGTAAAAATAGCTTAAATATTCAAAAGTCTTAAACTGAATGGGTTATGAATTAAAACATTCTTGTAAGCAATATTGTGTCTTAAAATATAATCATTCAAAAAAACATAGTAAGACTTGTAAAAAACAAACAAATAAACAAAAGAAGTGGAACCAAAACAACAATATACACAGAACACTCACTAAGGTAGGAAAAAACAAGATTTTGTTTCACTATATGGGAATTTAGAGACACCTTGTAATCCTTCAGCAAAAAATAAAAAAAAAATTAAAAATGTAATACCTTTTAACAAGATTAGTTAAAAAAGAAAGCTTCCACATACTGGCAAAAACCCAGAAGATTTTCTCCTAACACAAGTTAATTCTACTTGCTCTATCAGCCTTATGGTAAGCTATTGAAATTGTTTGCCTTTTTCTTTTCTAGTTCATTTTACAGATAAGGAACTGAGGCAAACAGTTAAAAGACTTCCTGAGGGTCACATGCCTAATAAGCTTCTGAGGCCAGATTTGAACTCAGGAAAATAAATCTTGCTGATTCCATATCCACTGCAAAGGTACTAAGTTTTAAAAATTAAAGCATACTCTTTAACAACAACAACAAAACCTACAAATGCTGTGAATAAAAAAAGGATTATAGTTCTATCATTATTTTCAGCAATTTTGTTAAACTGATTTCAGGGATTGTACTTGAAGAGGCATAAATGTGAGTTTATTAAACATACTGAATATCAACATAAAATTAATTGCTTAAAATAATGATCCATAGTCATTCCCAAAGTGTATAATTACAAAATAATGGGATTTGATTGGCCATATTCATTATTATAATACATATATGTATACACATATAAATATGTATATACACACACTATATATATATAAATCTCATCCTAATCACTTGCTGTTTTGAAAAGCACATGAAATTCAATATATTTGTGGAATATTTGTGTCCAGAAAAACCTGTCTAATGCTTTTTTCAATGTTCTAGAAGGTATATTTGGATTTCTCTTGCAAGCTGCATGTGATCACTTCCAAACTCCTCCCCCCACCAATAACACACCAATCTAAGACTGCAGACAAACCACATAAATGAGATAATTTTCTGAATAGTAAGTAAGATTTTATTTTACTGGAGTATCTGCATGATAAAAACTACATCATGACTGTGGCCTAATTACCTGGATTAGTTTTCTAATCTTTAGCTTTAGTTAGAGAAAACTGACCTCATACTTACTTTATTTAACAGAAATTGTTAATAAGTATGTCATGTAATCAATCAAAGAAAAAGAAAATTTTAATTAACTTGTTTCATAGAATCACTCCAGCCTAATATTAACATACTTTTCTCCTGGTAACAAAAATTCTCAGGATTATTCCAGCAGGGCTGAAGGAAATTTTATTTCTCTCTTACATTTAAATGCATAATTCTAATTATTATGTTTGTCTACACTTTTAAAGTGAAAACATGTTTTTTTTAGCACAGATTATTCTCTCATTCTACCTTGAAGCCCTGCCTTACATTTCTAGCAGGAGGATTAGTTTGGCAATTAGCAAAAGCCAATATGCAGCAGACAATAGAAGCTAACAAGGTGACAGTTGAGATGCTATGTATACTTAGACCATTGTTCTAGCTCAGGGAAGAATATAGGGAAATATTTCTGTTTTGCCTATCTTCTTGTGAATAGTAAAGATTAGGGAGGGTCAGAATAAGTGAGAGGTGTCAGAATAAGGCCAAAATGATATTAAAGGATAAAATTACTTTGCTATATACAAACTAACTCTCATAACTACCAGGCTAAAGTAGTAGCTTATTTAAAATGCTTAACTAAAAATAGGGATATGCTTAACGAGAATTCAGACAATCTTCAGTTTTGAAACATTTTAGCAGATTATAAAATAATGATGATGAAATATATATTATATTATATTATAATTATAATATTATATTATATTATAAATTAATTTATAGTTGGAATTTTAATGATATTATTTTTCAATAAATCCATGAGGCTAATTACACAAATATTATTATCCCCAATTAATTGAGAAGAAAACTGAGGCTCTGAGTTGTTGAGATTTTCCAGAGATCAAATAACAATCAAGTGGCAAAGGTAGGAATCAATTATTTTATTGCATATTACTAATTAGAGAGGCAATATGATATATGAATCAGGAGCTGGACTAAAAGCTAGGAAGACCTGATCAAGTCCTACTTCAGATACATACTGGATGTATCCCCTCAGACAAGTCACTTAACCTCTCAAAGTGTGAAGAACCTCCCTAAAGTTTTCACAGAGTGTAATGGGCTGAGGCTTGAGTTGATAAACTGAGGTCCCAAGCATGTGAGGCTAAATAGTAATTGGACCATAGTCTATTAATATATAAGCTTGTAGAAAGAATGGCCCCCGCCCACTCTTTGTGCAAGTCCTGATGTGTTGTATAGGAAATGACGATTTTGATGGATGGAGGCAAGGAAGTGGAAAGGGAAGCAGAAAGAGAGACTGCAGGCTGGTTTCTTGTCATGGCTGCTCACATTGCTATCATGACTCCCCTTCACCTCTGATCCCTTTTTCACCTGCAATTCCCCTTCACCTCTGCTAGCTGGCTTCCTGTTGCAACTGCCCATATTGCTATCACAATCCTTCTTCATCTCTACTGAGAATAAAGATTGAAGATTTTTCCTTTAACCTGAATTCCTGACTCCGGCTGATTTTAAATACGCGGTCATCACAGCAGAGGAGAGGTTAATCTGTTAAGATTCTTACAAGATACTAAGACAGTGGAATTGATAGAGACAAGAATTATCTAATTTAACATGGTTCAGTATGATTGATCTGATCCTACAAGATGTTATGGGCCAGAACCTGAAACAAGTTACTAAGTGGAATTGAGGAGATAATGTTTAAATCTAGTTTAGAATTGAATTAATTCTACAACAAATAATGGTTTTCCAGTGATATAATGACTGGTGTGCACTCAGTGTATAGCATATAAGCAAGAAGCTCTCAGGGTCAGACACACAAGCCCACTCTCTGAGGCAGAGACAGATTCACTCCATCTTCAACCTTTGTGCTGGCTGGAGGCTGAAGCTGGCAGAAGCAAAGGATTAGTGGCAAGAGCTCTCGGAACAAAAGAGAGAGATAGGCCTCGAAGAAAGCTAACTGGGTCCAAGGAAGGAGACAATACTTAGAAAGAGAAAGTAAAGGATTTGGACTTTAACTCTTGGCTGCATTCAGGGTGATCACTTTGAACTAAAATGAAGGCTGCCTCCAGAAACTCCCCAAGAAACCTGCTCCCAGAGAATATTACAATTTAGAGAAGAATGTTACATTAATCTGTTTGGGGGAAGAAAATTGTCTCTGCAAAAGAAATCATAATTACATTCAACAAAAAATCAGGGGGAAGTAGACCAAAAAATAATTGGAAACTAAATAATCTCATACTAAAGAATGATTAGGTGAAACAGCAAATCATAGACATAATAACTTCACCCAAGAAAACGATAATAATGAGACATCATACCAAAATGTATGGGATGCAGCCAAAGTGGTAATAAGGGGAAATTTCATATCTCTAGAGGTCTATTTGCATAAAATAGAGAAAGAGAAGGTCAATGAATTGGGTTTGCAATTAAAAATGCTAGAAAAGGAACAAATTAAAAACCCCCAGGCAAACACTAAACTTGAAATTCTAAAAATAAAAGGAGAGATCAATAAAATTGAAAGTAAAAAAACTATTGAATTAATTAATAAAACTGAGAGTTGGTTCTATGAAAAAACCAACAAAATAGACAAACCCTTAGTAAATCTGATTAAAAAAAGGAAAGAGGAAAATCAAATTGTTAGTCTTAAAAATGAAAAGGGAGAACTCGCCACTAATGAAGAGGAAATTAGAGCAATAATTAGGAGTTACTTTGCCCAACTTTATGCCAATAAATTCGACAACTTGAATGAAATAGAAAAATACCTCCAAAAATATAGCTTGCCCAAACTAACAGAGGAAGAAGTAAGTATCCTAAACAGTCCCATCTCAGAAAAAGAAATAGAACAAACTATCAATCAACTCCCTAAGAAAAAATCCCCAGGACCAGATGGATTTACATGTGAATTCTACCAAACATTTAAAGAACAATTAACTCCAATGCTAAATAAACTATTTGAAAAAATAGGGATTGAAGGAGTCCTACCAAACTCCTTTTATGACACAGACATGGTACTGATACCTAAGCCAGGTAGACTGAAAACAGAGAAAGAAAATTATAGACCAATCTCCCTAATGAATATTGATGCTAAAATCTTAAATAAAATATTAGAAAAAGATTACAGAAAATCATCCCCAGGATAATACACTATGACCAAGTAGGATTTATACCAGGAATGCAGGGCTGGTTCAATATTAGGAAAACTATTAGCATAATTGACTATATCAATAAACAAACAAACAAAAACCATATGATCATCTCAATAGATGCAGAAAAAGCATTTGATAAAATCCAACATCCATTCCTAATAAAAACACTTGAGAGCATAAGAATAAATGGACTTTTCCTTAAAATAGTCAGGAGCATATATTTAAAACCATCAGTAAGCATCATATGCAATGGGGAAAAACTGGAACCTTTCCCAGTAAGATCTGGAGTAAAGCAAGGTTACCCACTATCACCATTATTATTTAATATCATATTAGAAACACTAGCCTCGGCAATAAGAGTCGAGAAAGATTTTAAAGGAATTAGAGTAGGCAATGAGGAAACCAAACTATCACTCTTTGCAGATGATATGATGGTATACCTAGAGAACCCCAGAGATTCTACTAAAAAGCTATTAGAAATAATTCATAATTTTAGCAAAGTAGCTGGCTACAAAATAAATCCCCATAAATCCTCAGCATTTTTATACATCACCAACAAAACCCAACAGCAAGAGATACAAAGAGAAATTCCATTCAGAATAACTGTTGATACCATAAAATATTTGGGAATCTATCTACCAAAGGAAAGTCAGGAATTATATGAGCAAAATTATAAAAAAGTCTCCACACAAATAAAGTCAGACTTAAATAATTGGAAAAATATTAAGTGCTCTTGGATCAGCCGAGCGAACATAATAAAGATGACAATACTCCCTAAACTAATCTATTTATTTAATGCTATACCAATCAGACTTCCAAGAAAATATTTTAATGATCTAGAAAAAATAACAACAAAATTCATATGGAACAATAAAAAGTCGAGAATCTCAAGGGAATTAATGAAAAAAAAATCAAATGAAGGTGGCCTAGCTGTACCTGATCTAAAATTATATTATAAAGCAGCAGTCACCAAAACCATTTGGTATTGGCTAAGAAATAGATTAGTGGATCAGTGGAAAAGGTTAGGTTCACAAGACAGAATAGTCAACTATAGCAATCTAGTGTTTAACAAATCCAAAGCCCCTAACTTCTGGGAAAAGAATTCATTATTTGATAAAAACTGCTGGGATAATTGGAAATTAGTATGGCAGAAATTAAGCATGGACCCACACTTAACACCATATACCAAGATAAGATCAAAATGGGTCCATGACCTAGGCATAAAGAATGAGATTATAAATAAATTAGAGGAACATAGAATAGTTTATCTCTCAGACTTTTGGAGGAGAAAGAAATTTGTGACCAAAGATGAACTACAGACCATTACTGATCACAAAATAGAAAATTTTGATTACATCAAATTAAAAGGCCTTTGTACAAACAAAACTAATGCAAACAAGATTAGAAGGGAAGCAACAAACTGGGAAAACATCTTCACAGTTAAAGGTTCTGATAAAGGCCTCATTTTCAAAATATATAGAGAACTGACTCAAATTTATAAGAAATCAAGCCATTCTCCAATTGATAAATGGTCAAAGGATATGAACAGACAATTTTCAGAGGATGAAATTGAAACTATTACCACTCATATGAAAGAGTGTTCCAAATCATTATTGATCAGAGAAATGCAAATTAAGACAACTCTGAGATACCACTACACACCTGTCAGATTGGCTAAGATGACAGGAAAAAATAAGGATGAATGTTGGAGGGGATGCGGGAAAACTGGGACACTAATGCATTGTTGGTGGAGTTGTGAACGAATCCAACCATTCTGGAGAGCAATCTGGAATTATGCCCAAAAAATTATCAAATTGTGCATACCCTTTGATCCAGCAGTGTTTCTATTGGGCTTATATCCCAAAGAAATACTAAAGAAGGGAAAGGGACCTGTATGTGCCAAAATGTTTGTAGCAGCCCTATTTGTAGTGGCTAGAAACTGGAAAATGAATGGATGCCCATCAATTGGAGAATGGCTGGGTAAATTGTGGTATATGAATGTTATGGAATATTATTGTTCTGTAAGAAATGACCAGCAGGATGAATACAGAGAGGACTGGCGAGACTTACATGAACTGATGCTGAGTGAAATGAGCAGAACCAGGAGATCATTATACACTTCGACAACGATATTGTATGAGGACATATTTTGATGGAA
The DNA here is from genome assembly GCF_016432865.1 of Antechinus flavipes. Lineage (NCBI taxonomy): Eukaryota > Metazoa > Chordata > Mammalia > Dasyuromorphia > Dasyuridae > Antechinus > Antechinus flavipes. The sequence goes on along the minus strand of NC_067399.1, from coordinate 286,070,716 downwards.
GTGGATTTCTTTGACAAAGAGACCTAACTGAGTTTCAATTGATAAATGACGGACAAAAGCAGCTACACCCAAAGAAAGAACACTGGGAAACGAATGTGAACTATCTGCATTTTTGTTTTTCTTCCCAGGTTATTTATACTTTCTGAATCCAATTCTCCCTATGCAACAAGAGAACTGTTCAGTTCTGCAAACATATATTGTATCTAGGATATGCTGCAACATATCCAACATATAAAGGACTGCTTGCCATCTAGGGGAGGGGGTGGAGGGAGGGAGGGGAAAAAAATTGGAACAGAAACGAGTGCAAAGGATAATGTTGTAAAAAAAAATTACCCTGGCATGGATTCTGTCAATATAAAGTAATTATTAAATAAAAAAAAAGAAAGACTGCAAGGAATTGTAAATTAATATTAGAAATCTCTCATTGCAAAGAAAAGAGAATATATGTAGAGTGACAGTAGTTGAATTCAGCTTTAAACCCTTCTGGAAAAGATAGTCTTGCCATATACCCCCAAACAGGTCATAGACAGAAGGTAAGATCCAATATATAACAAAATATTCATAGCAGCATTTTTGTGGCAGGAAAAAAAATAAAAGTGTGGGCTTTTTTCTAGGGAAATAGCTAGCTATATTAATGGATAATAATAATACAATGGAATACTGATATGATAGCTTAATAATTGTAATACAAGATGAATGTGTAAAATTTAAGAGAAACAAGGGGAGACTATAAAGTGACATAGAGTGGAAAAGAAAGAAGATCAGAGAAAGTAAAGGTAAAATGACCCCATTGTTTTGTTTTGTTTGTTCTGTTTTTTTTAACTATAATTTAATGTCATCAACAAAGGGGACTTTAGATGATTGATGCCTGTGGTGCAACATATAGACAAAGTGCTGCCCAGCACCCTGAAGGGTTAAGTCACTCACTGGATTTCACATGGCCACTATACATCAAAGATAGAACAGCAACACAATAAGTAAAATACAACAGAAACACCAACTGAATTAATCTCAAAAGAAATGATTGATTTTGTCTTGCAAAAAAGAGATTGATGAGGGCATTCTTTTTTATTTCTCCATATAAACATAAGGCCTATGAGTAGTGAATTTTTCAGAGTTTGACAGCATATATTTTTTGAATACTGCTTTTGCTTAACTGTTTTTCTTTGTTATTGGAGGGGAGCTTAGGAGTGAGGAATTTTTAAGAAAATTAATATGATGTAAAAATTTGCATCTTTATAACTTTATTTTAAAGATTTTGAGAATGCTTCTTTTGAGAATATCAGCATGACTAATGTGTTTCTGGACAGAATAGAAGAGATAATTCAAAGAGACAACAAAGAATATAAAGGTATGAAAAAGCAGAAGGCAATCATAACCCATTTGAGGAGATAAGAAAGTAGAAGAATGTGATTGGAGCTATGTAGATGTAGATGATGGATATGGACTCTCTTCTTGTGCTAGAAAGAAGGATAAAGTAAATCCATAATTGTCTTTAAGCTCATCTAAAAATAGTCAAAGGAAGAAAGAACAAGATATACTTATAGGTTACTCTGCTGAGAAATATTAGAACAGCTATTTTTTATTAATAATAGCTTTTTTTGTTTTCAAAATACATGCAAAAATAGTTTTCAATCCTCACTCTTGCAAAACCTTGTGTTTCAAATTTCCCCTTTTTCTCCCCATCTCCCCCTTCCCTATAGAACAAATAATACTGATGAGGTTTAGATTTGAGGTACCCAAATGAAATGAGGGTTTCTGGTGGATAGAGAGTTAAATAAGGTCTAGTGGCAGGTTTGGTGTACAAGGTAGGTTTGGCTCCCCTTCATCCCTTGGGATTTGAGGCAAGGGTTGGGAATTCTGGGGAACTCCTTTCTAGCTGCGCTGGAAGTTCTCTGTAAAGTAATTTACAAACCTGAAAACCTAGATTGATAAAAGAAGTTTATTATGGGCATTGGAAGTAAGGAAATAGATGAGGGTAATGAGAAGAGGGCACTGGAAACAGTATTCCACTGAGCAGAAACTACTGTAGGAGCCAAACATAGGCCTGGCAAGTTTGGAACCTCTGCAAAGAGAGAGTTTTAGTTTGGCCCTTTTATAATAGGGGGCTTTGGCTATAAGCTGAAGGCGACTCGTGGCTCCTCACTGGATTTCAGCTAGAGCTAGAATTTGAATTAAAATCAATGGGTTTCAGGACTAAGCCAACTCCACCCAGATAACAAAGATGAAGTCCCCTCACTGAGGCAGAGTTGAAGGAGGTTTTCTTCTTTAAGGATTTTCAGAGTTTTGGGGTTAACTCTTCAATACAATATAGATTAAACATGTATAATTCTTCTAAACATATTTCTACATTTGTCATGCTTCACAAGAAAAACCAGATCAAAAAGGAAAAAAAATGAGAAAGAAAAAAAGCAAGCACACAACAACAAAAAAGATGAAAATATTATGTTGTTATTCACATTCACCCATTAGTCCTTTTTTTGTATGCATATAGCCCTCTCCACTATAAATCTATTGGAATTGGTCTAAATCATCTCATTGTTGAAGAGGGCAAATCTATCACAGTTGACCATAACATAGTCTTCTTTTTGTAAAACAGTCATTTTTTAAAAATCTGACCTAATTGCTACTGAGATATGCCATCATCCCAGAACCTACAAATAGGAGGTAATACAATGTACTTCATATCTGACTATTATTCCACTCTACAGAATTTTTAATAAATTATTATACAATTTTTAATAGAAAACTCAAGTGAGGCAAAACTATCTAAAATCCTTCCTTAGACAGTCCATTCTAGTATGTTGATATTTTTATTCCATACTTTCATAAATTGAGAACTGGAAGTGACCTGAGAGGTTATCTAGTCCATTTTATAGCTATAGAAATTGACATTAAAGTAATTAAATAATTTGCCTAAAGCTACATAGAATTAGAATTTGAAGTATATCTGGTTTCAAACTCAACCTTCATTTCTACTTTATTAAGTAGGAAATGTTCCTTAAATATTCTTGCTTCTTTTTAGCTTCTACCCATTGTTCCCAATTCTGTCCTCTCAAACAGAATAGGTTAGTCCCTTTATAACCAGATAGCCTTTCAAATATTAAAGGAGAGTTCAAATATCCCTTCCAAGGCTTCTCTTGTCCAGGTTAACTAGTCAGTTCCTTCAACTAATCCTCATATCTAATAATCTGCAGGTTTCTTCATCTTCTCAGTTGTTCTCCTCTGTATAGGTTTTGATTTATCTGCCATTTCCAAAGTGTGATGTTCAAAATTTTGTATTATATTCCAGTTATAGTCTAATCAGTCACATGTTGAAAAATTGTCCCTTCCACATTTCTAACAGGATGGCTATTGTCAAATCAAACTCAGCATGTATAAAACATCATCTTTCCCCCCCCAAAATGAGTCTTCTCCCCCAAAATTCTATCTCTATAGAAAGAAATCCCTTCCTTACAGTCACTCAGATTTATAAACCTGAGTGTCAACATTGACTCCTCACTCATTCACTTCCCTATATTTGTAAATTCCTCAACCAAATTATCACTCTTTGTAGATATGATGATATATGTAAAGAATCGTAGAGAATCAACTAAACAAAGCTACAAGAAACAATTCACAACTTTAGCAAAGTTGCAGGATACCAAATAAATCCACCTCAATCATCAGCATTTTTATATATTACCAACTAAGTCCAAATGCAAGAGATACAAAAAGAAATTCCATTCAAAATAACTGTTGACATGGGGCAGCTAGGTGGCACAATGGATAGAGTACCAGCCCTGAAGTCAGGACACTTAACACTTCCTAGCTATGTGATTCTGGACAAGTCACTTAAACTCCAATTGCCTCAGGAAAAAAAATGTTAATAGTATAAAATATTTGGATAGCTATTTGCCAAGAGAATGTCAGTAACTATATGAACACAATTACAAAATACTTTCCACACAAATAAAGTCAGATCTAATTAGTTGGGAAAATATCAAGTTCTTATGGATAGGCAGAGCAAATATAATAAAATGGCAATACTTCCTAAATTAATCTACTTATTTAGTGCCACCAATAAAACTTCCAATAAATTATTTTACAGATCTAGAAAAAATAATAAAGTTCATCTGAAAAAACAAAAGATCAAAAATTTCAAAGAAATTAATGACAAAAGTTCCAGTGAATGTGGCCTACCTGCATTAGACCTAAAAGTATATTATACAGCAGTAGTCATCAAAACCATTTGGTAGTGGCTAAGAAATAGAGTAGTCAGTCAGTGGAATAGGATAGGCTCACGGGACAAAATAATCAATAACTATAGCAATCTAGTGTTTGACAAACCCAAAGACCATAGTTTTTGGGATAAGAACTCACTATTTGACAAAAACTGCTGGGGAAACTGGAAACTGATATTGCAGAAACTAGGCATTGATCTACACCTAACGCCACATACCAAAATAAGGTCAAAATGGGCTCAAGATTTAGACATAAAGAGTGATATATAAGCAAATTAGAAGAACATAGGATAGTTTATCTCTCAGATCTGTGGAGAAGGAAGGAATTTGTGTGCAAAGAAGAAGTGGAACTCATAATTGAACACCAAATAGATAATTTTGGTTATATAAAGTTAAAAAGGTTTTGTACAAACAAAACTAATGCAGACAAGATTAGAATGGAAACAATCAATTGAAAAAACTTTTTTACATTTAAGGGTTCTAATAAAGACCTCATTTCTAAAATATCTAGAGAATTAACTCAAATTTATAAGAATTCAAGCCATTCTCCAATTGATAAATGGTCAAAGGATATGAACAGATAATTTTCACATGAAAAAATTAAAACCATTTTTATTCATACGAGGTGCTCTAAATCACTATTGATCAGAGAAATGCAAATTAAGAAAATTCTGAGGTACCACTACACACCTCTCAAATCAGCTAAGATGACAGGAAAAGATAATGGACAAAAGTTGGAAGGGATGTGGGAAAACTGAGACACTGATCCATTTTGGTGGAACTATGAACAGCCATTCTGGAGAGCAATTTGGAACTATGCTCAAAAAGTTGTCAAACTGTGCATACCCTTTGATTCAGCAGTGTTTCTATTGGGTCTGTATCACAAAGAGATTTTAAAGGAAGGAAAGGGACTCACATGTGCAAAAATGGTTGTGGCAGCCCTTTTTGTAGTGACGAGAAACCAGAAACTGAGTGGATGCCCATCATTTTGGAGAATGGCTGAATAAGTTATTATTCTATAAGAAATGATCAGGACAGTGGATAGAGAACTAGCTCTGAAGTCAGGAGCACCTGAATTCAGATGTGACCTCAGACAGTTAACACCTCCTAGCTCTGTAACCCTGGGCAAGTCACTTAACCCCAATTGCCTCAAAAGAAAAAAAAGAAGAAGAAGAAGAAGAAGAAAGGATGAGGGGGATGATTTTAGAGAGGCCTGGAAAGACCTACATGAACTGATGTCAAGTGAAATGAGCAAAACCAGGAGATCACTGTACATGGCAAGATCAATATTATAGGATGATCAATTCTGTTAAATGTGACTCTTTCCAACAATGAGATGATTGATGCTAGTTCCAATGATCTTATGAAGAAGAGTGCCATCTACACTCAGAGAGAGGATTGTAGGAACTGAGTATGGATCACAACATCTTTCTTACTCTTTTTGTTGCTGTTTATTTACATTTTGTTTTCTTATTCATTTTCTTCCTTTTTGATCTGATTTTTCTTGTATAGCAAGATAATTGTATATGCTTACACATATTGGATTTAACATATATTTTAACATGTATAACATATATTTGATTACTTGCCATCTAGGGGAGAGAGTGTGGGGAAGGAAGGGAAAATCTGAAACACAAGGCTATGCAAGGGTCAGTGTTGTCAAATTATTCTTGTATATGTTTTGAAAATAAAAAAATTTTAAATTTTTAAAAATAGATTGTAAGTTCCTCAAGGGCACAAACTATGTCATTATAGTCATTTTGACTCTAGCACCCATCACAGTGCCTGAAACATAAGAAGGGCTTAATTTAGTTTGATTATTTGATTCACCAGAGAAGACTGAACTGTTGTCTTTTCTTTTTGGACACTGTTTTTTGTTTATTTTTTTAGTGAACCCTGAGCATTGACTTAGCATGACCTGCTTGTAGTTCACCAAACTCTAAATATTTTTCATATGAATCACTATCTAGCCTCATCTCCACTTAATTTATATTTGTAAGCTGATTTTTTTTTCTTATTTTGCCTCAAACATAGGACTATATGCTCTTGTTAAATTTCATTTTATCTTAATATTTGTCAAAACTTTAGCCCATTATCAAATCTAATAGTTTATGGAGGAGGGGGAACAAATGTTAATGTTAACACTAAGAGTTAAGAAAGCATTACTAGGGTTTATAAAGTCATAATCAAGAAACTGAAGGTATTCAGAGGGATGGTGGCTCAGAATCTCCAAGATGTTAAATGATATTCTGTTGTATGGAATTCTTGAAACATTTTTATATTTTCTTAAAAATGTTATAGAAGAACTTTTTCACCCATATTGGTTATAGCTAAAGTTATGTTAGTAAATATCTATAATTGGCTCTCTTAAAATTTTTTACACATGGCATACTTTTAAGTTTAAGCTTCAGTATAAACTTTTCTTCCATCACTTCATTGAGGCTGAATAATAAAATTATGACCTGATTTGTAGCATTTGCCAATTTCTGAAGTATAAATGCTCATATTGTAAATTTATCAATCATTTTTCACGAACTGATCTGAGATTAATCCAAGAATATCAATTTTTAAAAAAATTATACTGTTTTTAGCATAATTTGTATATTACTTAAGTTCATACAATAAAACTCAAAAAAAGCTTTTTGAAATTCCACTGTAACTATTTCCATATTCTTAGCAAAATCATTTGCAATATCAGTTTTCTGACTGTAGAGAAGTGTTCCACATACAATCCTTCAAAAAAAAAACACAAAAAAAATACACACAAAAGAAAAAAAAAAAAAACAGACCTGAGAAGAGTTAATTATAGTTTTCATAGACTTTATTTAGAGAACTCCTATAGGATCTCTCTTATAATTTGTGCTTTATACTCAATAAGGTCAAGACTGTGAGATTTATTTTAATTATTTTAATAATAACAAAGAACATTCCATGATTTACCAAGATGGATTTTTCCATTGTGGAAAAATTTAATCCTAAGAGTAGTTTTTTAAAAAAGATACTATCTGTGTGGTGTTTAAAATGAATGTCATGTTAACAATACATAGCAAAAAACCCTTGTTTAACTTTTATTTGGTGTCTGTCTCCCAGGAGGGGGGAAAGAACTATATCCATATTGAGAAGAGTAAGGGTATACATTTTAATAATAGCTTTTTATTTTCAAAATATATACAGGGATAGGTTTCAACATTTACTTTTGCAAAACCTTGTGTTTCAAATTTTCCTCCCTTCCTTGCCCCCTTCTCCTCCTCTAGACAGCAAGTAATCCGATACATGTTAAACATGTGCAATTATTTTATACATATTTCCAAAATTATAATGCTGTCCAAGAAAAATCAGATTGGAGAAAGAAAACAAAAAAAGAAAGAAACAACAACAAAAAGGTTAAAATACTATATTATGATCCATATTCAGTCTCTATAGTCCTCTTTTTGGGTGCAGATGTCTCTCTCCATCACAAATTTATTTGAATTGACTTGAATCACCTCATTGTTGAAAAGAATCATGTCCATCAGAAATGATCATCGCATAATTTTGTTGCTGTGTACAATGTTCTCTTGGTTCTATTCATTTCTCTTGGCATCTATTTATATAAGTCTCTTCATGCCTCTCTGAAATCATCCTGATGATTATTTCTTATAGAACAATAATATTCCATTATATTCATACTATAACTTATTCACTCATTTTACAATTGATGGGCATCCACTCAGTTTCTAGTTGCTTGCCACTATTAAAAGGGCTGCTACAAATATTTTTGCACATGTAACTCCTTTTCCTTTTTTTATGATATTTTTGGGATATAGGTCCATTAGAGACTCTGCTGAATCAAAGGGTATGCACATTTTGATGGCCCTTTGAGCATAATTCCATATCGCTCTCCAGAATAGTTGATTCATTTCACAACTCCACCAATAATGCTTTAATTTCCCAGTTTTCCTATGTCTCCGCTAACATCTGTCATTATAATTTTCTGCCATCTTAGCCAATCTGAGAGGTGTGTAGTGGCTGTCTTATTTTGCATTTCTCTGATCAGATTTAGCATAATTTGCATAGTATTTAAATTCATGCAATAAAACTCAAAAAGAGCTTTTTAGAGAATCTTTAGAGCATGTAGAGAATTTTTTTTCATATGATTGGAAATGGTTTTAATTTCTTCATCTGAAAATTTTCTGTTCATATCCTTTGACCATTTATCAATTGGAGAATGGCTTGTATTCTTATAAATTTGAGTCCATTCTCTATATATTTTAGAAATAAAGTCTTCACCAGAACTCTTGTATGTAAAAGTTTTTTTCCCCAATTTTCTGCTTTCCTTCTGATCTTATCTGCATTGGGTTTGTTTGTACAAAACTTTTCAACTTAATATAGTCAAAATTATCCATTTTGCATTTCATAATGTACTCATTCTTTTTTGATCACATATTCCTTCCTTCTCCATAGATCTGAGGATCTTTGTTCTAATTTGCTTATTGTATCACTCTTTATGTTTAAATCATGAACACATTTTGACCTTATTTTGTTATAGAATGTTAGGTGTTGGTCAATGCCTAGTTTCTGCCATACTATTTTCCAATTTTTCCAACAATTTTTTTTTTTTTTTTTTGTCAAATGATGAGTTCTTATCCCAGAAGCAGGGATTTTTGATTTATCAAATACTAGATTACTAAAACCATTGACTATTGTGTCTTGTGAACCTAACCCATTCCACTGATCAACTACTCTATTTCTTAGCCAATACAATACTTATGATGAGTAATGCTATATTGTTAAGAAAGAATTGAAATCCATGATGGATTAGAGTGCATTTAATTTTCTAAATGAGTTCAAGTCTCCTGACATAGACAAACTGCTTTCTATGGTACCAAAAAAAACTTCACTGAACCCCTTGAAATAATCTTTGAAGAAAATGGAAAATAATAAGCATTTACTAAATATCTGTTGAGAGACTGGAGATGAGACAACTTTGTATCAACTTTCACAAGAGGGAAGAATTTTTGAACTGACAATAAATGGTGTGTGATCATTTAGAAAAAAGGGGGTAGAAAATTGTGGTGGGAATAGAAGTAGAATATGCCAACTCTATCACAATTTTAGCAAGGATGAAAAACAGAGCACTAAACAATAATGATCAAGAATCTAAGCAAAAAGCATTGGAAAGCCTTCCACGTCTTGGATCAGGATCAAGGAAAAAAAAAACTTAGAACCTATAACTGGATACCTGGTATAAGAGACGAATAACAGGCCTGTGTCTAGGTAGCCTGCAGTCGTGTCTCTATGTACCTGAACTAAGAAACTGCTGTTTCAGAATGGGAACAAAAAAATCAGGAGACACCCATTATCAAACTATTGTAATACATACTACCATGCACAGACAATCTTAGCATAGTTTATTGAGTTGAATCATTCCTGAGGTTCTTGAGGAATTTGCCACTGTTTATCAAGATATCAAATCATATATCAGATAAAGAACAAACCAAGTTTAGTATTCTTTCCACAAGTGCATAGTACCTTGTCCTGACATAAAATCCCAATTCAGGAAACAAGTACAGAAAATGAGTAAACAAAAGAAATCATTGATGATAAAGAAATTTTATGTAGTCAGAATTGCCTGCATACTAACCCAAGAAAAGACACAAACAGATGCCCCAAAAAAGGAATTTCAAATTATCTACAAGAAAAAAAATTGTCTTTAAATGGTATTATAAATGAAATAAGACAAGTAGAAAATAGCAAAATAAAGAATTAGGATAATAAACAAGTTAGTCTAAGAGATACAAAACCTTACTCAAATAATAGGTCTTTTGAAAATAAGATTGGCCCATAGAAATCATGACACAAGAAATACTAAAACAAAACTGAAAATATAGAAATGAAGGTAAATATATATCTTGTCAAGAACAATTGACCTGAAGAAAAAGGTTAAGCACAGATGATTTAAAACTGAACATACTAGCTGAAAACCTCAAGCATGAAAGGCAGTCTAAAGACTGTATTTCAAGATAGTATGTATAAAAACTGCTATATTGTAACTATAGGGCAGAATAAAAATAGCCAAATTTTCTCAGTAACTTTTTTGGGGAAGAAGCCTCAAAATACTATAGTCAAAATGAGATTTTCCAGGTTTAAAAAAAATACTGCTAACAATCATAAATAAAGAGTTAAAATACTAAGGAACTAAAGTCAGGATCACAGAAAATTTCATAGAGATTATGATAATAAAGAAGAGAACATAAAATGGATTACTTCTGAAGGCAAAAGATTAAGGAGTATAACCAAAAATAACACCAAGAAAACCTAAGAACAGTTCTATAGGAGGGAAATAAAGGACATACAATTGTTCCTGATGAATAAAAGAAAACTAAATAGATACCTTAAAATGTATACTCAAAAATCAAGAAAATTAAAGAAAGATACATTAGAGCTTTTGGAAGGAATTCTATGAGGATAAAGCATTTAATCCTCATAAAGTAAAGCCCTATTATCTTCAAGCCTAATCATGATCATAAGTAAATCAGAGAATCTAAGTATTTATGTTAAGGGGGAAAAAGGAAGGAATAAATAAATACATTAAAGAGAAAAGGAATAAGATTTAACCTCTCAAAGTTAGGGTAAAGAAAAAGACTGTACAAACATGGAATGATGAAAGCAGGCTACATATGAACTGTACTTTCATCTGAACCACACAAAAGAGACTTGAAAATACACACATTTCAATATAGAAATACATTCATCTCAAGATAAAGGTTTTTCATAGATATTAAAAATAGAAAGTAGATTTCAGAGAGGATTTGGCCATAAAAACAATCAAAGTAGACTTCCAGAGGGTAGAACATAAAGGAAGAATAAGATGAAAGAAAAGATTAAAAAAGAAGTTGTATCAGGGACTGAGTGAGGGAAAGAAAAGAAAAACAATTGAAGTGGAAGCGTATTATACTAAAAATTGATTATTAGTGCTACATAATTTTTTCCACTTCCTTTTTAGTATAAAGGAATGGGTGAAGAGCATAGAGAAGAAAGAAAATAAGAACATGGATAGAGGGAAGTATGTAATCAAAAAATCATAACTGAATGTGAATGGACTGAACTTGAACATAAAATGCAGGAGGGCAATGATATTGATAAAGGAAAATTCAATGTCTGATGAGAGAGGTAATGGATGCAAGGTACAAAATGAAAAATATATTTTATACATAGAAAAGCTGTGGCTTTGTCTTGCTACTTAACATAATTTATTCCTCTAATTTGGCCCTTGTAATCCTTAGATGAAGAGCATTATTGTCCTTGACAAAGAGAAAGAGCAATTATTTAGGAACTGATTCAAAGGGAAAATTAATAAAAATTATAGAGAGGGAAAACAGTGAGTCAAATGCTAATGTCATTGTAGAAATTAGGAACGTGACCTGGAGCCTGGTAGATAGCAGAAAAAAACATAAAAATGAATGACATGGACTTCAAAAAAAGAAAGATTATCAAATTAAAGCAATGGTCTAGAAGTAGGATGGGATCAATGGGAATAATATGGAGCTACTGGATATATTGAGGCAAGTATAACATGCTCAGCTATACACTTAAGGAACATCACTCTGGTATGTGAGTGCAGGATGGACTTGAATAAGAAAAAAAATTAAATCAGGGAGACTAAACTAAAAGTTATTGCAAAATTCCAGGCCTGAGGTGATAAGTGCCTGTACTAGGATAGTGGCAGTGTCATAGAATCTAAGGTGGCCTTTATAGGAGATATTATAAAAGAAAAATCAACAATATGGGCAACAGAATGGTTATTTTGAGGAAAAAGAAGTCCAGAACAATACCTTGGGTATAAATCTGGATGACTGAGAGAATGGTAAAGGATTTGACAAAAATAGGAAATTTTTTAAAAAAAGCAAAGAATAAGAGGACTGGTATGTAACAGGGAGGACTCATTGTGAGATCATGCAATACAAATCTGTTGTGGACCCAATCAGCCCAGTTGTATGAGCAATATTATAATGGTATTTTCATTTTTTTCAGAATCAATCAAACTTCCCAGTATTATCTTTGACAAAGAAGAAGGTGGAGTTGTGGCAAGAATGGAGTGGGACAAAGAGACAGAAGATTTTTAACTATAGGTATTCATTTAAATCAGATAGTTCTACTAACATTTCTTTTATAATTGCTTTTGCTTTTAATCTCTATCATTTGTCCTTTATGTTTTTGGATGAGCTTATTATATGGAAGATTTAAAATTTAAAAGAATTGTGCACATGAGTTATTATTTCCTTATGGTCCTTTATTATTTACAATCTGGTTGGTGTGCTACAGTTATTAAGGAAATAGGAATAGACTCCCTCTATGTCTCAACATCTTTCCCTTTTTTTAAGGCTTAATTAAGATGTCATTTCCTTTATTAAGCCTTTCCTAACCCCAATTCAATTGGTTAGTACTCACCTCTACTTCTTCTATATTCTTTCTTTTTTTTAATCTGAAAGCTAGTATAATGAAAGAAAAACACTTATCAAAAGGTACATATTTACCTTATTTTTATGTAGTGGTAGTTTGTGTTATAGTATCTTCTATGGAGGACCCTTTCTGATGAATTATCTATAGTTAAAAATCTTCAGCCTCTTTGTCCCACTCCATTCTGTATAGTGATTGAGTCAGGATGATACATCTTCTCAGTTGTCTAAAAAAGGAATCAAAGTTAAAAAAAAAAAAAACTTCTATCTCTTTCAAGATAGGCTTTGGAACAGGTCAGGGGTATACTGGTGAGGGGAGATCAGGAGAAACACAATCAATACCAATTCTCCTTTGGACTTTAAACAAAAGAAAAAAAAAAAGAATTCCTCTGCCTTTCCAGATTCTTTGTCTATCTTTCAGGAGCAACAATAGAGATTACACAGGAATAACAGCAAAAAAGGAAGCTTGCTTATATAAGCCTAATATTGTATGAACCTTAAAATCTTGAATCTCATTTTTTTCAGTGTGTATCTTTCCTTAAACACAGTTGTATAAATGATAACCTTGAGATGGATTTTTCTAGCCTTGGACGATTTCTTGATTGCTTAAGAGGTCTGTAGTCATTTAATCTGGTGCTGGTTGTCCAATGAAAAGTGTTTCATAATTATAATCTTTTTACAGTAGACGATAACCATCAAAAGCATGAGCCATGAAGCTGGCCAGGAGATACTGACTTTGAGTTGTTGCTCAAGACATGAAGTGTATGTTTACATGAATGTAAACCTGTTCAGCAACTGTATAAGCTTTCTCAAAGTCTTTTACAACAACAGTAACAAAAACAATAACTTAAAAACCACCACCACTATCATCATGTTGACTAGCATTTACACAATGCTTACTATGTGCTAGGCACTATTCTAAGCACTCTACAATGATTGTGTAATTTGATTAAATTACAAAACCCTGGACTATAGGTTCTATTATTATCCCCATTTTATGGATAATAAAACAGGGGTAGACAGATATTAAGTAACTTGATCAGGGTCACACAGTAAGTAAGTGACAATGAAGTCAGAGGTTGTGAGTTAACTTGATTTTCCAGTATAAGTTAGTCATAGAATATCTATTTTTCATTCCATTAGCTTTCAGAAACATTTCACTTCTAGTCACTTCTTTCTGTGTAATAGCCTCTTTCATTACCATGGTGATACATTTTTGTCCTTAAAGTGTCCCAAAACAACTAGAGAGTGGAGGTGTGGGCTGTATTTATAGGCATATTGTATTTGATCATTTTAACTAAATTGAATAGCTGCTGGCTGATTAGGAATGCATTGAGTCAATCAAAGTAGTCAGATCTGTTGTTTATATGGAAAAAATGTTATCTCTAAATTAAAGTGGGAGAAACTATATAAACCATGAAATCTATGCCTAAAATATAGAAAGGGGATCACAATTCAACTTCCACTCTAAAGAGCCTGCCATTAATTTTTAACTGTTTTGTAGGGAAAATCTAAATCACAGAGGAACAGATTTAAGTGAACAATTGGTATTTTTGAATGTACTTTTTTTGCAGTAGTGTAATTCTGTCATTAAAGTTTTCAATTACTTATCTGTATCTAAAGTTCTAAAGTAGAGAGGAAGTAGAAGATAAATTTCAACAACATTTTTCAAACAAGCAAGGAGGAATCTCCTAATTGTTTTAATAATTTATCAAGTTCTTACATCAAAAACATTACAAGGACATTTATATATTAAATCTGTCATCCTATTGTAAGGATGACCCCAGATAATTTCAGAACGTGCTTAAAATATATTGGTTCATGTGATTTTTTTAAGAATTCAAAATGAGTACTGACCACTCCAAGAACAAAATTTTAAGAACAGAAGCAATGTTTTAAATGACAAATTAAAACATTCATAATGAAATATAGGATGAAAGCCCACTGTCTTGACCATGGAAATTGTTTAATATAGATTTTTTCCTCTTAATTACAGGCCATGTCACTTTCACCACCCCAACACAATTTAATGAGTGTACAATGTACTTGAAGAAAGAAACAAAGGAAAGAAACAAAAATACAAAAAACATACTACATGCCAGACATAGTGCTAAGCATCTTACAAATATTTTTTCATCAGATCCTCAAAGGGTAAATGAATATTTTTCTCTTATTTTTAATAACTAATAACTGTATTAGGACCAAGGTTTTCCCCTTTTTTAGGTCTTCATCCAGAAATCAACCAATGTGTGAAATCTCTCAGAGTTTTAACCAGGCCAAAGTCTAATCAGATAAGCAAAGAAATTCTAAAATTGGATGAATGAGCAAATTCTTAGTCATTGTGTTTGCTCAGACAACCCTGGTGAAAGGTTGATTCTCCTAATTATTAAGACAAGTGTTATGGACATTGATGCATCTTTGACAAAAATTTGAGTAACTTAAATCACCAAGACCTTTATTTTAATATAACCCACACCTGTTTTTATGTTAGCTAATGCAAGTTGATTGCCACTCTTCAGAAATACCTCCTCTTCAAAACTTATATAAACTGGGACCCCATCACCTTTAGGGATCTTTGATCTACAAAGATGACCAAATGACTATCCTTTTATTAATAACTTATTGGCCTTATTAATAAAAGGATTAAGCTACCTAGAAACTATATCTCTCAAAAACTAAAGCAGACAGTAGTAATTAACTCACTGAGATTCACATAAGAAAATGTTTGAGACCAGATTTGAACTCAGATCTTCCTACCTCTAAGACCAGGATTCTATCCACTGTACTATCTAGCCACCTCCTTGAAGGACAGTGATCATTTCTCAGATACCCAATAATATAGATGTGTGAAAACAAATGTTATGGGCCAGAACTCTGTACTTAAAACAAGGATTCTTACAAGGTTCTAATTCAGTGGAATTGATGAGACAATGCTTGTCTAGTTTAGCATGATAATTAATAGTTCTATAAGTTCAGTATAATTGATTTACTCTTACAACAAATAATGGTTTCCTAATGATGTGAGGATTGCTTTATATTCAAAATAGGGCATATAAAGCTGTGATAAACTCAGTCAGAGTAAGAGCCAGAGATGGACTCAGAAGGGCCAGACACAAACTTAGAAGGGACACAGAGACAGATTCATTCCCTCATCAACCTTTGTGGTGGCTGGAGGCTGAAGCACAAATCGGGAGACTCAGAACCATATTCATTCACTTCATCTCACAACACGGTGGTGGCTGACCTCCTGCACTTCCCCCACTGAGACCAAGGCCAGCCAGAAAGACTCTCTAAAAAGCTGGCCCAGGCTCCAGGCAAAGAAACTAGATTATAAAGGAGCTAACAAAGGATTTGGACTTAAACACCTGACTATTCTTGTGGTGATTTCTCTACTGAAAGGAAGGCTGCTCAGAGACCTCCAAAAAAAACCACCAAGAACACTACACATATACTTTACCATTCCTTCCAAAAATACAAAGATCCTAATTCAAACACCAAGTTCCACTTCAGGAAAACTAAAAGAAATAAAAAAATTTTAAAAAAAGAATAAACAGAAGAAGACATAAACAATAAAGACACTGCAAGGTGCTTTGGATGCTTCTCTCAGAAACTTAGAAGAAGGGGAAAAGTTCACATCCACAAGCAAGATCCATTAAAAAGTCACAATTTCCCAAAGGGCCTATTAGAATCAAGAAAGAAAGAAAGAAATAGAAATAAATCAAGTATTTAAACATTATCAAATAAATTAAATAAGACTTCTATCAAAAAGAATGAGAAGAATAAATAGCTTAATACAGGAAGCACAAAACTTACTCAACTCAGTAATTTAATAAATTCAGAATTTTAGAATCAACTCGAAAATTTAGATTGGATCAAATAAAAATCAAAGACTCCATGAGACAAAGTAACATATCAGAATAAAATCAAAAGGCTAGGAAAATATCAGAAAATGTAAAGTAGCTCCTATTAAGAAACAACTAATCTGGAAAACAAGCAAAGAAGAAATAACCTAAAAATTATTGGATTAAGGAAGAATCCCAACTCCCTGCCCTCCCCCCCCCCCCGCAAAAAAAAAAGTCCAGAAACAGCTAAATTCTGAGTGATGTGAATAATGAAACCTCTAAAAGGACACATTATTTGCATTCATACTGCTTATTTCCATTAGACTGGAACCAATTATTATATTTTACATAAGTATAACTTTAAATAGTAAAAATTTGAATGCATTTAACTATGTCATTCATTATCCATACTAATCAGACGTAACTAGCACATTTCAAGAACACATGAATGAAAATTGTTCAGATCTATTAGAACTAGGAGACAAAATAAAAATAGAAAGAATCCACTGATGATCTTGTAAAATTACCAAATGAAAATACACAAGAATCTCAAATAATAGAGCTTTCAGGTTAAAGGGGGAAAAAATTACAGTCAACAGTCTTAGAAATAAAGAGCTCAAATATCAAGGAGGCGTAAACAAGATCACACATATAACCATTTGCACCATCAGGAAGAGAGGAGCAAGGAATATGATACTCCAGATAGCAGTCTTAGAACTAAGAATAATATATTCAAGAAAGTTGAATACAATCTTATAAAGGAAAAGATGTATTTTGAGTAAATATAAAACATCCAATTATTCCTAATAAATTGACCCAAATATACTAGATAATTTGAAATGTAAATTCAAGGCATTATGCATGGAAAAGTAAATATAATGTTTTGAAACAATTAGATGGAACTATATGATGAAAGGGATTAAATAAACATTTAATAAGTATTTTCTATATGCCAGACACAATGCCTTAGAAATATTTCATTAGATTTTAACAACAATTTTGGGTGATAAATTCAATTTTCATCCCATTTTGCAGTTAAGGAAATTAAAGATGATAGAGATTTAATGACTGGACTATAGGTACTCAAAACTGGATTTAATGCCAAATCTTCCTTCCTCCATGCCAACCACTATACCTACTGCATTACAGAGCTGGGCTACCAAGTTAATGTGTTTTTCTTGGCTGATTATTTGCTATATAGATTATATTTATCTTATATTTAGGAAGAAAGATCAAAGAGAGAAGCTAACAATAGGGTCACTAAAAAAGGATATTCCCTTTTCTCAACTTAATCAATCTGAGGGAATTCTTATTTTTAAATAGATGCTTATCATTTTAAATAAAGCTTATTTATTTTTATGCTTTCTAGTGTTTTATTTTTAACATGACTTTTTTTTTAATTCTGAATTATAGAGACTTTCCCAACTGCTGAGACGCAAAGCAACGTGAGATTAATTTATATATAAAATTTTTAAAAACATATTTCCATATTAGCAGTATTTCAAAAAATAACAAAAATGAGAAAGTTATACATCAATTTGCACTATTAGTTAGTTTTCTCTAAATGGATAGCATTTTTCATCAAATTTTTCAGAACTGTATTTGAGCATTTTATTGATCAAAGTTGCTAAGTCACTAATTCACAGGAAATTGCCATTACAATATTGTCATGTACATTGGTCTGGTTATGTTCACATCATTCTGCATCACTTCAAAGAGATCTTCCCATATATGTTTTCTGAAACTATCCCCCTCTTCATTTCTTATTCCTCCATATCATTCCATTATAATCATATACCAGAAGTTTTCCAGCCATTACTTGGGATTCATCTCAATTTCTAATTCTTTTCCACCACAAAAGAGTTGTTGTAAATATTTTTGTACAAATGGGTCCTTTTCCCTTGATATGTTTCAGACACAGATCTTGTAGTAATATTGTATGGTCAGTTAGAATGTATATAGTATTGGAGTTAATTGGTCTTTAAATGTTTGGTAGAGTTCACATGTAAATACATCTGGCCCTGGAGATTTTTTCTTAGGGAGTTGATTAATACCTTATTATATATTGTTTCTGAAATGGGACTATTTAAATAATTTCTTTCCTCTTCTGTTAATCTGGACAATCTATATTTTTGTAAGTATTCCTTTATTTTACTTAGGTTATCAGATTTATTGACATATTCTTGGCAAAGTAATGCCTAATTATTGTTCTAACTTCCTCTTCATTGATGGAAAGTTCTCCTTTTTCATTTTTGATAGTAACAATTTATTTTCTTCTTTCCTTTTTCTAATCAAATTAATGAAAGGTATATCTATTTTGTTGGACTTTTCATAAAACTAACTTTTAGTTTTATTTATTAATTCAATAGTTTTCTTACTGGGACTTCCGGTTAAGATGGCGGAGAGGAGGCTCACAGCTGCATAAGCTCCACGCTTTCTCTCACTATCCATTTCATTACAAGCCTCTGAATCAATGCTTGACTGAAAAAAACCCACAAATAGTTACCAAGAGAAGCCATCCTTGAGATCCGCCAAGAAAGGTCTGTCTTTACTGGAGGGCTGGGGCGGTTTTAGATCGGGCGCAGGCGGCGGGCAGCGGCAGTGAGGGCACAGGAGCAGACTGGAGAGGGGGTGGAGAGTGATCGTAGCCGTCTCTGTGGGGAGAGCTTCGCTACAGGTTTGGATACTTTCCTCCGGCAGCAAGTCAACAGCCCAGCAGAGAAGCTAAAAACACCAGGGCTGAAGAATA
The DNA here is from genome assembly GCF_016432865.1 of Antechinus flavipes. Lineage (NCBI taxonomy): Eukaryota > Metazoa > Chordata > Mammalia > Dasyuromorphia > Dasyuridae > Antechinus > Antechinus flavipes. The sequence goes on along the minus strand of NC_067399.1, from coordinate 286,051,464 downwards.
CAACCCCAAACAGCTGGAGTCTCTCAGGACCTGGCCGCCCCCCCCTTCCCCCCCCCCCCCCCCAGTGACTCAGCACGCTTTGGGATCTCAGAGCGCAGGCGCAGCACAGTCCTGCTAGTGCCTCACTGCTGCCCCCTGCAGTCTGTAGAGGAAGCTCGATAACACACCCAGCCCCCCCCCAAAGAAAGACTCCAGTTTTTTCTGTTTTTCTTTGGTAGTTTGTCTCTGATTAATAGACAGAATGAGCAAGAAGCTGAAGAGGACTTTAACCCTTGACAGCTTCTACACAGATAGAGAGCAGACTCTAAATCCTGAGGAGACTAAAAACAGGCAGTCCCCAGGTGAATCCCCAAAGGAGGAGATTGTCTGTTCCTCAGCACAGATGAACCTCATAGAAGTGATTAAAAAGGCTCTCACAAGGGAGCTAGAAGAAAAATGGGGAAAGCAGAGTGAGGCTTGGGAAAAGGAGAGGGAGGCTTGGCAAAAGAGCCTGGAGAAAGTTAAAGAGAGAGTGGATAAAGAAGTAAAATCCTTGAAAAATAGGATTAGTGAACTGGAAACAGAAAACAGCTCTCTAAAAAACAAAATTGGCGAAATGGAAAAAAATTCCACAGAACAAAAGAACTCAATTGGACAATTAGAGAAAGATTTTAAAAAAGTGAGTGAAGAGAATACTTCACTGAAAATCAGAATTGAACGAGTGGAATTGAATGACTCGAGGAGACAAGAAGAATCAGTCAAGCAAATCCAAAAAAATCAAACAATGGAGAAAAATGTGAAATACCTTCTGGGGAAGACAACAGACCTGGAAAACAGATCCAGGAGAGACAATCTGAGAATCATTGGACTCCCAGAAAAACATGATGAAAAAAAGAGCCTGGACACTGTCTTCCAGGAAATTATCAAAGAGAACTGCCCAGAAGTCATAGGAACAGAGGAAAAAATAAACATTGAAAGGATTCATCGATCACCCACTGAAAGGGATCCTAAAATCAAAACACCAAGGAATATAGTGGCCAAATGCCAGAACCCTCAGATGAAAGAAAAAATAGTGCAAGCGGCTAGAAAAACCCAATTCAAGTATCAAGGAGCCACAATAAGGATCACCCAGGATCTGGCAGCATCCACATTAAAAGATCGAAGGGCCTGGAATATGATATTCCGAAAGGCTAAGGAACTTGGTATGCAACCAAAAATAACTTACCCAGCGAAAATGAGCATCTTTTTCCAGGGAAGAAGATGGACATTCAACGAAGTAAGCGAATTTCATCTATTTCTGATGAAAAAACCAGAACTTAACAAAAAGTTTGATCTACAAATATAGAACTCAAGAGAAATCTAAAAAGGTAAAGATTAATCTTGGGAACTATATTTTGACTATATAGATGTATAAAGAATACATGTATACCTTGTTCTAGAAATTGATGTGGAAAGGACATTGTACCAGAAAAAGGGTAAAGTGGGGGTAGTACATCTCATGAAGAGGCATAGGAAACCTATTATATCTGAGAGAAAGAATGGAGGGGGATGAATATAGTGGGTATCTTACTGCCTTCAGAATTGGCTTTAAGTGAAAAATCTTAAGACATATTCAATCTATGGTGAAACTTCTCCCATCTCATTGAAAAGTGAGAAGGGAAAAGTGGAAAGGGAAGGAATAAGCTAAGCGGAAGGGAATACGGGAACTGGGAGGGAAAGGGGTAAGATAGGGGGAGGAACTCTAAGGCGGGGGGAGGGACACTAAAAAGGGAGGGCTGTGAGAAGCAAGGGGTGTTCACAAGCTTAATACTTGGAAGGGGGGAAAAGGGGAAAGAAGGGAGGAAAGCATAAACCGGGGTTAACAAGATGGCAAGTAATACAGAATTGGTCATTCTAACCATAAACGTGAACGGGGTAAACTCCCCCATAAAGAGGAAGCGGTTAGCAGAATGGATTAAAAGCCAGAATCCTACAATATGTTGTTTACAGGAAACACACCTGAAGCGGGGAGATACATGCAGGTTAAAGGTAAAAGGTTGGAGCAAAATATACTATGCTTCAGGTGAAGTCAAAAAAGCAGGGGTAGCCATCCTGATCTCAGATCAAGCTAAAGCAAAAATTGACCTAATTAAAAGAGATAAGGAAGGACACTATATCTTGCTAAAGGGTAGCATGGATAATGAAGCACTATCTATATTAAACATATATGCACCAAGTGGGGTAGCATCTAAATTCTTAAAAGAGAAACTAAGAGAGCTGCAAGAAGAAATAGACAGTAAAACTATAATAGTGGGAGATCTTAACCTTGCACTCTCAGAATTAGATAAATCAAACCACAAAATAAATAAGAAAGAAGTCAAAGAGGTAAATAGAATACTAGAAAAGTTAGATATGATAGATCTCTGGAGAAAATGTAATGGAGACAGAAAGGAATACACTTTCTTTTCAGCAGTTCATGGAACCTATACAAAAATTGACCATATATTAGGACATAAAAACCTCAAACTCAAATGTAGTAAGGCAGAAATAGTAAATGCATCCTTTTCAGACCACGATGCAATGAAAATTACATTCAACAAAAAAGCAGGGGGAAGTAGACCAAAAAATAATTGGAAACTAAATAATCTCATACTAAAGAATGATTGGGTGAAACAGCAAATCATAGACATAATTAATAACTTCACCCAAGAAAACGATAATAATGAGACATCATACCAAAATGTATGGGATGCAGCCAAAGCGGTAATAAGGGGAAATTTCATATCTCTAGAGGCCTATTTGTATAACATAGAGAAAGAGAAGGTCAATGAATTGGGTTTGCAATTAAAAATGCTAGAAAAGGAACAAATTAAAAACCCCCAGTCAAACACTAAACTTGAAATTCTAAAAGTAAAAGGTGAGATCAATAAAATTGAAAGTAAAAAAAACTATTGAATTGATTAATAAAACTAAGAGTTGGTTCTATGAAAAAACCAACAAAATAGACAAACCCTTAGTAAATCTGATTAAAAAAAGGAAAGAGGAAAATCAAATTGTTAGTCTTAAAAATGAAAAGGGAGAACTCACCACTAACGAAGAGGAAATTAGAGCAATAATTAGGAGTTACTTTGCCCAACTTTATGCCAATAAATTCGACAACTTAAATGAAATAGAAAAATACCTCCAAAAATACAGCTTGCCCAAACTAACAGAGGAAGAAGTAAATATCCTAAACAGTCCCATCTCAGAAAAAGAAATAGAACAAACTATCAATCAACTCCCTAAGAAAAAATCCCCAGGACCAGATGGATTTACATGTGAATTCTACCAAACATTTAAAGAACAATTAACTCCAATGTTATATAAACTATTTGAAAAAATAGGGATTGAAGGAGTCCTACCAAACTCCTTTTATGACACAGATATGGTACTGATACCTAAACCAGGTAGGCTGAAAACAGAGAAAGAAAATTATAGACCAATCTCCCTAATGAATATTGATGCTAAAATCTTAAATAAAATATTAGCAAAAAGATTACAGAAAATTGTCACCAGGATAATACACTATGACCAAGTAGGATTTATACCAGGAATGCAGGGCTGGTTCAATATTAGGAAAACTATTAGCATAATTGACTATATCAATAACCAAACAAACAAAAACCACATGATCATCTCAATAGATGCAGAAAAAGCATTTGATAAAATCCAACATCCATTCCTAATAAAAACACTTGAGAGCATAGGAATAAATGGACTTTTCCTTAAAATAGTCAGGAGCATATATTTAAAACCATCAGTAAGCATCATATGCAATGGGGAAAAACTGGAACCTTTCCCAGTAAGATCTGGAGTGAAGCAAGGTTGCCCACTATCACCATTATTATTTAATATCGTATTAGAAACACTAGCCTCGGCAATAAGAGTCGAGAAAGATATAAAAGGAATTAGAGTAGGCAATGAGGAAACCAAACTATCACTCTTTGCAGATGATATGATGGTATACCTAGAGAACCCCAGAGATTCTACCAAAAAGCTATTGGAAATAATTCATAATTTTAGCAAAGTAGCTGGCTACAAAATAAATCCCCATAAATCCTCAGCATTTTTATACATCACCAACAAAACCCAACAGCAAGAGATACAAAGAGAAATTCCATTCAGAATAACTGTTGATACCATAAAATATTTGGGAATCTATCTACCAAAGGAAAGTCAGGAATTATATGAGCAAAATTATAAAAAAGTCTCCACACAAATAAAGTCAGACTTAAATAATTGGAAAAATATTAAGTGCTCTTGGATCGGCCGAGCGAACATAATAAAGATGACAATACTCCCTAAACTAATCTATTTATTTAGTGCTATACCAATCAGACTTCCAAGAAAATATTTTATTGATCTAGAAAAAATAACAACAAAATTCATATGGAACAATAAAAAGTCGAGAATCTCAAGGGAATTAATGAAAAAAAAATCAAATGAAGGTGGCCTAGCTGTACCTGATCTAAAATTATATTATAAAGCAGCAGTCACCAAAACCATTTGGTATTGGCTAAGAAATAGATTAGTGGATCAGTGGAAAAGGCTAGGCTCACAAGACAGAATAGTCAATTATAGCAATCTAGTGTTTGACAAACCCAAAGCCCCTAACTTCTGGGAAAAGAATTCATTATTTGATAAAAACTGCTGGGATAATTGGAAATTAGTATGGCAGAAATTAGGCATGGACCCACACTTAACACCATATACCAAGATAAAATCAAAATGGGTCTATGACCTAGGCCTAAAGAACGAGACTATAAATAAATTAGAGGAACATAGAATAGTTTATCTCTCAGACTTGTGGAGGAGAAAGAAATTTGTGACCAAAGATGAACTACAGACCATTACTGATCACAGAATAGAAAATTTCGATTACATCAAATTAAAAAGCCTTTGTACAAATAAAACTAATGCAAACAAGATTAGAAGGGAAGCAACAAACTGGGAAAACATTTTCACAGTTAAAGGTTCTGATAAAGGCCTCATTTCCAAAATATATAGAGAACTGACTCAAATTTATAAGAAATCAAGCCATTCTCCAATTGATAAATGGTCAAAGGATATGAACAGACAATTTTCAGAGGATGAGATTGAAACTATTACCACTCATATGAAAGAGTGTTCCAAATCATTATTGATCAGAGAAATGCAAATTAAGACAACTCTGAGATACCACTACACACCTGTCAGATTGGCTAAGATGACAGGAAAAAATAAGGATGAATGTTGGAGGGGATGCGGGAAAACTGGGACACTAATGCATTGTTGGTGGAGTTGTGAACGAATCCAACCATTCTGGAGAGCAATCTGGAATTATGCCCAAAAAATTATCAAATTGTGCATACCCTTTGATCCAGCAGTGTTTCTATTGGGCTTATATCCCAAAGAAATACTAAAGAAGGGAAAGGGACCTGTATGTGCCAAAATGTTTGTAGCAGCCCTGTTTGTAGTGGCTAGAAACTGGAAAATGAATGGATGCCCATCAATTGGAGAATGGCTGGGTAAATTGTGGTATATGAATGTTATGGAATATTATTGTTCTGTAAGAAATGACCAGCAGGATGAATACAGAGAGGACTGGCGAGACTTACATGAACTGATGCTAAGTGAAATGAGCAGAACCAGGAGATCATTATACACTTCGACAATGATATTGTATGAGGACATATTTTGATGGAAGTGGATTTCTTTGACAAAGAGACCTGAGTTTCAATTGATAAATGACGGACAAAAGCAGCTACACCCAAAGAAAGAACACTGGGAAACGAATGTAAACTATCTGCATTTTTGTTTTTCTTCCCGGATTATTTATACCTTCTGAATCCAATTCTCCCTACGCAACAAGAGAACTGTTCGGTTCTGCAAACATATATTGTATCTAGGATATACTGCAACATATCCAACATATAAAGGACTGCTTGCCATCTAGGGGAGGGGGTGGAGGGAGGGAGGGGGAAAAAAATCGGAACAGAAACGAGTGTCAATATAATGTAATTATTAAATAAAAAATTAAAAAAATAATAATAATAATAATAAAAAAATAAAAAAAAATAGTTTTCTTACTTTAATTTTGTTAATCTCTGTTTTTATTTTCAGAATGTCAAATTTGGTATTTAATTGAGGATTTTTAATTTGTTCTTTTTCTAACTTTTTTTTAGTTGCAAGCCCAATTTATTAATCTTCTCTTCCTCTATTTAATACAAGCAAGTATCTAGAGATATAAAATTTCCCCTAATAACTACTTTGGCTGCATCCCACAATTTTATTGTGATTGTCATCATTTTCATGGATGAAGTTTTTAATTGTGTCTATGATTTGTTGATTCACCCATTCATTCTTTAGGATTAAATTATTTAGTTTCCAATTATTTTGATCTATTTTTCCCTGACCTTTTACTGCATTATAATCTGGAAAAAAAATGTGTTCACTGTTTCTGCCTTTCTGCATTTGATTTTAAGAATTCTATGCCCTAATACATGGTCAATTTTGTATCATTTCCCATGTACTATTGGGAAAAAAGTATATTCCTTTCCATCTTCATTCAATTTTCTTCAAAGGTCTATCATACCTAACATTTCTAGACTTCTGTTTATCTCTTTAACTTTTTAGTTATTCATTTTGTAGTTCAATTTTTTAGTTCTGAAAGAGCAAAGTTGAGATCCCCTACTTGCATAATTGTGCTATCTAATTCTTCTTGCAACTCTCTTAAAATCTCCTCTAGAAATTTGGATGCTATACCATTTGGTACATATATATTTAGTCTTGATATTACTTCATTATCTAAGGTACCTTTTAGTAGGATGTAGTTTCCTTCCTTATTGCTTTTAATTAGATCTATTTTACTTATGCTTGATTTGAGATCAGGATTGCTACCCTCCTTTTTTTTTTTTTTTAACTTCAACTAAAGTATCATAGATTCTGCTCCAGCCTTTTACCTTTACTCTGTATGTATCACTCTGCTTTAAATATGTTTCTTGTAAACAACAAATTATAAAATTCTGGCTTTTCATCCAGTCTGCTATCCACTTTTATTGTATGGGAGAGTTCATCTCAATCACATTCACAATTAAAATTACTATTTCCTGCCATCTTGTTTTCCCCCAGTTATAATTTTCTCTTTTCTTTCCCCGCTTACCCTCTTTCCCAGTATTTTGCTTCTGACCAGTATCTCCCTGAAAAAGCCTTGCCCTTTCACAGTTTTATAACTTTCCCCTTCCACTTCTGTTCTCCTTTCTATTAGCCTCCCCCTTTCCTTTTCTCTTTCCCCTCCTACTTCCCTATAGGGTGAGACAAGCTTCTCTGTGAAGATAAATGTGTCTGGTATTCTCTCTTTGAGCCATATCTGATGAGAGTAAGATTCACACAATTCTCATCCCCTCCTTTCTTTCCCTCAATTGTAATAGGTCTTCTTTGCCTCTTCATAAAATGTAATTTACCCCATTTTACTTACATTTTCCTCTTTTTCCAATAGAATTATTTTTCCTCCTTTAGTTTCTTTTTTATATCATAACAATAAAATCAAATTATATCTGCACTCTCTATACCCATAGGGGAGATACAGATCTCAAGAATTAAACATATCATCTTTCCATATAGGGATATAAACTTTTTAAATTTTAAAAGAAAGTTATTTTTTTTCTTTTCTTTTTATCTTTTTATGCTTCTCTTGAGTTCTGTATTTGGAGATCACATTTTCTATTCAGTTCTGGTCTTTTCATCACAAATAAATGAATTTTACCTGTTTCACAGATTGTCTATCTTTTTCCCTAAAAAATGATGCTCAAGTTTGTTAGATAATTTATTCTTGGCTGCAATCCAAGTTCCTTTGCCTTTGGGGATATCAGATTCCAGCCCCTTCAATCCTTTAAAGTGTAAGCTGCTAGGTCATGGGTTATCCTGATTGTAGCTCCTTGATATTTGAATTGTTTCTTTGTGGCTGCTTGCAAAATTTTCTCCTTGATTTGATAATTCTGAAATTAAGCTACAATGTTCCTTGGAGTTTTCATTTTGAGGTGTCTTTCAGGAGGTGATTGATGAATTCTTTTAATGGCTATTTTACCTTCAGATTCTAGGATATCAGGGAAGTTTTCCTTTATGATTCCCCGAAAAATGATATCAAGGATCTTTTTTTTCATCACAGTTTTCAGGAAGTCCAATACTTTTTAGATTGTCTTTCCTAGATCTATTTTCCAGGTCAGTTGTTTTTCCAATTAAGTATTTTAAATTTTCTTCTTTTTTTTCTTTTCTTTTCTTTTCTTTTCTTTTTTTTTTTGGGGGGGGGGGGTTGTTTGACTGATTCTTGAAGTCTCATCGAGTAAAAATTTGTTTCATTTGTTCAATTCTAATTTTTACTGTTAGATGTTTTATCTTCAGTTTAATGTTTTATCTCCTTTTGCATTTGGCCAGTTGAACTTTTAAATGAGGTGTTTTGTTCATTGTGGGTTTTTTTTTTCCATTTTATAAATTCTGTTTTTCATCAAATTGGTTTCTTTTTCATATGTATTTTGTAAAGAGTTATATGCTTTTTCCATTTCATCAAATCTATTTTTAAGGAGTTTTCTTCCGATAATTTGTTTTTCCTTTTCCAAATCCTCTTGCAAAGTTCTCATTTCCTTTTGCCATTTTTCTTTTAACTCTTTTTTTAAAGATCCTTTTTGAATTCTTCCAAGAGGGCCTTGTAAAAATGGGGATGAACTCATATCACCTTTTGGGGCTTCATCTGGAGACGATTTGCCATTAAAATTCTCAAAGTTTGAAGTCTGTTTTTTTTTCTCCACAAAGCTATCTATCATCAGAGGTTTTATTATTATTATTATCATTCGCTCATTTTTTTACGGTTGTAGTCTGCTCTTAAGGCAAAGAGGAAACAGTAGTTTTAGGCTACCCTGGGGTCAGTGCTACTGACTGATTTCTGGTGCTGAGGCATGATCTGGTTCTTTGTTTTTCTGAGATTCAAAGATTCACTATTTGCCTTTGTATTTGTTTTGGATGTCTCACACTTAAACTGCTGATCCACTGCCTTACATTCAGGATAGAGTAGCCTAAAAGCCTCCCAGTAGATTTCCCAATAAAGGACCCTGAAGTGCCCTGGCTCCTTGTCCTGGCTCCCTGGGCTTCACCTTGGCTCAGCTGCTTCCCCACTGCTCGATTGAAATAGACCTTTTCTGAAATTCTTCCTATCTATTTTTTGGAAATTTGTTATACTCTAAATATTTATTGGTTCTGTCATTCCAAAACCAGTTTAGAGGCTTGATCTGGTGTTGATCTGAGGCACACTAGGAGGATCTCAGACAAAGACATGTCTACTCTCTACTATTAGAGCGCCCAGTCAACTTTTTGTTGTTGTTGTTGTTTGCTTTTTTCCAGTCTATTTTTTAGCATTGAACTTTATGAACTATATGAACTTTTAGCATTGAAATTGGGCTCTGGTTAATGTGAATAGGAAGTAGATTTGGATAGATGGATGAATAGGTGTAGTAATCACTATCCCAAGATTTAAGCTTTTTTGTGCTGCTATTTTTTTTTTCCTGAGGTAATTGGGGTTAAGTGACTTGCCCGGGGTCACACAGCTAGGAAGTAGTAAGTGTCTGAGATGATTTGAACTCAGATCCTCCTGACTTCAGCACTGGTGCTCTATCCACTGCACCACCTAGCTGCCCCTTGTGCTGCTATTTTTAAAGCTAGTTTTGGGAGGGAGGGTTGCAAAGTTTCAGTGCTGCCAAGTGTTATGATCAAAGAAAGTGTGGTCATTGGTCTGGTCTTTATCCAGGAAGGGCCCTTGCTTCCCTATAGTCATGTGCATTAGTGCTCTTCAGGGCCCTGGAATTGGGAATATGACTCTTGCTCCCTTGTGACTGACTAAAAGAAATCCTCTTTGCTCAATACAGCAGGGTCCTACATACAATGTCACCTCAGGGTTCTCTGTAATCCCTTTCTTAACAGTTGTCCGACTGTTCTCATAGCTAACAGCTTCAAAGCTGTTGTTGTAGCTTTTGGAAGAACTTTTAAGGCCCACCTCAGGTCAGTTCCATCCTAACGTTAACAAATCTCTAAAGTCAACTTTTTAAGTTGCCTTAGGTTAGAAAAATGTTTCATTATGACTTTTTGATGGCTCTGCTACTCCAAAATTCAATTCAAAGTATTATTTTGAATTTGTTTGAAGAAGAATATTAGGAAGGGTCAGCTGAATTACTACCTCTAATCAACCATTTTGAATCCAACCCACTTTTCTAGACATATATCATATCTAACTTTTCTAAAATGATGTTCATCTCTTTAACTTCCTTGTTATTTATTTTATGAATAAATTTACCCAAGTCTAAGGAGGAATAAATAAAAGTTGTCTCATTATGACATTTTGATTTTTTCCTCTTCTAACTCATTTAACTTTCCCTTTAAAAATGTAGATGTAGGTGTATATATTAGATCACTTACCAACTATGAGAAGGGAAAAAGGAAGGGAAAAAATTAGAACACAGGGTTTTGTAGGAGTGAATGTCAAAAAAATTATTCATGTATATATTTTGAAAATAAAAAGTTATAATTTAAAAAAGAATGTATATGTTATCACATTTGGTTCATATATGTTTAATGTTGATATTAGCTCATTGTGTATAATATCTTTTAGAAAAATGTTGTTTCCCTGATACCTAAACCAGGTAGGGTCAAAACAGAGAAAGAAAATTATAGAACAATTGCCCTAATGAATATTGATGAAAAACTCAAATAAAATTTTAGCAAAGAATTATTATTAGGATTATACACTATGATCAAGTAGGATTTATACTAAGAATGCAGGATTGGTTTAATATTAAGAAAATAATTAGCATAAGTGACTATATTAATAAACCAAACTAACAGAAATCATATGATTATCTCAATAGATACAGAAAAGGCATTTGCCAAAATTCAATATCAATGCCTCTTAAAAACACTGGAGAGTATAGGAATAAATTGAGTTTTTCTTAAAATTATGAGTTGTACCTGTTTAAAACCATTAGCAAGCATCATATGTAATAGAGATAAACTACAACTATTCCCGATAAAATCACACATGAAGCAAGGTTGCCCCCATCATCATTACTATTCAATATTATATTAGAAATGTTAGCTATAGCAATAAAAGAAAAAGAAATTAAAGGAATTAGAGTAGGTAATGAAGAAACCAAATTATTACTCTTTGAAGATGATGAGACACTTAGAGAATCCTAGAGAATAAATTAAAAAAAACTACTAGAAACAATTCACAACTTTAGCAAAGCTACAGATAAAGAACAAATCCACATAAATCATCAGCATTCCTACATGTTACCAACAATGTCCAGCAACCAGAGATAAAAAGAGAAATTTCATTTTAAATAACTATTGATTATATAAAATATTTGGGAGTCTACTTGCCAAGGCAAAGTCAGGAACTATATGATCACAGTTACAAAACACTTTCCATACAAATAAAGTCAGATCTAATTAATTGGAAAAATATCACATGCTCATGGGTAGACAGAGCTAATATAATAAAATGGCAATGCCACTTAAATTAATCTACTTATTCAGTGCCATTCCAATCAAACTCCCAAGAAATTATTTTACAGAATTAGAAAAAATTACAAAGTTCATCTGGAAGGACAAAAAGAATAAGAAGCTATTGGCTTCCCTGTTCTCATAGCTCTTCTAATAACTCTTAATAATTTTTCTTGTTTACTCATTCTTTCAGCCTAATTCAGATTTTATTTTGGTACTAGATTCTGCATACTTTTGATAGAGTTGGGAAATAGTATCTAACCTGGACTTTTGTCTTTTTATATCCTTCAATTCTGGCTGCAGACACTTGACACTTACTTGTTGTGTGACCCTGAGTGAGTCATTTAACACCAATTACTCTGAGGTGGCAATCATAGGGATACTTAAATCTTGAAGTATTTAGAGGTCAGTTTTCATGATCATAGTGAAACATTGGTGACTGAGTCTTGCATAGGTTTTTTTGGTTCTGGTTAAGAATTACATCCAAGTTGCATCTAATTCTTATTTGGTGATTTATCACCCAAGCTTACAATGAAAGGGAACTATCTCTCAAATCTTTAGTTTTTGAATGTTATTAGTTGGTATTTATCAATTACCAGATTGGTCACACATACACACATAATCATACTTCATTACAAAGTGTTTACCAAATTTTGAGGACATGTGTGCACGTCCTTAGTTGTTTTAGTAGTTGTTGATCAGATATGTAGTTTTTTAGCAGTTGTTTATCAGATATGAGACACACAAATCATTATGTTTACAATATTTGGGGGATACACATGTTATCCGCAAATTATATTCAAGTATTTATCTTATTGTGGAAAATCAGCTTATATAACAACTTATCTTCTTCAGTTGTTAAGTTGTGTCCAACTCTTTGTATCCTTGTGGACCACAGTCTGCCAAGAATGTCCAAGAATGTTTCCTTGACAAAGATACTACAATAATTTTCCATTTCCTTCTCCAGTGGATTAAAACAAATAGAGATTAAATGACTCATCCAGTCATATAACTAGTGAGGGTCCAAGGCAAGATTTTAATGCTATATAACACTATGCTGCATCTTTCTTCTTTCCTCTCTCCTCCTTCCATCTATTTATGTAGAATTTTAAAAAAAAAAACAAAAAACAAATATATCCTCTTTTGCCAATCGCTACTGTTGGTGGCATTTTGCCAACCTGATTATCCTTTTGTATATTTGTTCATTCCTATTATCAAAGCGTGCATAAAGGGAGAGTTCTGAAGGCTTCCCCCCTCCAAGTTTCATAAACTATAGTAGGACTCCAAAATTTTAGTGAAAAAGATTAGGATCTCTGAAGAGTCAATCAAACAAATTTCAAAGTATGAATGATTACATAGCTTGCTTAAGGAAAACTTAAAACCTTGAACATGGGCCTAATTTAAATTTTTCTTATAAAAAGAAAGCTTCGCAACATTGTGCCATTGAGATTATGAGTGGATGTATAGCAGGCCAAACTCTTCCCAAAGGGAAGAGAAACTGAGGAAAACACAGGCCGTGAGGTTCCACAGTGGCACCTGATATTTCACTGGATTTCAAAATGCTATTAATCAGAATTACATTATATATCAACTGTTATTAATTAAAATAAATATAGTCAGATTCACATTATTCAGCTGAACCTGAAACATTATGATATTTATAGGGTCTATAGAATGTAAATGAAAGTAAACATTGTAATTCATGGGGTATAATAGAGAGAAATTTTTTATCTGAAATTTATGCTCAGGGAAAATAATATATTTTAAGGTTTTTTTAATCTGTTTTTCTACTAAGAACTATCTTTTCAACAAATGGAATTCTGGGAAAGATTCTTACCATCTGTTTATAAGTGATATATTACATTTTTAAAAAGGGACCCTCAAATATCCTGACCTTTATGAGAGAAATTGTCCTTAAAAGGCATGAGAATGGTTGGGTTCTATTTCAAGCAAGTAGTTCCTTACCTAACTAAAAGCAGCTGATATTGTATATGATTTGATTATTGCCCCCCTTTCTTCTCCTTTTTTGAAAAAAATAGTCTCTTTTTATTTTCTTATTTTTGTTTTACTTACAATTTTCATTACGTTTTATGGCATAAGACACATCACTATAATTGCCAGGCCCTTCTTATAGTTTTGAAAAATGGAGTAGATGGATTTTTAAGGTATCTGAATGAGAAACGAAATAATATTAATGTGTGATTGAATGTCACTTGGTCGAGTAAAACATTTGATTCAATCATTTCTAAATGGAACACATTCAGTTCTGAGATAATGCTAACAGAACTAAATAAAGCTTCCTGAAAAAATGAAAAGAGAGCCTCTATTGGATACTTTCAACTTACATACAGTACATTGTACTTCTCAGTACATGGTAATTTCTTAAAATTGGTTCCCTACACATTAAAAAGCATAGAAAGATAAAATCATCAATATATTCTAGCAGATAAGCTAGCAAATGCAATGAATGAGTTGTAGTCTAAGGGGAAAAACATTAAAAAGAGTTTCTATTAGGGTTCTTTGATTGTATAAAAGATAGAAAAATAGAAATGGCAATTGTGTTGGGAAGAAAAAAGATTTATTCTTTTGAGAATATAGCAAAGGAAAATTCATTCTTTATTGAGCTTTTTTTTTATAAGGACAGTAAACTAATGTGTCTCAGAGAGCTTAGTGGCATGCATTAAGTAATGTGATAAAACACCACTGATATTACAGACATATGTTGGACAATTTCCAGTTAAAATAACCCTTGAGGAAGGGAATAAGCATTTATTAATCATCTATGATATCATAGACACAGTGCTGAGCATTTTTCAAATATCTCATTTAATTCTCAGAACAACCTTGTATGGTAGACATTATTATTATTATTATTATTCTAGTTTCGTATCTGAGGAACCTAAGATAATCAAAGTAAGTGATCCCAGGATTACATAGTTTTAATCTGGATTTGAACTCAGATCTTCCAGACTCCAGGTCCAGCATTCTACACATTGTGCCAGTACACTGCTTAGGAAGGGTCAGCCAGGTGATACCCATATATACTTTTAATTAGTTTGAAGCTGCTGAAATACAAAAAGAAAGTGCAATGAATATAGTGCCGTCCTTCGAGTCTGAAGGACCTGAATTCAACTTTGATAGTATTCACTAAGTAGTTGTATGACCCTGACCAAGTCACTTAACCCTATTTGCCTCAGTTTTTCATTTATAGAATGAGCTGGAGAAGGAAATGCCAAACCAGTCCAGTATCTTTATAAAGAAAACCATAAATGAGGTCATGAAGATTGTGTACTTTTGGCCTTTCTAAAAGCAGCTGATAATTTATACTGTTTGATCATTGCCCCCCTTTCTTCTTTTTTTCCCTTTTTTTACTCTTACTGTCTTCTTTCTTTTCTTTTCTTTTCTTTTTTTTTTTTTTGCAATTTCATTACATTTTATAGCAGAAAACATAATTAAAATTGCCAGTTCCTTTTTATGGTTTTGAAGGATTTGAATAGATGGACTTTTTTGAAGCACATGAATAGAAAATTTTATAGTTTATTTCTTCAAATATAGTGAAAAAGTTCACTACAGTTGTGTCTCAGTAACTTAAAAGCAACTTGACTGTCAGAAAGATGAAAAATTGATTCAATTTTCAAAGGATTAGGGTACAGTCATTTCAAAAGTACAAAGTAAATTTTATCCACTCTCTTTAAAAATTACTAAAGAACAAGATTATTTATCTCTCAAACATTGGCTGAACCTTCACCAATCTTTCTGTTCAACAATGTATAGCAATGTATATTGCTACATGTACTAATCAACATAGCATTTCTGAAATTTGAGATAGATTGTGTATTAGAGATGATGTGTATTTCAAATGTCTCTTTTAACGGATATGGACAAACCAAAGGCAAGAGAGGTAAAGTGGTCAGTAATAAAAACAGGCAGGGGAAGAGTCAGAAGCAAAGCCTCTTTATTTTATATAGGAAGATGGCAAGGTTTATTTTTTTTTACATTTGGTTTTTTACATTGTTTGCTTTTTGTCATTCAAAGCTAAAGGATTTGCTACTTTGCTGTTGATAGATATAAATATAAGTGCATATATATAATATACATACACTTACGTATATACAAATAGCTATATATATGTATATATATATATATATGCATACACATATATATACATATAAGTGTAAAAGTTTACTTTTTGTTTTGTTTACATATATGCATGCAAATGTGCATATGCATGCATGCATGTATATGTGTGAACGTATATAAATACACATACATAATCAGCTAAGTGCAGTTGATAGAGTTCAGGACCTGCTGTTAGGAAGACTTATCTTCCTGAGTTAAAATGTGGTCCTGGACGCTTACTAGCTATGTGATCCTAGATAAGTCACTTAACTCTGTTTGCCTCAGTTCCTCAACAGTAAAAATGAACTGGAGAAGGAAATAGAAAACCAGTCCAGTATCTTTGCTAAGAAAATCCAAATTGTGCCACAAAAAGTCAGACATGACTGAAATAATTGAAAACAATATAATAAAAGCAGGTCTACGTGGGAAGAATATAATGTTTTTATCCCATTAGTATCTCTTATTCTAAGTAAAATTTATTCGCATTTTTAGCCATAGAGGATCTTGAAAATGTCTAATTTTAAGTCAAATAGTTGTCAAGGACAAAGGATTGTCATTCAGTCCCTACCCAATTCATAATGAGTTGAAAGAAATGATATTCATATCTGCAAGGTACTTTTCTTGAATTGTGTTCAGATGGCCCTTTATGTGGCTACTAGCAAATGGTTGTGAATAGTGTCAGCCTGCATTTATTATGGTGAGTTCTTGCACTATATAGTTAATGTACTATAGTAAAGAGAAGATGAAATGGTCAACTGGCAGCCCTGAAGAGATTAAAGATTCATAGATTTAGAACCAGAGGGACCTTAGAAAGTATCAGTCTGAGAGAGTTTAAATGGCTTATCTGAGATCATACAGAATCTGGTAGCAAAAAGTTTTGACTACAAAAAAAATTAAAATACCATAAGACCTGAAGACATTACAAGGAGAGCTGAGACATTCAGCAAAGAAAAAAACAAAGTCATATGATTACATCACTAGAATAAAGAGTCATCCTTGCTACTTCACTGGTATGAATTGCTCTGGTCCCATGTATTCCCTACATGAATACCTACATGTAGGGAATACATGGGACCAGAGCAATTCATACCTACATATGAATACCTACATATATACTGTATCCATACATATTAGCCTTGCCTTCCTTTTCATGCATGTTCCCTGACCAAACATATTCCCTACCTATGTCCATGTGTTGTTCACATTCGCATGTGCCCATTGTGTATGCATAGTGCTGCACTGGTTATTAACCATATAATAGATTATTAACCTGTATGAAAGTGCACTCCATGCTCATAAAGAGAAAAATCTTCTCTTATCACTGTTTATTTTGGTTGTTCTTTTACTTGAGCTAATATGTCCTTAAAGGTAAAAATAAACACATCAGTAGGGGCTCTTGAGCTATTATTTATAATATATTATAACCTGATCCTGGGATAGCTTTTCTAAGAGACCTGCATACAGTATAGCAGGACTCTAAGCACTACATTTAACTTTTATATCAAGGATGTTTTCACTGTATAAAAAACAGTATTTCTTATTTATGCAATCCTCATTCTCAAGCCATTCACTAGTTACTTTAAAATCTGCCTCCAAAATGGTTAATATTGTGCAGCATTGTTATGATCTTTAAGCAAGTTTACCTGAGCTCTGCAAAATCAACCTCCTTCAGTTCTAACAGATACATAACTATTAATAGACAAAAAGAAATTTGATATCCACAGCTCTATCAAAAGTTTGTGATAGAATCATTATGTTAGCCTGATTAAAGAAATTGCTCTCCTTTGGTCAAACTGCCCTACCTATTATCTAAAAACATAATAAAAAAGATCCGAACAAATGTTCTAGCAAGAATATATATCATTTCAAGTTATTTGAACATGTTGATTGATCCATTATTTATAGTCAAAAACAAACTTCAACAAAAGATTCTACTTAAGGTGGAATCCTGAAATGTCTGGAATACTGGCAGTTGTAATCATTTTTATCCATTGAAATGTTCTGTTATTTATTTTGCTTTTTACTGAGCAAATACAAAAAAAGTAAACTTATAGTGTATATCATCTCATTATGAGACTAATGAAGACCAAAGTCAATGAATATTGTTAACACTGATGTCAGTTCTCAGTAGCAGATTGAGGATCTAGTTAATGCCATTAACTGCTTCAGTTGTTAGAAAAAAAAAACACAAGAAAATGTATCATAACTGAAGATTTGAATGTCATCCTTTTTAAGTGTTCATAATCTTGTGTACACTAGCTTAAATCTATATAACTGTGTACTTTACATGCATATTATTTTATCCCAACAATAATGCTAATATTGATTTTATTTTTAAAAAGGGAAACTGAAACTCAGATAGTTTTAGGCATTTGTCTCAGGAGAACAGAGTTTTAATCCCTATCATTAAAAAAAAAAGCATAGCTAATATTTACATATCACTACTGGGTTCTAAGGATTGTGTTATATGATTTACAATTATGTTATTTAATCCTCTCAACACTGGGAAGTGTGCAAATTTTACCCCCATTTTACTGATGAAGAAACTGAGGCAAAAAGAGGTTAAGTGACTTGCTCAGAATTACAAAACTAGCAAATATGTGAGACTAGATTTTGTAATGGGCTGAGGCTCAAGTTGATGCACTGAGGTCCCAAGCACATGAGACAAAATAGTAATTGGACCATACTCTATTAATATATAAGCTTGGAGAAAGAATGGCCCCTGCCCACTCTTTGTGCAAGTCCTGATGTGTTGTATAGGAAATGACAATTTTGGTGGGTGGAGGCAGGGGAGTGGAAAAGGAAGGGGAAGGAGAGACTGCTCATATTGCCATTGTTACGGCCCTTCAGCTCAGGTCTCTCTCTGCTAGTTGGCTTCCTGTCGCAGCTGCCCATATTGCTATCATAATCCTTCTTGCCCATATTGCTATCACAATCTTTTTTCACCTCTTCACTTCAATAAAGATTGAAAATTTTTCCCTTAACCTGAATTCCTGACTCTGGCTGATTTTAAATATGCAGTCATTACAAGATTTGAACTCAGCTTTTCCTAAATCCATCCAGAATCAATGCTCTATCCACTGTGCTACCTAGCAATCCCTGATTCGATTTGTCATGTGATTCAAACTTGGATCTAATGACTAAAGTTCATTGCATTACCTACTGTATTATACCCTTAAACACTCTTTCACTGACATTGTCAATTTTACTTCATCTTTTAATCACTCCCTTTTACCTATAATTAATTCTAGGGAATTAGGAATTCTAATTCCTAAGGAAAAAAAGGAATCATCTGAGGAAAAAAAAAAAAAAACAATCATTTCCTTTACAGGCTTTTCTAATTCCCAGTGCTTTCTTTCTCTCCAAATCATGTCTAAACTTAATAGAAAGCAACATCTACACAGTAGATTGATAATTACACGTCACTAACTACAATTTAGTAGCTAATTGGACCATATTTTTTAATTTCAGAAATTGGATATGTGTACTGATACAGACAGTGTTGTTCTCCTTAGATCACACTTAAGCTTTCTTTGAGTCTTCCTTTCTTTCTGAGTTCCTATCTCTACTTCTTGTTTTCCATTTTATTGATGAGTAGATATTTGTATCACAACACATATATCTATATGACAGTCATTTTATTTGACCATATTGGCTGAACTGAGTAGAAACAATAAATATCTGTATTTTATTTAAAAAGAAGAAAATGCAAAGTTAATGATAAATAATGTCAAGTTCATCACCTTAGAACTGGAAGGAACTTTTGAAATTATCTCCTCTAAACTCTTCATTTTAGAAATGAGAAAACTGAGATCTAAACAGGATAAGCAAATTCCCTCTCTTTTTGCATCAATATTAAGTAGCAAAATCTTAACCACAACTTAAAGTACTACATAAAATTAAAGTTATCTTCATTTGCCATCAGCTACAATGCTTAGTTTCAACTCCACCATCATCTTCACCATGCCCTCCCCACACAGGTTTATCATCCAGGAATTTTTTATTATCAACTTTTTTATCATAGTTTTCACACCTCATCAGTACCTTCATTTGCTTCAGCTCCACTGATTGAAAGGCTAGAATGAAAAGTCAAATAATTATTTTATAGACTCCCTATGTAGAAGGTTAAAAATCCTTTTTTGTTGTTATCTAATCATTTTCTTGGCAGAGATGCTGGAGTGGTTTACCATTTCCTTCTCCAGCTCATTTTATAGAGAAGTAAACTGGGACATACAAAGTTAAATGACTTGCCTAGGTTCCCACAGCTAATAAGTGTCTGAAGACAGATTTGAATTCACGAAGATGAGTCTTTCTGACTCTAAGCCTGGTACTCTACCCACTGCACCACCTATCTGCCCTTAATCAAAATTTCAGACATCTGTATGTTTCCTACCAAGTCACCCTGCTTTAATGCAACTTCACCACATTCATCTTCACCATCATCATTATCATGCCCTAATCTGAGTGCCCTCTGACATTCCCTTCCCCACTTTTAGCTTGCTCTTGTGTAGTATCTTGTCCAATTGTAAGTTCCTTGAGGACAAGTCCTATCTTTTTTTTTTCTTATTTGTATTCCCAGGGCTTATCCTTGAGACATAGTAAGTAGTATGCTTGTTATATCTAATCATAATACAAATAAGAAATTAACAAACAGGTCAAGTCAAAAAGTTTTATCTGACTTTATTATATTTTCCCCTTCCTTGAAGTCCTGCTTTGGTAACTAATTCCACATGTGAGCATGATTTGTTTTCTTGAAGGATATTCAGTGGAAAGCTGATCTTGGTAATTAACTTTTTTTCACTAAACATTATTGAGCACTACTTGGTGACTCAAACTATGCATAAGCAAAAATAAAACAGCCCCTGACCTCAAGAAACATATCCTGTATGAGGATACAACACTACAAGAAAAAATAAGTATAAAATATGTATAAAGCAAATACAAACTTATTTAGGAAAAAGGATAGAGCACTAATTACAGAGGAGACAAGGAATGCCTTCTTGTAGGTGATGGTAGTCATGCTAAACTAGACAAATTTCACATTCAAAAATCTGTTTTCTAAGCTATTGGAAACATCTCAAGTGACATAAAAGTTGCAGTCTGCATCAATGAAAGAATTCACATCAACAAAATCATGTATTGGAAGTGGAATAAAGAAGACGAATTCAAATCCTGCCTCAGATGTTTATTCCATGTGCTAAGTCACTTAGCCTCTATTTCCCTCAGTTTTCTCATCTATAGAATTGTGATAAGAACAACCATCTTATTGGGTTGTTGTGAAGATCTAATGAGATCACAAATTTACATAGCTTTGCAGACTTTAAATCACTATATCAATGTTAATTATTATTGTTGTTATTATTACTAATGTACATATCTTTAAAACTATTTGACCGGATTTTTTACTTAAAGTGTTTAAATGAAACAATGGCCTAAATCATTGGTAATATCGTTTCTGTTAAAGACATTCGACTCTTAAAAGATCCTGTCAATACTAGCATGTATCATATAAATCAATAAACAATCTTAGCCAAAATCCAGGTCTTAGTATATAAGGGTATTTTTTTTTCTTCCTTCATTTCTTTCATGGAAAAAGAAAATCCTTCCATTCTCACTAAAGTAACATCAACCACATAAGAATATAAATCTGCTCATTAAAGCCCAGAAGCTTATTTGAAAATTTTAAGTTATTCTAACACTTCTCTGACATTGTGATATCTACTCAGGAAAAGGCCTTGACTTTCCTGACACTTAATTGTTTTATATAAGCTGACCCACAGACCTTCATACAGTTTCTGTGATGAATAAAAAACAGAGTTGCAGCTGTTGATTTTCTTTTTTCTAAAGTCAACTAATTAGAAATGTCTGTGCCAAAATAGCCTTCTCTGGATGCTATTACATTGCAAACACTTGCAAGTAAATTACAAATATGCCTCATTTTACGCAATTAGTTTTTGGAGACATTGATGAATCTGTGATCTCATTCATATAGATACTGTCTTCAAAGCTGGTACATTACAATAAATCCTTCCTTCTCTTTCATCCAGACTATTCTTATTCATATAGTCCTATGAATAAGATCAATGGGCTAGACACCATCATTTGACACTATTAGATTACAAATGGAGGGAAAAAAAAACAATTTTATGTGCTCTCAGAAGAGTAAAATGCAGTTGGAAGTTTTGTGAATTGAGTGATGACCTAGCAATTGATCAATCAATAAGCATTTATTAAGTTCTGTTATGTGCTAGGTATTGTTCTAAATGCTGAGGACATGTAAAAGACAGTCCTTGCCCTCCAGGAGCTTGCAACATGCAAACAAATATTTACAATATAAACTATATAGAGGATAATAGGGAGAAAATAACAGAAGAATGACATTAGAATTGAGAAAGATTGTCAAAAACTTCCAGCAAAATGTGGGATTTTTAGTAGGGATATAAAGGATGCTAAAGGGGTCCATAATCAGCGCAGGGCAGGAATAACATTCTAATAATGGTGTACAGTCAGATAAAATGCCTAGATCTGTGAAATGGGATAATTTGTTCATGGAGTAGACAAAATATTGGTGTCACTGGATCAGAGAGTACATGTGTAATGAATGTAATATAATGTAATTCAGAAATAATGTGTAAGAAGGCTGGAAAGGTAGGGGGGAGAAAGGTTTTGAAGGGTTTTGAATGCCAAAAAGAGCATTTAATATTTGATCCTTGAGGTGATAGAAAGCCAATGTACTTATTGAGGTAGAGCAGGGGAGGTTATGTGATAGGATTTGTGCTTTAGGAAAATCACTTTAATTACTGAATGGAGAAGAGATTAGAGTGTAGAGAAACTTGAAGAAGGCAGACTGACCAGGACAATATTACAACAGTCAGGATATGAGGTAATGAAGGCCTTCACTAGAGTGGCAGCAGTGATACTGTTAAGCCTTGGTAAAATATTGGAAGTAGACTTTCAAGGGCAGAGAGCAGACACAACTCTTTAACCTTCTCTAACCTTCTCTCAAACCAAAAACAGATTAAGCCTCTAAATGAGTTTTGCAGTCAAAAAATCCACAAATCTTTGGAGTACAACACATTTCTAGAAGAAGATGCCTTGGAAGAACTTCAGAACAGATCTGTTTTATTTAGGCAGAGGGACAGTCTGCAGAGCCTAGACCGCAGTATAGGGAGACCAGAGTAAGAAGCTGGGGAAAAGAATCAGAGCATTGAAGTCCCACAGACCTGGGAATCTTCTGTGAGCCTCTTAAGCTACTCTGTACTGGTTGCAAGCAGATGGTTTGCTATTAAAGATAAATTATAAACCACTGAGCACCCAAAAAAAATGCCGGACCTAGCCACCATTATTCAGCACTGGAAATCAATCAGCAGAACTGCCCTAGGCAAATTAAAGTAGCTGTCACTCCTTTGCATTGAACAGACCTCAAGCTTTTAAAAAATGAATAAAAAACAAAAATAAGCTCTCACCACAGAGAATTTTTATTGGAGAGAGAGAGAAAAACAGACCTCAAATACTGAGTTTCCTAAAGACAAAGCAACTCCAGAAGAAGCCCCAAAGAGAGACATGAGATGGTCCCCATTTCACAAGGCTTTATTTGAAGATTGCATAAAGGATCTTAAAAGAGTTAGAAGAAAAATGGAGAAATGAAATGAGATCATAGCAAGAAGGAGTGGAAAAAATGTTAGAAGAATACAATGAACAAAAAAACTTAATTGACCAATTGCAAAAGGAGCTAAAAAAGATATCAAGAAAATAATACACTAAAAATTAGAATTGAACAGATGGAAGTGAATGACTCAATAAAACTTCAAGAATCAGTCAAACAAAAAAAATTTAAAAATAGAAAATAATATGAAATATCTCCTAAGAAAAAACAACTGATCTGGAAAATAGATCTAGGAGAGACAGTTTAAGGAATACTGAGCTTCCTGAAAGCCACCATGAAAAAAAGAACCTAGGCATTATCTTACAGGAAATCATAAAAGAAAACTGCCCTAATATTTTAGAATCAGAATTTTAGCTATCAAAAGAATCCACCAATCACCTCCTGTAAAGAAACCCCAAAATTAAATCTCCAAAGAATATCATGGCTAAATTTCAGAATTATCATGCCAAGGAAAAAATATTGCAAGCAGCCAGGAAAAAACAATTTAAATATCAAGGACCCACAATTAGGATTACCCAGGACCTAGCAGCTTCCACCTTAAAGGATCAAAGAGCCTGGAATCTAATATTCTGAAAAGCAAAGGAATTGGGATTACAGCAAAAAATAAACTATCCAGATAAAATAAGATTATCTTTCAAGGAAGAAGATAGGCATTCAATGATATAGGTGAATTTCACCTACTTCTAATGAAAAGACCAGAATTGAACAAAAAAAAAATTGATCTCCAAACACAGAACTCAAGAGAAGCATAAAATAGTAAAAAGGAAAACTCTTGAGAACTATATTTCTGTTATGAGTATACTTAGAGAACGTGGGTTTAATTTGGTTTTATTATGATAACATGAAAAAGAAATTAGAGATGGAAAGGGGATCATATTGGAAGAAGAGGAAAAATGCAGTAAAATAAGGGAAATTACATCTCACAAAGAGGCAAAGAAAAACTTATTATAATTGAGAGAAATTATAAAGAATTGAGAGAAATTCAGGGAGAGTGATGAGCATTGTGTGAATCTTACTCTCAACAGATTTGGCTCTAAGAGAGAATATCAGACATATTTAGTATCATAAAGAAACTTATTTCACCTTATAGGGAAATAGGAGGGAAAGGGGGAAAAGAAAGGGAAAGACTAATAAAAGGGGAAACAGAAGAATTAGAGGAAAGATGTAAAAAAGGGGGAAGGGCTCTAAAGGGGAGGACTGTTTGAGGGAGGTGGTCATCAAAAGCAAAATACTGGGGAGGAGAGAAGAGGTATAGGAGAGAGAAAAGCTTAACCTAGGTTAAATAAGATGGAAGGAAATAGAGAATTAGTTATTTTAACTGTTAATGTGAATGGGATGAACTCCCCCATAAAACAGAAGCAGATAGCAGACTGGATTAAAATCCAGAATCTTATATTATATTGTTTACAAGAAATGCATTTAAAACATAGCAATACATATAGAGTGAAGGTAAAGGGCTTGAGCAGAATATACTATGCTTCAGGTGAAGAAAAAAAGCAGAAGTAGCAAACCTGATTTCAGATGAAGTAAAAGCAAAAATAGATCTAATTAAAAGAGATAAGGAAGGAAACTATATCTTACTAAATACCACAGATAATGAAGCAATATCAATACTAAACATATATACACCAAGTGGTATAGCATGCAAATTCCTAGAGAAGAAGTTAAGAGAGAGGCAAGAAGAAAGAGATAGCAAAACTATAATAGTGGAGGATTTCAACTTTGCTCTCTCAGAACTAGATAAATCAAACCACAAAATAAAAAAGAAAGAAATTAAGGAAGTAAACAATGTTAGAAAAGTGTGATAGAGCTTTGGAGAAGAATGAATGGAGACTGAAAGGAGTTACTTTTTTTCTCAGTGGTTCAGAAAACCTATACAAAAATTGACCATATACAAAAAAATCTGAAATGCAGAAAGAAAGAAATAGTAAATGCATTTTTTTCCAGATCATGATACAATAAATATGGATTTACCTGTGAATTCTACCAAACATTTAAAGAACAATTAACTCCAATGCTATATAAACTATTTTTAAAAACAGGGAATGAAGGAGTCCTACCAAATTCCTTTTATGACACAGACATGGTACTGATACCTAAACCAGATAGGTTGAAAACAGAGAAAGAAAATTGTAGACCAATCTCCCTATTGAATAGTGATGCTAAAATCTTAAATAAGATATTAGCAAAAAGACTACAGAAAATCATCTCCACCATGATCAAGTAGGATTTATACCAGGAATGCAGGGCTGGTTCAATATTAGGAAAACTATCAGTATAATTGGCCATATTAATAACCAAATTAACAAAAACCATGATTATCTCAATAGATGCAGAAAAAGCATTTGATAAAATCCAACATCCATTCCTGTTAAAAATACTTGAGAGTATAGGAATAAATGGACTTTTCCTTAAAATAATCAGTAGCATCTATTTAAAACTATCACAAAGTATTATATTTAATGGTTCTAAAGTGCAACCATTCCCAGTAAGATCAGGGGTAAAACAAGGTTGCCCACTAAGATCATTACTATTCAATATTGTATTAGAAATGCTAGCATTGGCAATAAGAGAAGAAAAAGAGATTAAAGGAATTAGAGTAGGTAATGAGGAAATCAAATTATCACTCTTTGCAGATGAAATGATCGTATACTTAGAAAACCCTAGAGAATCAACTAAAAAACTATTAGAAATAATCCACAACTTTAGCAAAGTTGCAGGACACAAAATAAATCCACAAAAATTATCAGCATTTTTATACATCACTAAAAGAAATCCCACAGCAAGAGATACAAAGAGAAATTCCATTTAAAATAACTATAGATAGTATGAAATATTTGGGAATCTATCTGCCAAGGGAAAATCAGGAACTATATAAGCAAACTACAAAACACTTTTCACACTAAAGTCAGATCTAAATAATTGGAAAAACATCAAGTGCTCTTGGATAGATCGAGTGAATATAATAAAGATGATGATACTACCAATACTAATCTATTTATTTAGTGATATACCAATCAGACTCCCAAGAAACTATTTTACTGACCTAGAAAAAAAATTCATCTGGAAGAACAAAAGATCAAGAATTTCAAGAGAATTAATGGAAAAAAAAAATCAAATGAAGATGGCCTAGCTGTACCAGAACTAAAACTATATTATAAAGCAGCAGTCATCAAAACCATTTAGTGCTGGCTAAGAGACTAGTTGATCAGTAGAATAGATTAGGTTCAGAGGACAAAATAGTCAAGGACTTTAGTAATGTAGTGTTTGACAAACCCAAAGACCAGCTTTTGGGATAAGAACTCATTATTTGACAAAAAACTGCCAGGAAAATTGGAAAGTAGCGTGACAGAAACTAGGCATTGACCCACACCTAACATCATACACCAAGATAAGGTCAAAATGGGTTCATGATCTAGATATAAAGAAAGATATTATAAACAAATTAGAATATAGGATAGTTTACCTCTCAGATCTGTTGAGGAGGAAAGAATTTATGACCAAAGAACTGGAGATCATTATTGATCACAAAATACATAATTTTGATTATATTAAATTAAAAAGTTTTTGTACAAACAAAACTAATGCAGACAAGATTACAAGAGAAGCAATCAATTGGGAAAACATTTTTACATTCAAAGTTTCTGATAAAGGTCTCATTTCTAAAATATATAGAGAATTAACTCAATTTTTTAAGAATTCAAGTCATTCAACAATTGATAAATCATCAAAGGATATGAACAGATAATTTTTAGATGAAGAAATTCAAACTATTTCTAGTCATATGAAAAGGTGCTCCAAATCACTATTGATCTGAGAAATGAAAATTAAGACATTTATACCACTGAGATACCACTACACACCTGTTAGATTGGCTAAGATGACAGGAAAAGATAATAACCAATGTTTGAGGGGATGTGGGAAAATTGGGACATTGATACATTGTTGGTGGAACTGTGAATGGATCCAACCATTCTGGAACACAATTTGGAACTATGCTCAAAAAGTTATCAAATTATGTATACCCTTTGACCCAGCAGTGATTCTATTGGGCTTATATCCCAAAGATATTTCAAAGAAGGGAAAGGGATCCATATGTGCAAAAATGTTTGTGCAGCCCTTTTCGTAGTGGCTAGAAACTGGAAAGTGAATAGATGCCCATCAATTGGAGAATGGCTGAATAAATTATTGCATATGAATGTTATGGAATATTATTGTTCTGTAAAAAATGACCAGCAGGAAAATTTCAGAGAAGACTGAAGAGACTTACATGAACTGATGCTGAGTGAAATGAGCAGAACCAGAAGATCATTATACATGGCAACAACAAGATTATATGATCATCAATTCTAAAGGACAGGGCTCTCTTCAACAATTGCATGATTCAAACTAGTTTCAATTGTTCAATGATGAAGAAAGCCATATACAACCAGAGAAAGACCAGTGGGAACTGAGTGTAGACCACAATATAGCATTGTCATGCTTTCTGTTGATGTTTGCTTGCATTTTGTTTTCCTTCTCAGTTTTTTTCTTCTAGATCCAATTTTTCTTAGGCAACAAGATAACTGTATAAATATATATACATATATTGTATTTAACATATATTTTAACATATTTAACATGTATTGGACTACTTGCCATCTAGGGGAAGGGGTGGGGGTAAGGAGGGAAAAATTTGGAACAGAAAGTTTTACAAGGGTCAATGTTATAAAAAATTACCCATGCATAGGTTTTGTAAATAAAAAGCTTTAATAATAATAATAAACAAAAGCTTGGAAGTAGTCCATGAGAGATAGTGAGGAATCCAAGATGACTCCTAGATTGTAAGCCTGAGAACCTGGAAAGATGCTGTTGCCCTAAAATAGTAAGGAAAATAGGAGAGGGAAAAAAAGTTTAGGGGAAGAGAAAATGAGTTTCATTTTGAACATTGAATTTAAGATGTTTAATGGACATTCACTTTGAAATGTGTGAAAGACTGTTAAAGACATGAGATTGGAATTCAGCAGAGTTTGGAACATGATAGAATTGGAAATCATTATCATGGCTATGGTAATTAAATCCATGGGAGTGAATGAGATCATTAAGTGAAGTAATAGAGAGAAGAGAGATCAAGTGAAGAAACAGCTCAGGACAGAACCCTAAGGGACACCTACAGTTAGAAGGTATGATTTGAATGAAGATTTACCCAAAGAATAAAGAAAATGAAGTAAGATAGGTAGGAGGAGAACCAGGAAAGAGCATCCCAAAAACTTGGAAAGAAGAGACTATCAAAGAGAGACTGATCACACTATCAAAGTCTGTGGAGAGATCAAGGAAAATGAGGCTTAAGAAATGGCTATTGGATTTGGCAACTATGATAACATTAGTAGTTTTGTCTTAGATGAACTGGTTCTTAAAGATAATTTTTAAAGAATTATTTTGTGATGTGAATTTCTTTGGTAGAATCCTTGTTGTATACCTTGTTGAGGAAGCATGGTATGATTAGATAGAGTTTCAGATGCATTAAGGGAAGTCTGGATTCAAATCTGATGTTTACTAGCTCTGGAATCAGTTCATAAGCAAAGCACTTCCTCTCTTAGGATCCCAGGAAACTCTCTAAGACTATATATTTCACAGGCTTCATGCTAATGTGCATAAGAGAAATAAATTTCCACGCAAAGAAATTATCCATACAGCAGTGAAATCATCATTATCATCATTATCATATCTCTCTCCTTCTTTGTCTTTGTCTGTCTATTTATGAATGTAATATATGGGATTAAAATATGTAATCTTACAGAGTATGCATTTACATATTTAATCTAGATATTTAAATATACACATATGTGCATTTTATATAAATATACATTATATACATAAATATATATATATGTAATATATATATATATCTGTGTGTATGATTGCCTTACTGGGTTATAATGAAAATGAAATGATTATAAAAACATTTTGAATAATATCTCAGTGACACAAGCAAAACCTGGGGGTTTGGACAGGTTAAAAGACAAAAATATTAAAATATGAAGATGAATAATATAAAATATTATTTTTTAATACAAAATACAAAATATTTTTTGTAATACAAAAATAGACATTCCTTTCATTATAGTCTGAGGCTTTAATAGTTTAATTACATATAAAGAGACTTATAAGACAATAATCTTGCTTCAAAAGCCTAAGACCACATTCATAAGTTTGAAACTTGGTACTCTGCATAAGATTCCACAAAGAATATGGGACTTAGAACTGAATGAATTGGGACTGATCACCCCAGAAAAAAGCATGGTGCAGTGCCTAACTGAAGGAAGGAGCTTTTATGATGGGCAGAATTGTTGAAATAGAAAAAGGCAGAACCCAAGTATCCCCTACCTGAAAACAATATCAACATTGTTGTTTTGAGGAAGTCAAAGAGAAGAAGCTTCTGTTAGTCCTAAGTTAAGAGTTGTTGCCTTAGCTGAAAGAGCACTTTAGCACTCTGGTTATAACACTCTAGCTAAAGAGAGTGTAACATGAAGCAGAAAAGACAATGACTATCAGTGGGAAAGACTGCTTGAACACAAACAAGTACAATGATGAGAGCACTGTGTTTGGAATGAGAAAAGCATGAATTCGAGTCTGTCCTCAGACATTTACTAATCACACAACCCTGTAAAATGGGCATCATAGCCCCTATCTTACAGGGTTGTTATGAGAATCAAATAAGATAGCATAAAGTGCTTATCGTAATGATCAGAGCACAGTAGATGCTTACTATCTGTTTCTATCTTTTCTTCTTCTCTGTCAAACAGTGAACCCAACAGATTGACCTATCTGGCAGAGACAACACAATTTCAGATGATCCAAGATGAAGCATCTAGAAGTCATGTAGAATGATTTGCCAGATCTAATCCAGCAAAAGTGACAAGCCCAATGAGGAGCCAATATAACTACTCAGTGACCTATTTTATACAACTAGTAGGAAAATTATCCAAACAGCTGAGACCCCAGGTCCAATGATGAGCAAAGATAATTAAATCCCTCACCCCAATTGAGATAGTGGATCCTGTGAGTTGCTATTCAGCTGAGCAACAGAATTTCCCATACATCACTGATGTGACAGCCTGCAATGAATCTTGTGAAAACTCTTCTGGAGTAAAAAAGTATAAGAAATCTATATATCTATACATCTAAGATTATGAGTAACCTAATTAAATGTTTTCCTTAATATTTGCCTCATTACCAATATTGTTTAAATCTGTGCCCATTCTTCTGCCATCACTCTTTAGTAATGTGCTCCTGGTTTGGGGGATAGGTGGTTATACTTTGTAACTATTCTTATAGCTGTACCATTTGATTTTGTACCTTTGCTAACCAAATAACTGAGATTACTTGACTGATTGTTAAGGAGAAGCATACTAATGGGAAATCATGAAATAATGTAAGATTAAAAGTTACCACAGAGCTATTGTAAGAAATTTGAAAGTAAGAGCAGCTACCTCATCAGGGTACCTATATGAGTGGGGAGACTAAACAAGTCAACTGGGGCTGGAAGGAAGGTATAATTAATTATAAGTAATTATATATTTTAATTGTAAATATTGTACTTTCCCCCTTGAAACAAGTCTTTCCTTGAGACCTGAAACTTTACCTATACCCCCAAATCTAGTAATCAATGCAAATAAATTACTAGTCTACTGTCATCATGAAAAAATCTTGCCACCATGTTTCATCATCTCAGTAGTTGCCTTTACAATTCTGAAGTGTATGGTCCTGAGTTTTTGTCTATGATTATCTAATGAAATTCAGTCAAAATGAATTTATTAAATACCTACAATGTGCGAGGAACTGTACTAAGCATACAGGATGCAAATAAACCACTTAAAAAGGTCCTTCTAAAAAAAATTACATTTTTCTGGGGAGCAAGAACCAATATGTGCAACCTTTTCTTAGACAAAAAGGAAACTATTTAACTCATATCATAAATACTATAGATGTCAAATTCATAAATAAAACGAACAAATAAGAATAATTCTGACCACAAACACACTCTCTTATTAAAGAGACATCATCAGATGGTGGTAAAATAGAAGTTATTTAAAATACTAACTGAACTATTAACTGATGAAGATGTGTAATTTTTCACAAAGGCTAATGAAATATGAAGTTTTTTCAGTTACAGATAGTGGGAAAAATTGGTTTTCCATAAAGCTCAAATCATTTAAATTAAATATATCACTTCTTCATCTATGTGGGATTCTCTTCTTTTCCCACTTATTTGATTCTCTCAATTCTATCAAGTATTTTGGAAAGTGGTTCCACCTTTACCTAGGTGGCAAAATAGATAGAGTGTCAGGTCTGGAATGAGGAGCCATCTAAAACAGATAAAACCTACTTCACAAGATGGTTGTGAGAAAACTCTTTGTAAACCACAAAGTATTTATTTCTATATATTCTGCGGGGATTAAGTTGCATTATTTTGTTAATTTTATGCTGTTTTGTTTTCATTGCTATTAAAGATAATAATGATAAAAATAAATGTGTTGTATAATCTTTAACAAATATTGACCACAAGTATAAAAATAATGGAAGGAAAGTTTCTACATGTGATAGGTTTGGTTGCTGTGAGATGTGAACATTATTGATATCCCATTCTCTTCTCTTCTCCCTCCCCATAAAAGATTATCTTACTTTACCTTCCAAAAGAAAACAACTGTAGTAGTAAAATGATTGAACATCTTGGTTAGATTTTTTTCCTGCATTTTTGTTTATTCCTACCCCTAGGAAGGAACATAACAAAATATTTATTTTAATATAAGATTTCATTTCTCAAAAGAGATAAGGAGAGACAATTACCGAGTTTGATTATTTTATTTTGCTTTCCTTTTCTGTTCTGACTCACTAATCTAAAGGATTCATTTCTTCACACAGTAAGCAAAAATAATATTAGCACATGCTCAAGTTCATGTAGAATTTTGGCAATCAAGCAGACTCCATGTTTAAGGTACTTGGCTCATTGGCTAGTTCCCCCAATCCTAGTATATTTATTACAAGGACATTTTTTTAAAAAGAACAAAAAGAAGAAAGGAGCTCAAAAGAATGAAGAGAGGAAAGACAAAGAAAAAGACGAGGAGGAAAAGGAAGGACAAATAAGAGAAGGAAGATGAGGAGAAAAAAATATTAAAACCAATCAACTCTTTTAAAATCTGATGTATAAGCAATGTACCATATCTAGCATATGGCATGGATATTATAAGTTCTGTTAAATAACAGAGAAAGGTGTCTTCTCATATATCTTCTTTAAGCTCAAACTTATTGTTTATAATTAAGAAGCAACAGCAAAAAATAGCATAATAGTAATAATAATATCAATAGCTATCATTAATTTAACACTTTAAAGTTTACAAAACATTTTTTAAAAAATATTCTCATTTTATCCTCACAATCCATGAAGGTGGATACCACTATTAATCCCATTTTACATAAAATGTACAGAGGTTAAATGATTTGCTCATTCAGTTCTGGACATTTTGTTTTGAGTGTGTTTTTAACACACATTGTTTCCTGGCTCTGTTTAAATTTGCACCTGTTCATATAAATATTTCCATACTTCTCTATATCCATCATCCTTTTCATTTCTTGGTAAACTGTTTTCTTAGTCCAATACAAATATTTGGAACTGCATCTACTTGAATTTTAACTTCCTCTTATATATAATGGGGGAAAAACATTTGCTGCTCTCATTTCCCATAAGATGGACCAAGTCATGCCTCCAGTATTTTTTAATATCTTATTATTTGATTCATTAGTACAACTCCTCCTTCCTGAAATTCACTGGTCTTTGAGTAATTCTGGGCTTCACAAGAATCTATTTTAGCATGGAAGTTTTTGGCTAGAAGTCAAGAAACTTGAGTTCTAGCTCCAACTCCATCATCAACCAATCATGTGACTTTAAGCATATTATTTAATCTTGCTTGACTTCATTTTCCTTATCTGTAAGAAAAGAACACTGGATTGCATAATTTTCAAGCATCTTTTCATTTCTAAAATTCTGTGATTCCAAGTTCAATATGAAAAGGGTCATATGTTATTGCAATTTTATTTCTCTATAGTTTTCCTCCACTTTTGCCTTTGCTTGCCTCCTTGACAAAGAATACATTTTCTCTAGAATCTCAAAGATTCATTTTGTCTGTCACTGAAACGAAAGGAAGATGAACTTGTGTTTGATTTTTTTATACAAAGTATCATTTTGTATAAATGGATTTTGTATATATAAATGTATAATGGATTTTATAGTGCCATGTACAATGCACTTGATAAAACTGGAAAGTTATTTAATAAAAAAAAAAAGAAGGGAGGGATTGTTTAAGAAAATTGATCAAGTAAAATGAAGATCAATGGAATATTTATTCTATTTTTTAAAAGTGTGTTGTTTTGGAAGAAATTTTAGAAATTGAGGACACAATGAAGGAGTAGTTTATTATTAGAATTCAGGATCTGGATTCTAAATTACAGTGGGTATTTTGTAAAATGAAAACCTCAAAAACTAGAAGAAAGTTCTGTACTAGATCTCAAAACACAAAACTGCCAAAATGAAATGATTCCCAGAATTTTCTCAAAAAGCTCTTGGGAACTAACAAGTAGCTTGATCAGAGAAAATGAGTATATACTTGACCTAATTAGAGAAACTCAGAATAGAGCTGTTTGTAATAGAGCAAAAAGAAAGAAAAATAAATGCACATATTGTCTGTCTCAGATCATAATGCCAAATGCACTCATAAAAATTGTGTACAATATTATCTCTCATCTACTACTTGAAGTTACATTTTATTCTTATAATTACTTCCCTCTTCCTCTGGGCAGAGAGATGAGGGATTATGATGGGGGAACTAATGCTATATTTACTCTTGATGCATTATACCAGTTGTTTTTACTTAACTTATTTTTAATCATTTCTAGAGAGACTTTAGTAGGGAAGTCAAATACTAAAAAATTACTTTTGAGTAAAAAAAAAATTATAAAATATTTTTCTAAAAACATTTGTAAAAAGTGACAAAGAGGATAGTTTTAGAGAATCCTAGTATGACACAAATACACTGGTTTGGAATAAAGTGAGTAGAACTGGGATAACAATTTATATAGTACCAACAACATTGTAATGATAAACACCTATAAAAGATTTAAGTACTCTAATCAGTGCAATGACCAACCATTATTTCAGAAGACTGATGATGAATCATGCTATCCATTTCCTGATAGTTGTAATACACAGAGTTCAGAATTAGATATACATTTTAATAGGGAAAATATGTGAATTAGTTTTGACTATGATTATCTGTTCTTTTATATTTGAGAATAGGAAAAAATAGCTAGCTATAGAATTACCCCCCACATAAAAAAGAAGACTGGAGAAAAACAAGTCATTGAAGCACTTTTAATGCTCAGAAATACAGACAACAAAGCAATATAAAAATATAGATTGAATTTATTATATTACATATGTACATATAAGTGTGTGTACATAATGCATATGTGTGTACATAATGAGTGTGTTAAAAGTACATCTAAATAAAGAGGAATGGCTCACTAACAGCATAAAGAAATATGATCTGATACCCATTTTGATTATCTTTTATGGAGAGTAGAATGGCTATCTCAGAATTACCATCAATCTAGCTTGGAGAACAAGCAAGATTCAAAAAGAACAAAGTTGAGCAAACTGTTGTCCTATCTCAAGAAAGCATTTGTGTTACAATTAGATCTGTCAAACAGACCTCAAATAATTCTTGTCTAAAAATATGGGTCTGGGTTCAAAAGAAAATATGCAGTTTGTATTCTCTACCTTAACTCCTTCCCATAAACCCTAGCTTTACAAAATATTACCCAAGAAATGGATTCCTTGAAAACTTGAATTTTCATTCAAATAATGAATTCCTTGAAAAATCCTTGAACCAAAATGAAAACAATGAGGTAGAAAGAAATATTAGAACAAAGTCAAAAGATTGAGGGAAAAAAAAGATGTATGTTATTCAAAATAACTGACCTTGAAAGTAGGTCAAGGAGAGAACATGTAATAATTTTCATCTTCTTGAAAACCATGATAAAACCATGATTTTTAAAAGCCTGAACACAATATTGGATGTAACCAAATCTAAGATCTTTGGTACATGTTGTATTTTAAGAAATTATCTAAATTCAATTTGTCAACATCTATTAGAAACAAGGAACACAGTTAAGATAGGAGAAGGAAGGGAATCTAACAATGAAAGAAAGTTTTAGGAATGATAGCCCAAATTCAAAGCTTTCCAGTTTTTTTTTTAAAGCCTTTAAGCATCCACAAAAAAAAAAAAAAAAAATAGCTCAAGCCCCTAAAGCTTACAGTCATACTCACACAAGACTTGGAAGTTTCTACCAAAAAAATGAGGAAATCTCGAATTATGTTACAAAATTCAAAATATATAGAATTACAAGAAAGAATGATACCTTGCAAAGTTAGGTTCTATATAATACAATAGATTAAAATGTACATATAATGGAATTGAGGACCTTTGGGTATTTATAATTAAAAGAATAAAAATAAAATTAAGAATTTGGAAAAAGAGACACAAGAGATAAGATAAACATATAAGGGAAAATTATTGGAGTAATTGGAAAGGACTGTATGATGTAATGCTAACATACTAATAAGTGAACCCAGTCATGGAGAGAAAGCTCAAGGAAGAAAGTAAAACACATGAGAAAAAAATGACTATTTATTAATATTGTTTAAACCTAGCTTTATTTTGTTAGAAATTGTCTAATGCAAAGCTTATAGTACTAGGTCAGACTGACCTCTGAGACAGAGACAGAGATAGAGACAGAAAAGCCAGATGGCTTTCAGAGAATATTCATATCCCACTCAAGTTTTGTTTTGAGTGTACCCAAAACTCATGTTTGGGGTTCCACAAATTTTAATGTTTATATTTACTTGCTAATATATACCTCAAACTTCCTGCTGTCTGTGTTCAGCTCCTTACATATTTAGTTGAATTCACACTCTCTCTTTCTCTCTCTTCATATACAGACAAATACTCAGGAGGAATCCATATTTCCTTCTGCTCCTCTCCACTGCCAAATAATCAAATAAAATTCTTTCTAAACCTATTTCAAGTTTTGAGATTTGTTCTCTACTAATAAATACCAACCAGCACAACTAGAACTAGCCTGCTCTCATATACTATGATACTTGAGGGATTTACTAATTAGGACAGTGGGACCTCAAAGTAGGAGTTCCAAGGATTAAAAAAGGTAAGCCTCTGCATGGCTTGTGAGAACATTTTCAGGAAGTGATGAGTAAGTAATAATGGAAAGAAAGACAGAAAGAATGGTTTGAGAGCTTGTAATATAACTGGGGAGAATAGGACTTTGGGGCAAATGAGTGTAAAGGGTCTTTTGGAGAGCCAAGGGAACTGAAGGAGAGCATTGCCTATCAATTGAAAAACACATAGGGAAAGAGAAGTGAAAAATAACTAAAGATTAGGTATGCATATTTAACAATTTTGCTCTACTATAAAGTAATATATATTCTCTTATACATGTAAAGTTATATATAAACATATATGTGTTCATATATGTATACTATTATAAAGAGAGATAATATCCTGCTGAAGCTAAGAGTATTTATTTACATCAAAATACCCACTCTGTGGAAAACTTAGTCAATTCAGTATTGGACATCCTATAGATGTTCCAGCCTTTTATCTTCTTTTTTTTTTTTTTAACAGAGTTTACTCAGCAATATCCTATGCACACAGATGAGATAAAGAGAGAAATGAGAATAAAGAAAATAGAGAAAGGAAGATTAATCCTATAGTTGCCAGAAGATTCTGCTTTGATTAGGACTTTCTAAAACTCATAATATTTTTGCATGTATTGCTCAAGATTTTTTTTTTCAAAACTGCAATAGCTTTTATCTCTCTTGTATTTCCGACAATTACCTTATTCATACCTCAGGTTTTTAAATGCCCTTTGATACCTGGGTAGAGCCATTTGTTGGAGGATATACCACAGAATCATTTATTAAAATTAGTCATACATCCAACAGTCATCTGACTATGAAAAAGAACTCCAAAGTACAATGTATATGGGCCAAGAAAAAGTAATAGTCACCATTTGTCCTTTTGGAAGTTCTTTACCTGTCAGTCAAACGTGTCTTGAAAAGGATAATCTGCACTGCGTTATTCTTTTTCACTCTCTCTCTCTGTCTCTCTCTCCTCCCATACATATACTCACATACGCACGCACACACACACACACACACACACACACACACACACACAATCTTCTGAAGGGAATTTTAGCAATTCCATTCATTAGTAGAAATACATTTAGTGCTACTTTCAAACATAAAAAGCAGATCATATCAATCTAAAAATTACTGTAAAATATCAAAGTTTTTGGTGTTCATCTCAAATATTCTTATTGCCAAGTACAATAATGAATGCAATGCAATTTATACTTAGAGGCTAACCCTGAGTGTATTTTAAAGCTAATTTTTTATGATTGCAAAGACCTGAGCATTCAAATCATCTCACAAAAAATAAGGTCTATTTTTTATTCACTGAAACACATAGTCCAATTAGGGGGAAAACCATTCTTTTATCAGGCAGCCATGTCATTTGTATTGTAGGAAGGTACTAGTGCTGACTAGAAAGCTAAGTAGTTCAGGGAATAGCAACAAATGAAAATAGTCACATTTGATTTATTATCACATCTAAGCATCAGCAATAAAACCACCATGGATCACTACCCTTACCAATCAGTGAATATTGATTGGTTCTATTTCTCCTATTATTTCTTGATAATGACTTGCTATTGTCACTTTCACACATTATCAGCAAAGTGCCCCAGATAGAAAATCAATTTTTGATTAAATATTTTAGAGTACACCTAATGAAAATGTAAAGGTTGTGATAAGAATACACTAATTTGGTCAATTACAGTGTCTTTTTGGAAAGGGTATATCTATTGAGAAAAAATTGCAATAGTTTTCTGGTTTGGAAGAAAAAAGTGACATGGACTAAAAAATACTGGAAAGGCTCATCACCATTTCACTAAATCAATGAATTTATTCAGTTTATTTAGAATGACAGAATTTCAGACATGAAAGAAACCTCATAGAAACTTGAGTCTACTTAGTACTAGAACATAATATATACACTTATATGTGCATAAATATACATTCATACACACATATATGTAATATACACATACACACTCTTTATATATTTATGTATGTTTACATAATAAATCAGCAGATTACTGTATAACTGCAGAGCACAGCAAAAAACAATAGGCATTTTTAATCTATTTTAGTTTTAATGCTTGGATTATTAGACCAGTTTCTTGAATATACATGGAGCTTATTGAGGATGACCTGTAATTTTTAGGATTGCAATCAGCTTGTATACCATCATTAGGAAGATAATAATAATATAATAGTTATCATTATGATTATTATATATTATATAGTTATTATTTATATAATGTTTACTTTGTGCCAGACACTATTCTAAATGTAAAGCATGTCATTATATAATTCATTCCTAACAACAACCCTAGATGATGAGTGTTATTCTTCAACACATTTTATAAGTGAAGAAACTGAGATAGTGATTAAATGACTTGGCCAAGTCAGTATCTGAAATCAGATTTAAACTCAGGTCTTATTGATTCCAGGTCTAATACTATATAAAGAAAATTCCATTTGGACTTTGGATAAGATAGACTTATGGTTGTGACAATTATCTTTAGCCTCTTTAGCAGTCTCCTCCATCTTTTTTATTATCATAATTCCTTGAAAACATCATATATTTCTTGCATGAA
The DNA here is from genome assembly GCF_016432865.1 of Antechinus flavipes. Classification (NCBI taxonomy): domain Eukaryota; kingdom Metazoa; phylum Chordata; class Mammalia; order Dasyuromorphia; family Dasyuridae; genus Antechinus; species Antechinus flavipes. Next base: position 286,012,319 of record NC_067399.1, on the reverse strand, counting down.
GTATTCTGTAATATAAGAATATGCATATTCTTTCTCTGAAATCTGAAATCTATTCTCCCAAAATTTATTTATTATGTTAGGAAATGTTTCACTCTGAAATGACACTTGAAAGATATTTAGTTCTTTAAAGCTAGGCCAACTTAACAAGTTCAAATAAGATAGAGACATTTTGCATACAGATCTAGTGATAAACTGTGTCCTCTCTGTAAGAATCAATCCAGAAAATAAATCATGAAATGTTTTGATTTCGTCTACTAAGAAAAAGTCAAAATGACAAACATCCACTGTGCCTTTGATAACTGTCTTTTTCTCAATCATAAATGGATGTACTTACTTTAAAATATATAGAAGGTTATTATAATCATTTACTACCATGTTTTGCTTGTCTATTTTGTTCCACTGATCCACCTTTCTATTTCTCAACTGGTACCAAATAGTTCTGATAATGACTACCCTACAGCTTAAGATCTGGCTCAGCAAACCCTCCTTCCTTTACATTTTTTTTTATTAATTCCTTTAACATTCTTGACCTTTTGTTCTTCCAAATGATTTTTTTCCCAGCTCGGCAATTTAATTGGAATGGCATTAAAGAAGTAGATTAGTTTAGGTACAATTGTGATTTTTATTATATTGGTTCTGCTAACCTATAAATAATTAATATCTCTCCAATTATTTAAATCTGGCTGTATAAAAAGTAACAGAAATACTTTAAAAGATTCTTCACTTAAACTATAGTTGTACTTTCCTGGAAAGTAATTATTTAAATATTATCAGAATATATAGCAGGGTTGGGGTTTTTTTTGGTGAAGGAGGGCAGCTAGAGGGATGGCTTGAATAGACATTGTTACATTACTCCTCAGTTATGAACTATTTAAACAAAGTCTGGCTCATGTCTTCTGCAATATGAGTTAGACTTGGACCCCTTCTCTCTCTGGATCTATCGTCTTTACAAAGATGACTTGGTGAAGTCATCAGGCACTCTTCCCTGAGACATCAATAAGTTCTAACTAACTTAAGTGCCTTAAATTCTCAAATTTGTAAGGTGGGTTCTAAGCCAAGTTAGAAACTTATCCACCTAAACTCAAAAAGGAATAAACACAAAAGAGAAGACTTAAAACTTAATCTCAGGCTTATCTAAATAAAATATGTGTTGTAGATGTCATCCAATCATGGATGCATAGTAACCAGTTTAGAGGATAAAGGAAGCTCCTCCTTCCTCTCCACTCTTGGAAAGATGACCTAAACAGTCCTAATAGGATGGGAATCCAGAAAGGAAGTGAGCAACTAAGGGTAGGGTTAGTTTCTTTTAAATATCCATCTACTCATCAACTCTTTGTCCTCAAAGATCAGTAAGGAAATAGCCTCATTATCCCAAAGCACTAAATCCTTTTAGTATTGTACTATTACATGGTTAGGAGTGAACAGGAAGTTCTTCATCCCCATAAGAACTTAGTGCTGAGGCATCATATCCCTGGAATTCTCAGAAGTTTATAGGTATGGTCCTGGGGTTGTACTATATAAAACAATTCAAACTCCATTAAATATGCAGTTATGGCTAAAGATTCTTAGGTATAAGTCTAGCTAACTGAAGCATCTGTGACTTCAAGAAAACAATATAAGATCTCCCCTTTGCAAAGTGATCTCTTTTACCTGTCAGTTATACTAAAGAATTAATGACTAATGTAAAATGATTTCCTAAAAATAGACTTTGTAAAGGGGAAAAGCATTGGACACAAGAAATAGCAGAAAGGATAAGAGCCTCAAAGAACAGGGGTACAGAAGGGAAAAGATTATCTTCTTTATATTCTTCCATGGCCTGGTCTTGCTACTTATAGTATGCCAGGGGAACAAATACTTGAAAATGTTTTTGATTAAAAATTAAATTAAGTAGAATTGTGCCCAAAGGGTTATAAAATTGCACATATCCTTTGATCCAATGATACCACTACTATCCAAAAAAGACTTTTTTTAAAAAGGGAAAAAAGACCTATTTATACAAAAATATTTATAGCAACTATTTTTTGTATAGCTAAGAATTGGAAATTAAGGGAATTCCCAACAATTTGGTAATGGTTGAATGATCTGTGGTATATGATTGTAATGAAATATTATTGTGCTATAAGAAATTACAGGCAAGATAATGTCAGAAAACCTGGAAAGACTTACATGAACTGTTACAAAGTCAAGTGAGCAGAACCAAAAAATTATAAAAAGTAACATTAATATTGTATGATGAAGAAAGGTGAGTGACAGTTATTCTTAGCAATACAATGAACCAAGACTCATGATGAAAAACTACCAACTGTCTCCAGAGAAAGAACTGATATTGTCTAAATGCAGTCTGACACATACTATTTTTCACTTTCTTTTTTATGTTCAAGTCTTCTTGTAGAAAATTATTAATATGGAAATGTTTTACATTTTTGCATATATTCTATATCCAACTGTTTACTGTCTCAGGGAGGGGGAAAAAGGAAGGGATAGATATAATTTGGAACTCAAAACTTTAAAAGAAATGAATTTTTAAAAATCTTTTGTATATGTAATTGGGGGAAAATAAAATATTATTTTTTAAAAAGGTTAAATTAAGGTTTTGGACAAATGCAGCCAAATGATTATTGAAATTAAAACATTGATGTGTTTTCATTTATAAGTTCAGAAATTGGCCACAAGTACTCTAATTTATGGCTTTATTAAGGAATATGAATGCAGAGATTTATCAAAGACCTCATTCAACCCAATTCAAATTACTAGGGAAAGTTTAAAAAAATCTGAATGGTTCTATTTCCTACAAAAATGTTTAATCTGATTTTGAATGATTATTCCCCAATTACCTGATCAGACAAATAATTTCTTACTATTATTACCATCATTTTCATCAAACATTTTTTCCTATATGTATTCATTCTATATCTTCCTCCTTTACTTCCTTTTTAAACAAATTCTATCCACCCATCATATTACTAACCATACATATATTTATATGTATAGGTCACTCATATCAAGTCTAACAAAAAATTAATTCTTTAACAATACATTAAATGAAAGAATAGGAATTAAACATCATTGAGTTTCATAATATTGAAAACAACTTCAGGAAGACAATCATCCCATTCTCCTGTTTCTAGGCTCTATTTGTTTTATACTTTCTCAAGATAAATATGATATATTTGTCTAATCTTTTAGGTATAGTACCTAGTGCAGCATCACAAAAAAAAAAGTTATTTTCATGTGTTTTGTGAGGATAGAGAACTTTTTTTTCTTCTTTGATCAACATCCAATTATTTCTTCTTAAATATAAAGCAACAAATCAGACTGAAATTTAATATTTGCCTCATTTGCATAAGATGCAATTAAAAGAATATTTCAGGGTTCTTAGTTTTTGCTTCCTCTCTCCTTACTGCCAAATAACTTCATGAATACTTAATCAGTTAATAGTTGTCCCTATCTTTTTCCATCCTTATCTCACAGTCCAGATAATGAAGTAAATGCATCAAAAACAAAGAAAAGGATTCCCCTCAAACTTGACCAAGTCATTATTTCTGTTAAGTTCCCTCTTTTTACTTTTATGTCCTTTATATTTCCTTAGATAGACATTTGACCTTAAGCTTAAGAGTCTAGGCCTCAAGCCTCTTCATTTGTTAATTATGAAATTAGCTATTGTAATTTTCAAGATCACTTCCAGATGCTATGAATCTATGATTGATTGAATGACCTCTGGTAAATCTATAACATCTAGTTTCCATTCTCCCATAATCAAAGTTCTATTTCTCTTTACAACAATTCCATTACCTAATAGGTTTTCCTGGAGGATTGTCTAATATTTGTGTCTTTTTCATATTTTTGAATTATACCTTAACTTATCATGTAAAAATCAGAGCTCAATGGAGCTTAAAGTTCACTTAATCTAACATTTCATGTGGAGTAATCATTTTGCAATAAATTAGACACCTGAGCAGAAAAAAGTGGGCAGACAAATCTTTAATGATGAACCTGTGTCATATTTGATCAAAAATTGCCTCAATTAGCCAAAAGTAAGGAAAATGGAGAAAAAACAATCTTTAGAATTGCATGTTCTACGATCTTATAATATAAAGATAATAACTTTCAATATAAGCAGGGAGGCTTATCTCCCATTCTACTGTTGTGCCACAGTTCCCTTTTATTGTCCTCACTCAGTTTCCCAAAATTGTTCTGCCTCACTTCCTTGAATTGTTCTGCTTTAATCCCCCTGGTTGCAACCCCTTTTTTGCTCATTAGAACTGCCCCCAGCATCTCTCCCTCTCATATAAAATATTAAAAACTCTCTAATTGCTATCTTGCCTTAGTTTCTCCAGCATTACAGTACAAAAGCACACAAAGAGAAAAAGATCATCTAGATGGTAATATTTTGAAGACAAGGAATCCTTTTTATTGAAATTTGAATGGAGAAAGGATGGAACCTTTGATTTCATTAGTGTATAGAACCTCCAGTAAGAAGCTAAAATAAGCTTCTTTCCTGCAATTTTAATCTTAATGCATTGCTTGGTGGCACTGAGGAGTCAAGAATATCCCTTGGTTTATATAGGCAGTATGTTTGAGAAGTAGGATTGGAAACCTCACTCTTGTGTCATTTACTAACAGCTAAATATACATTTTTGAAGTTTCTGAAGTGTTTTCTACACATTATCTCATTTGCATCTAGAATGTGAGCTATTTGTAAAACGGGATTAGTTCTTTGATTGTATGTTTATAATCAGCCATTAACATAGTATAGTAAGCATTTAGTAAATGCTAGTAGATCAATTGATCCTCATAATAATCATGTGATAGTGCTACTAGAGATGAAAATATAGAGTCAAAGAGACTTCCTGACTTTCCCATGGTCTATACCAATGATGAAGTGTTAGAAACATGATTTGAATTTTCTTTTTCCTTATTAAGAGCTCTTTCCACCATATTCCATTGCTCTCTATCAGTGTGGTATCATATGGGTACTTTATCATAATGTAACAAGCCATGCTTAAATAGTACTTTTAGATTTAGAAAGTGTTTTTCTCACAATCATATAAGATAAATAGTATAAAGACCATAACCCCCATTTTGTAGATGACATCATTGAGGCAACAAGAGATAATATGACTTGTTGGCTCCTAGATTTCCCTGCTTCCTTCAAGTCTCATCTAAAGTCTTGTGTTCTATAAAAAGTCATTTCTTTACTCTTAGTGACTTCACTCTAAGAAAACCCTTAATTTGTTCTTTATTTTTTTAGTCATTCACATGTTGTCTCCCTCATTAACTCCCCATTAAATTCCTTGAGATTAGAGATTACTTTTTGTCTTTCTTTGTATATTTATTGGTTGATTTGATATCCTTAGCATTTAGCTTAGCAAACAGCATATGGAAAGAATCTAATGAAATGTTAGTTGATTAATTTACTGACTGAATTCTCCCAGGGACACAGAATCATGCAACTAGTATTAGGATTAGGATTTGATTTGTTGTCACTTTCTGACCAAGTTCAGTACTGGTCCTAATAAATCAAATTGCCTCTAAAACTATGTACATACTGCTATTTGAGAAAAAAAAATAATGTGATAAATTAAGATCATTATATGTGTAGTTATAAAGTGCCTATTTGATCAACATACACAACATTCTGGCCTAAAAACAAAATAAAATTAAGAAAAAATATGTACTCCATACTTCAGTACTCCTGATGTAGGAATTTTCTTAGTGACTTGGCTAGTTTGTCCATTGGTATAGATCACAATCTACCTTATGAATTAAGAATCAGAAGGTCAGAGTACAAATCTTAGATTGGGTACTTTGTCCATATGTGACATATTTAGCCACACTGGACCCTGCTTTCCTTATTTGTAAAATGAAGAGATTGATCTGAGAGACATGTCTAGTTTTTCACATAAACTTGTATCAATAAATTCATTTTTATCCATGTTATTCTGGTACATTTTCCCCATAATTCTTTCACAGAGGATCTTTCTAATATCCTGATAGTCTTCATTTATGTATCCTTTGTATATTCCTCAGTGTATATAATATATATATATATCAAGTAAAAATATATAAAATAACTATGCCTATATATATTTTATCTATCTATACATGTAACACACATAAATACATGCACATACACATATACATATAATATTGTGTGTGTGTGTGTGTGTGTGTATATATACATACATATATGAAAATTTAGAATTCTAAAATCAGTAAGATTTGAGTTCAAACTATCACAGACACTTATTAGCTATGTGAAGCAAGTCACTTAAGTTTTATCTGCCTCAGTTTTTTCAACTGTAAAATGAGGCTCAAATGGAATATTTATAAAACATTTAATGCTGTGCCTTGCAAATAATAGATACTTAATAGATGATTGTTAATTTCCCCATTTTGCATGATACTAAAGCTTTTTCTCTAATGAACCTTCACATTCACTACAGTTTTTCCCCTATGACATTTTTGGTGGCTTATGATTTGGATTTACAGAGAAAGAAAGCAATAAAAAATGGGTGAAGCTTAAGCCTCAGATAACGCCAACCTGACTTCAAGTCTTGTTTCTGACACATAAAAAGTCTGAGACTCTGAGTAAGTAACTTAATTTTTCAGCTTCCCAGACAATTTTCCAAGAATAGTTTTAGCAGGAAAATACATGCAGAACTACATTAGTAAATGGAGCTTCCTCATTGGAAACCCTTTTCAAAATCATCAAATTGTGTTGTAAAACCCTAATATAATTTAATATGCAATCCATATTGCCTTTCAATAATGTTACTGCTTAAGAAATTATAGAATTTTTAATCACAAATGCATTGCACCAACATGGTGAACCACTAACTCAAATTATACCATACATTAGTGAAATCATAGTTACAGACCAAAGGTAGAAAAATATGATTGCCTCACTTTTATACCTCATCACTAATTGATTTGATTGATTTAAAGGGTTTTTTTTTTCCCAATTGTAATTATTAGTTCATCTGGATAACTATAATGTTCCAAATCATCAGTTTTCCTCTTCTCAGTCAAAACAAGGCTGCTGGAAAAAGGTGGATCTTTTCTAACTAGATTTTAAACCCAAATCCAAAGATGCTCATATGGTACAACAACTTCCATTCACCGGACAATAATAGTAATATTAATAATACATATTTTTTACTAACTCACAGCATGCCACTATTAATCTTCACTTGATATTAGTTCCCAGACAGGAATGTTGCAATTACAATTTAGTCCACATTGATCAGCAAAAGTTAAAGGGCAAAATTAATTAATGGCAACATTAAAGGGCAAGAAATTAATTTGATGAAATCTGTACTGTGCAAGTGTACAGAGAGGCCCTGTTATTTTGAGATTAGTCATATTGATTGCAAAAGAACAGAAGGAGAAATCTCTGAATAAAGCTGAATTTCAGCACATTAAAAATGTATGTCAACAACTTTAAAATCACTAAAAATGACTGTTATACAAGTGAATCTCATTAAAAGTAGAAACTTCTGAGTAATAGGCCTAACAATGACTAATGGTATCACAAATAAGCTGTGAAGGCAACATACAGCAGCTATATTAGATCTCAACTTTCTAACTTGATATGTGGATTTACACTAATCCCTAATGACAAAAAAAAATCTAGACATTACAGGCACAATATCAAGTAGACTAAAAATATTAATGAGAGTGTTTAAATAAAGTGTTCTTTATGCATCACTCTAGAACTTTAAAATATTTTAATATCCTACTTTCCACAAGAGAAAACTCTGCTTCCAAAATCTTTTTGAAACAAACAGACCAGTTCCAATGATCTTGTGATGAAATGGGCAATCCGCACCCAAAAGAGTAGACTGTGGGATTTCATGTACATCATAACATAGTATTTTCACCTTTTTTGTTGTTGTTTGCTTGCATTATATTTTTTCTCATTTTTTTTCCTTTTTGATTTGATTTTTCTTGTGCAGCATAATAATTGTAGAAATATGTATAGAACAATTATACTTGTTTAACTATATTGGATTACTTGCAGTCTAGGGAGCAAGTAGGGGAAAGAGAGGAAAAAAAGTTTGGAACACAAGGTTTAGTAAGGGTGAATGTTGAAAATTATTTTTGCATATATTTTGAAAATAAAAAGCTTTAATAATAACAATAAAAAGAAAACTCTATCATGTAGCTAATTTAGTGATTTTTCTTTCAAAAAAGGGCAAGGTTATAAAAAAGAGATATGTGGTCTATCAAGGAGCCCAAACTATAAACCTTTCTAGCTGGGTAGGAAATATCAGTAGTTATACATCCTTGTTAATGCAATGTTACTACAAAAATATCATGAAGTATCACAATGTAAGTTTAATTATTATTGTCTAAAAGTATTTCATTTAAGGAGAATCTACAGAATTAAGTATCTTTTTCCCCTAAAAATTTATCACAGAGAACTTTGTTTCATTATTAGGATACGGTTGTTGAGCTCCAATATATATCTTAAGGGGGGAAAAGTTATTACTAAATTTGTTGCACTGATGACCAAAAAGCAATCATATACAGATGAACTTTTTGAGCTCAGTATCTTTCTCAGGGATTTAAGAATTTCTGAGTCCCTAAAATAGTACTGGGAAATATTCTCAACAACTAATATTCTCCATTATTAGAGGAGAAAAAAAAACACAAGCAAATTAGCTGTTAGTTTCTAACCTGAAGGAAAAAAAAATCTTTTAATGAATTGTAGAACAATGCAGAGCTGAGGTGAAAGTGAAATGACCTTTTAACAGTTGCAACAAATATGTCATGTTTTTGCATTTGTTGATAAATATTTCTGAGTAGTTTGTGTACCCAAGAAAGGAATGCAAGATAAAAATATGTGCAAAAGTAGCCAAGAAGTATTAGGAAAGTTTCATGTAAACAGAGACATAAAACACACATAGAAATGGGCATCATTAAACTGTACATAAAGACTCTTCTGTGCCACATATTGACTTAGAAAGCTACGTATACCTATATATTCCCTTTCTTAATAACATATCAATACATTGATATCAGATAGGAATTAGATATTACTAATTTATAAAAAGCATACTGTTATTATGAAATTGACAATTTGTTTTGATATTTATGTGTAAATTATACATAGTTATCTCACATATATGTATACATATTGATTATAGAAAGGAACATAATTTATTTTAATAGTGAATAGATTCAAAATAATCACTAAATACATGACTACAAGAAGACCTAAAATTAAATTAATATCATCTGTTAAAAACTTGTTATCCTTTACCAGAAACTATCTTATTAATAAAGGTATAAACTTTTGTGATGATACAGTTTTCAGAATGGATGATACAATCATATGTTAATCTTATCCTAGGTGAAGTTTTAATGGTATTCAGAAGTGAAAATAACTACTCACATAGGTATATATTACAAAATATTGCTAAGATTCTTGCAGCAAATGCACATTTCAACAAAATGTCTTGACAACTAAGAATAAAAATCTGGAACACTAACTTCATCTTATTTTTCTTTTAGCACCATTTTATATTGAATTTCAACAAGTTAGCCTGAATGTTACTTTTCACTCTCTCAATATCAAAAGAAAGCAGAGTGCTGAATAGCTTTAAAAATTGTTTTCACACATTTTGAACCATTCAAATAGTCTTTCAAATTCAAGTAGTAATTCCTGAATATTTGAAGCATATTTACTAAAATTATAAGACCAAATGATTTTTGCTAATTTCTGTAGTAGAAAAATGAGCCAAATCACAATTTATAGTCTTCTTTCCCAAAGACCAAGTTTTTTTTTAAATGCAGTCATAAATAAATATTACATGATTTCACCCTTCAAGTTTAAAATTAAATTCTTTTAAATGTCTCACAATATCTACAATGAAAACCAAATCCTGAAATCACTCATTAATAATAATTAAATTGTTCTGGTTATTCTCTTTTCATTTCTAGAAACATTTTGATTTCATGGCATATTTGCCAAAAACATCTTCAAATTCTAAAACTTCTATATGATAAAATAAACATTATTGGTTACTTTCAATTTCCGAGAAAAGCCAATCCTAAAGAATATTCTATTTCAATTTCAATTCAGTAAACATTTATTAAGAGCCTACTATAGAAAATAGAATATTCTGTTGTCTTAAAATTTTCAACTTAAGTTCTACTTTAACTACTCTGAGGCAAAGCTATCCAGCTTTTCTTTGCTTCCTTGTAGGTTTTCTTTTGTTCTCTGCTGTGCACTTTTTAGTCTATGCCTTATCCCCTTCCTCCACTTTCACCCCCAAAAAAATTTTACACACACACACACACACACACACACACACACACACACTGATATATATATAAACACACGCATATAGTATAAATATATACACATAAATATACACTCATACACATATATGAAAAGGCATATTATACTTATTTCTACTTGTCATCCATTTCTATGAAGGTGGATGTAAACTTCTTTCATAAATCCAGTGTTCCCATATTTTCCTAAATCAGCTAACTCCTCAATTCCTAGACCAGGACTTCTTAAACTTTTTTCACTTATCATCTCTTTCCATCTGAAAAATCTTTATGCAACCCTGCATCATATCTCAAACAAGGTGCTTCTGGTAGCATTTGTGTATGTGCAATCCAAAGTGCATATGATGTGTGTTCAGAAACAAGGTTATAATGAAGTTCTGTAGTTCAACATGAGTAAGCACTGCCAGAAAACCTTCACTTCATAATGCAGTTGATTTTGAATTAATTTTTGGTCATTATGCTCAGAAACCTTTTACTGTTGCCAAATTTTTCATGAATCCCACATTCAATTACACAACCCATGGTTTAAGAAGCTTTGTCATATACCACAGCAATATTCTAAACCAATCATTTTCTACCTGAGAGACAGTCTTTATGAAAGTTTTTGTTTTCACATTTTTCTGTAATCCTCTATTCTTGACTGTATAGATTTTATTTATAAAAGAAAAAATTTTATTTAAAATAACCAAAATCATCCATTTTACACTTCAACAATGCTCTCATCTTATAATGTGTTTTAATGTCTGGTAATACTAATCTGCTCCTTTTACATCTTTCCTCTGGTTTCTTTGAAGTTCCTAACTTTTTGTTGTTCTAAATAAACCTTGTTGTTTTTTTTTTTCTAACTCAGTAAGATAATCTTGTATTAATTTAATTCAAATGTAACTATGCAAATAGGTTAGATAAAATTGTCATTTTTATTTTTTATAAAAATTAGACTTTCCTTATTCATGAATAATAAATATCTCTTCATTTATTAACATGTAACTTTATTTGTATAAACAGTGTTTATACAAACTATACACCGTTCCTGTGTCTGTTTGGTAGATATATGTTAGGGGCCATGGCCCCAATTCCCAAGTGGAACAAGAGCCTTATGTGATCAGCATTGCCTGTCTACCTGAAATGTTGGAGACGGTGAGCAATGACAGGTGAGAGCCAGGGTGGTATAAGACTCCATTTATTACAAAGACTTCAAGTCTTTTATCATCTTGGTGCTTGTTTCTAATTACTACTTCATACATAAGCACATGCTAGCCTATAGTAGGTACATGATTCTCTACAGGAAGCTACACGTAGATATGTTGTGTGCATTCCTTTCCTAATAAGGGTATTCGAGGTATTCCCCTCTAAGGTTCGGCAGGCCTCTCCTGGGAACTGCCACATTGCTCCTTTGGATAGGACCCCCTTCCTCCCATTGCCATCTTGTTCACTTTAACTGGTTACCCGCAGATTACCTGAGCCATGCCCTGTACAATGTCCAAGGCTGGAGGGGATTGGCAAGCCCCCTTACAGATATACTCTGAGGTATTTTATACTTTCTAGTCTTAAATGGTCTAAAACAATATTGAATAATATGGCTGAAATAGTATAGTTTCCCTATTTTTCTCTTTTGATTAAATCTATTTTAGCTTCAGTGTTGTCTGAAATTCCACTCCTGAACTTTATCTTATATTTGTATGTATCTCTCATTTTTATAATATTACCTAAAACTAATATATTATTAAATTCAAATTTTTAATCTACAGTTTCCATTTTATAAGTAAATCCATCCTATTCTCATACTAAGCTATTGTTTATTTTCCTCCTTCCTATTTTTCATCTCTATCCTTCTTGCAATATTTTTATCCTACCTCACTATTCTGCTTTATTTCTGCCTACTATCTTGCCTTCCTATTTCTTAATCTGTTCACTCCTTGAAGAATCTCTCCCTTATTCTCATTCCCCATCTCATCCCCTTGCCCTCTTTTTTATTTCTGAATTTAGAAGACTTTTAGACCCTTTTAGACATATATATATTCTTCTTTAACGCATTCCCGATGAAAGTTAGCTTTCAGCACTATCTATTCTATCCCTACTAGCTTCTTTTGTATATTTTTTTCCTTTTTTTTGCCTCATTTGTATGACATAATTACTCCCTTTTATCTGTACCTACACAGTTTTATGTAGAGATAGATAATTTTAGAATCACTTAGCTAAATCCAAGCTTTCTTTCAAACTATTGAACTAAAAATGACATCATAAATGAGCTGAAATTTTTCATATATAATAAGTAAATAATTTTACCTTAGTGAGTCCCTTATAATTGATCTTTAATATTTGCTTTATATTTCTCCAGGATGCTATATGTGGAATTTCCCTTAAATTTTGCTATTTTTGTCACAAATATCTTAAGTCTTTTAGTTTGTTAAATATCTATTTTTCCCCTTTCAGGATTATACTTAACTTTGTTGCATAAGTTATCCTTGGTCATAACTCTGCCTTATATGCTCTATGAAATATGGTATTCCAAGATCTACAATCCTTCAATATAGTAGGTGCTAGGTCTTAAGTAATCCTTACTATAGTTCCATGATATATAATTTGTTTTTCTTGTTACTTCCAAAAATTTCTCCTTAACCTGAGAGTTTTGAAACTTGGCTATGATATCCCTGTAATTTTTCTCCCTTGAATCTCTTTCAGATGGTGACTGGGAGATTTTTTTTTTTTGAATCTTTACTTTGACTTCTTGTTCAAGAACTTCTGAACAATTGTCTTTGATAATTTCTTCTAATATTGTATCAAAATACATTAGTGGAACTGACAAGTCCCAGGAGCAGAATCCCAAGTACTCTGCTCATCTGCAAGTACCCATATCCAGCAGAGGCCTTGCTCCTCTGTTATTGTACCTACCAAGTGTTTGATAGCTTCTTCCCTCCCCTGTAGCAGCAACCCAACCAACATATAATCAACACAGCTATATCTATTTTTAATAATGGAAGATTATACTTTTTAAAAAGTCCATATATTTCCTTGAAAATATCTTCACTTAATATAGTGTCATTAAGAGAAAAAATATTAAGCAAATCTTCACTCAGATGATTAAACATGGCTATTTGAATTAATCCACTCATAATTGTATTTATTGACAGATAATATTTCAGATAATAAATAGGCAGATAATATTTCAATTGGAAAATATTTTCATATTTTTGGAATTGAGTTTTCTGCTGGTATCAGCAGCAAATCTATTCATTCTTTATGCAACAGTGTTTCATAATAATGATATTACTTTAAAAAATTTTAACTTTGAGGGAACAAAAAAATTTCATTAGCTTTCACAATGTACTCCTTCACAAATACACTTTCACTAAACCAATTTGAATATTTACCTATGCCTTCTGAAATAATATAACTACCTTTGACCACACTTTTATTGTTTCATAGGTATTTTTAATTTTTTTTATATCTCTTGAAGTGCAGATTTCCAATTTCTTATCTTATTTTCTCTTATTTTACCTAAGTTTTGGTCATATTCATAACATGTTTCACGTAGTGTTTTCAGTTATATTCCTCTGGGATACTAATATCATGTCTACAAATGAAACAGAAATTCTTTCCTTTTTACTTTAAAAAAGAAATAATCTAGTTCCCAAATTGTCTGAAAATGTTGGTGTTCTCCTAGAATGGATCTTTTCTTCTAAATATGACATTCTTCTAGAATATAACATGATTTATACTCTTCCTATAAAAGAAAAATTAAAAATATTAACAACATATTTTATAATTTATATCTCTGGCTTTAAATAAATTTATAATTTTCTTATCTTACATGAGTTGCAGTAGACGCTTCTTTCTCTTAACCTTTTTTGCCCACAATAAAGACTTATTTAATATTGAAGTGAAATGAGATATTTCCTGCATACCACTGAAAACAGAATGAAACTTATTTGTGTATGGATGAATTGCATAGACTGCATTTAAAAGGACTTTAAAGAAGTATTTGCAAGGCAAGGATGGCATGAAGCTTTCCCCCACTAACAACTGTTAACAAATTTCAAAACACAATAGGAACTTTCTTATAGTATGAGAGATAGAATACCCATGAGAACTACTGAAGAAGGAGAAATCTCTCCTATGGTTACCTCTTTTGATTTCTTACTTTCTCAGACATTATAGTCTCTTATCTGCTTGGTTTCCATATAAACCCAGTAAATTGCTTGCCATTGGCATGGTACTTTGCCCACATAAGTGAAAGTTTAGCTTAAAATTGAAGGCTGCCTACCCAAGAAATGTTTTAATACTGCACAGGTGGATCAGTACTTATGCACAGAAATGGATGGCATGACTAAGTGTTTAGTGTGACATAGAGTGTTTAATTAAATGACAATATGTAATTTGCAGTGGCACAATAGCAGCTACCATGCAAAGAAAAATTGACATTTCTACTTTTTACTAATATCCCTTCAAATACTAAAAATATCATTAAGTTCTTTATGATAATTTTTTTTTCTGGTTAGAAAACAGATTGCATTTACAAAGACAGGAGCTTGGCTGTGAACTGCAAGACTTCTAGAATTGTTTTGCTATTTTGTTCATGTATTCATATGTAAAGTTCTGACCTCGGCCTTCCATGTGCCACAAATTTATCCCCAATTGCTGCCAAATGTGCCAACCAAGCTGGGCCTCCCTCCTATAGTTGCTCTCCCTATTTTCCTGCTCTGAGCTTCCTCTCTGCCAAACACTAAATTATACTGTAAACCACCTCCTCATCTCTTACTCCCACCTGTCACCTCCCTGCCTCTTTCAAAATTACCCAGAACAACTAGATATTTTAGAGTGGAAAATTATTCTTTTAAGATTAACCATCACAACTCTAAGCAACCCTAACAAATGAGACATAGTAAACATAATATTTTTTTTCACTTTTATAATCATAAATTCAAAGAAAATGATATTTTTAGTTTTAAAATGTAACATTCTCTAGGTTTTATTGTATTTTATTTATTTTGTTAAATATTTCCCCATTACATTTAAATCTAGTTCAGACTGCATTCAAGAGCTTTGTGGAGGTATGTTTGATATCTCTGATTGAAAAAATGAGTTTGACTTGAGCCATGAAGAAAACAAGGAAATCTAAGTCAAAGATGAGAAGGGAAAAATTCCACACATGGAGAATGGCCAGTACAAAGATATGTAGATGAGTGTGTTGTATAAGAGAGAGTAAGATGGCTACTTGTACTGGAGAAACACCAAACATATAATTGGATTTAATGCATAAAGCTGGAAAAAATAGAGTTATTATTTGTATTTGTAGAAGATGACTTGAGGCCAACTTGTAAATGATTTAAATAACAAACAGAGTGGTATATATTTATCCTAAAGGTAATAGGGAACCTCTGGAGTAGAAATGTTGGCCTAGTCTTAAGGTTGCATAAATAGATTTGTATGATTGCTCTTTTAAAAAAAGACACACACACACAAAAAAAAAAAATCCTCCTAGTTTTTTGTATCACTTAAAATAGTATTAATTTTTTTATTCCATTTGTTTCTGCTCTTACCTTTAGAATTTCTTTTTTATTGTTGAAGAAATATTCTTGTAGTGTGCTTAAACACACACACACACACACACACACACACACATATATATATATATATATACATATATATATATATCTTAAATAAAAATTTTATTTCTCTAATGTTTTTCTTCATCCTTTAATATAATAATAGATGATTTTTTTTTTTTTTAGTTTAGGGAAATTGAAGGTTTTGCATTATAAGTCATTAGGTTTATTTTTGAATTTTTTTCTGATTTTTTTTCCCATTCACACAAATGCAGTTTGATATAAACCTGACTGGATATCTTGTATTGTAGAGGGCTAAAACTCTTGAGTTGTTGCACTGAGGTCAGTTCAAGCACTTAGGGCTAATTACTGATGGGACAATACTCTATGGCATAGAAAATGGTCCTTCCCACTATACTGTGCTGGCTCAGTGATTGGTGTATATAGAGGATTGTAGGAGGGACTAGGGGGTGGAGTAAGACTAGCCAAAGTCACTTTGACAGTGGATGAGGAAGAAGGAAGTTGCGGAGATCCTGCTTCCATCCCCTTCATTTCTAACCCTAAAGACCAAGAATAAAGACCAAGGACTTTTGCTTATCCTAACTTAGACTGATTCTGGGGTGTGCTGGGTGCTAGTGCGGTTGTCACATTTGGTGTCCAAGCATGGAGCTCAAGGATCCTAACTTCACTGAAAAAGTCTTCGGTGACCAGGAAATAGGGTGAATATTTTAATAGACAAATAAGGAACTTACTTTGTTAAGGGCTAAACTAGTAACCTTTTCTAGCTGCAATGGGGCAGATATTGGGAAAAGATTCTCCCCCAGCCCCAGCCCCAGTCCCACCCCAACCCCATCCCAAAGGAGATCTGCAGGAAGCATACTCAGACTGATAAAGAGACAGGGCTATTTATGACTTGGGAGCAGATTGATGGATTCCTGGATACATTATAACATACGTCCCCTTAGTTCTTTGAGGAAGAGAGATAAGCTTAAATAATTGGAAGCTTGTAGGAGATCAATTATGTGACTATTATAATGATAATGGTTCCGAGTCACTTTCCAAAGAAACACTATATATATAGTGTTTCTTTGGAAAGTGACTCAGAAAGTATATATATATATATACACACAACATAATAAAATTGACCTTAAAAAATCCTGCAAGTTATAGAAAAAAGAAAAGTTTTCAGAATGGCCAGATGAGGAAGTATGAGGAAAATGAGGAAGAGAAAGGAGGGATTAAAAGCAGTATCACCAGAGGGCACTGAGAGTTAAGTGAGGATGAAGGACGTGGTGATTCTCGATCTCACAAAGCAGCTTCAACCCACCTAAACAGGAACTGGTTCTTGACACACCCCCATCAACTTCACTTTCTGGGATGGAGAGAGGAGGAGTAGTGGGAGAGGCAGTGATACCATCAGCACCTCCCCCCAAAAAACCGCCACCTCCTATGATTAGATTGCAAAAGGAAGTACTTAAAGCCACAAAAAAGGCCAGAATTTAAGTGATTTGCAACTAGAAATGTATCCAATGATTCAACAGTTTGACTCTTCAGGTCAAGAAAGTAGAAGATATGCTCCTTTTGATATAGAAATCCTCAAAGATCTGAAAAAGGCTTGTACTCTTTATGAGGCTACATCAGCTTATGTTAAGATGTTATTACAGAATTTGGTTTATGAAGTCTTAACCCCTAGGGACTAGAAATCTATATTAAGGACATCTTTAGAATCTAGAAAAAACCTGTTGTGGCTTTCTGAATATAGTGAACTCTGTAGGATACAAACCCAATAAAATAGTCATAGTGGAGTTAATCCTCCAATCCCCTGTGATCAACTAACGGGTGTAGGTTCTTAGGCAGAAATTTCAGTACAGATTAATTACCCTTTAGCAGTTTATGGGCACATTGCTGCTGCTGCTATCAAAGCATGGACTTCAATCCCCAATGAAAACAACAAGGGTGAAGCCTTCACAAAAATAACACAAGGGCCAAATGAACCCTTTGCTGATTTTGTGGGATGTCATACGAACTAATGGTGAAAATGCAGTAACAGACATTATGATAAGGCAACTTGCTAAAGAAAATGCTAATGAGGTTTGTAGAATTATACTAGGACTACACAACAATGCTCCTTTAAAGGAGATCATAAGATGCTGTGCCACAGTGGGCACAAATGCTTTTTATAGCCAGGCTATGTTGCAGACTTCCCAAAATCCAAACATGGGAAGACAGAGTCCCTCCTGGCAAGGGACTTCCAGAGAGACTCATAGATGCTTTCAGTGTGGAAAAGTAGGGCATCTGAAAGCTCAATGTTGGTATAGAGATAGAATGGGAAAACAGGGTAGGAGAACAAGACCCAAACCCCATGTCCAAAATGTAATCAAGACTTTCACTCGGCCTCTAAATGTAGATTGACCCAGAGAAATGAGAGGCAGGGTCCAGCTCCAAGGTATCAATCAAAAGACAGGTGGGGCATGATAGCAACTGAGGTTACACCTAGAGAGTCTTTAGAAATTCAGGTCTCTAATGTCATCAACCAACAGAAAAGCAATCAGGATTACAGTTGGGGAGGTTACAGGCAATCTGCTGGGAGAAAAGGATTACAATTGGGGAGAATAGAGTTGTATGCAGCTAGGACAACTGAGATACCTCCTGGAGAGGAGAAATCTGTTCCTCTCCAGCCTATGGATCCCTTGCCTCCAGGCACATTAGGCTTGACCATTTCACCTCTTGAGAGTACTTACAAAACAGTGTCTATCCATACACTGATGTGGGAAACTGGGGAATGTGTAGATAATATCCCAGTCACTAATACCGGTAGACAATATGTGACTTATCAAACAGGAGAAGTAGTAACATCAGGTTTACTAATACACACTCCTAATAAGCAATCTGGTGATAGTAGCCCAGATTCTGACTCCAAGCCACAAAATCCAGGAATATACTAGACAGCAGCTGGGACAGCTGACAGATCTATGCTCACTGTTATATAAATGGCATACAATTAGAAGGATTAGTAGACACTGGGCAAATCGTACAGTCATTAGAGTTGCCAATTGGCCCAGTCACTGGCCAAAGATTAAGGCAGACACCTACATGTCTGGCATAGGGGGATCAATAGCAGCTGAAGTTAGTGCTACCCCTTTGAGATGGATTTTTGAAGGTGAAACAGGAGTTTTTAACTCCTTTTATAGTTAAAAAAAATCCCCATCAATCTGTGGGGAAGAGATAATTTACAACAATTAGGATTAAAAATTAGTACCTTTGTTTTTTTAGGCAGGGCTGCTGTTGAAGGCCTGCCAACACTTTCACCTGTTCCTATCCAATGGAAAACTGATACACCAATATGAACAGTGGCCCTTAGGAGGTGATAAAATTCAGGCCTTATTAGATATAGTACAGGAGCAACTTGACCAAGGACACTTACAATCTTCTCTAAATCCTTAGAATTCCCCAGTATTTGTTGTAAGAAAGAAATCTGGAAAGTGGAGGATGTTGACTGATTTAAGAAAGGTATTTACCTGTTCCTTTGAACAGATGAAAACCATGGGAATTCTTCAGCCTGGGCTTCCATCTCCTACTCAATTGCCTAGAGAAAGGCCTCTTTGGGTTATAGACATTAAGGATTGTTTCTATTCTATCCCTCTAGATAAGGAGGATATGAAAAGATTTGCCTTTTCAGTGCCCAGCGGTAACTTAGCTGAGCCTTATAAAAGATACAAATGGACAGTTTTGCCACAGGGAATGAAAAACAGCCCTACTATGTGTCAAATATATGTTACTGCTGCTCTTACTCCAGTAAGAAAAGCATTTCCAAAAGTTATGTTACTACATTACATGGATGATATATTAGGATGTGCGCCTGAGGAACAAATGTTAGAAGCATGTCTACAAAAGACCACAGAAACACTAAGATATTACAAATTGCACATAGCTCCAGAAAAAAATCAAAGACATGCTCCTTTTCAATATTTAGGATATGAAGTATATGCTAAGGTGCTCATAGTACAAAAACTAAGGTGTTCATAGTACAAAAACTTTCCTTAAGAACAGAGAAGCTAAACACCTTAAATGACTTTCAGAAATTGATAGGAGATATCCAATGCATGCGACCAGTGTTAGGCTTAATTACCTATCAATTGCAACTGTTATATGACATTTTAAGGGGAGACAGTGCTTTAAACTCACCACGCCAGCTTACAAAAGAAGCTCAAGAGGCTTTGAAAGAAGTTGGACTGGCTTTATCCAATGTGGTTGAAAGAGTCACTCAAAAAACCCTTGGAAATATCAGTTTTTGCTACACAAGAGGCACCCACCCCAGTCCTTCATCAAGGAGACTTCATCAAGGATAGAGTGGGTGAACCTCCTGGCACAACCAGAACAAAGCCTTACTCCTTACCCAATGCTTGTGGCTAGAATTTTATTAAAGGTCATTAAGCAAGCAGTACAATTATCTGGGATAAAACCTGACAAGATATACACCTTTTATACTAATGCACAAATTAATGTATGCTGTGAAACCATCCCAGAGTGGAAAATTTTATTGGCCATGGCTCCAAATTTTACACATGGGTCTCCATTAAAGATAACCAGACTATTACATAATTGGCGATGGATTCTTGAAGAGAAGGTTTCTAAATTTCCTCTTAAAGGACCAACTATCTTTACAGATGCATCCAAACATAATATTAGTGCTGTATACTCTCGTAACTTAACTATAGAGTAGTCACAACTCCTTTTCAGTCCACTCATATATATATATATATATATATATATATATGTCAGCTCTTTAAGGAACTTCAAGAGCAAGTGAGAATGCATCCAGGTAAGATTTATATCTTGCATGTCCACTCTCATAGTGGACTTCCAGGTCCTATTTTTTATGGTAATTCAAAGGCAGATAGCCTACTAACTATGCTGGCCAATACTCCTTTATTTCAAGAAACTCAAGAATCTCATGTTAAATATCATCAGGCTGCTCAAACTTCACATTTGCAATTTGGAATAACAAGAGAAGAAGCAAGGAGCATAATAAAAGCCTGTACAGCTTGCCTTCCTTTTCATGCTTCTACACTGCCTCCAGGGAAAAACCCTCATGGTTTGAAATGAATGCAATGAAATTTGGCAAATGAATGTGACCCATTATAAAGCTTTTGGTGTCTGTCTTTTATGCATGTTATGGTAGACACTTTTTCAGGATTCACTTTTGCAATACCAGCAGCAAAAGAGACAGCCCTAGTGATCATTGAATTCTTTATACAAGCATTTGCAATTATGGGTGTGCCACAAGCCATAAAAACAGACAATGGACCTGCATATACTTCTAAACATTTTGCACACTTTTGTGCACAATATAAGATTTTGCACACCACTGGCATACCCTTTAATCCTCAAGAACAGACAATAGTAGAGAGAAGGAAGAGAGACATTAAGACACTCCTCCAAAAACAAAAGAAAAGGGGAGCCACAGGTAACCCTAGAGAACTTCTAAATCTAGCTCTTTATACTATTAATTTCTTGATTTTTTGACAAAGATGCACTGGCTCTAGCAGACAGGTTTTATAACCCACCAGAAGGGCAGTGTCAAGTGCGAGCAGCTCCACTATCTTTAGATAATCATCAGGTGATATAGAAAGACCCAGAAAGTGGTGAATGGAAGGGACCAGATAGGTTGACTGCTTGGGGGAGAGGGTTTGCTTGTATCTCCACAGGTAGAGAAGAAAGCAGATGGATACCAACAAGCCATATTCATATCCATCAAAGAGAGACAGAGCAGACCCTTGAAATGAAGGAGAAGACCCAAGAACCATCAGGTGGTTCCATTGCTGACTGTGCCCACCACTGAATGAACATGGCAGTTATGACGTTTGAATCATGTATATCAAAAATAGTTGGACTTCAAAACCCTCAGGAATCATTGGATTCTCTGAGATATGATAAGACTTGTAGAACTTGAAAACCCTCAGGAATTATTGGATTTTCTGAGAAATGATAAGACTGTTGCAGGGCTTCAAAAACTTGTGGGGATCATTGGATTCCCTGACACGTGAAGCAATGGACAATAGATTGGTTTTGGACTATTTCTTGGCTGCTGAAGAAGGTGTATGTGTGACTGTTGTTTACATATCCTTCTTCTAGGACTTCTGGAAGTCTCTTACAATACCATATTGATTTATATTGTTTGTTATATCACTACTTGCATATACAATTCATGTTTGTTGCACCACATTGAACCTGCACTGGTTGTGGGGAGAGTCATCACTAATAGCCTGTGTGTTATTGCTATGTGCTTCTGTAATACCTCCCATGCTAATGGGTTCATGCATACCTGTTTCTAATAAAACCCTTCAGCCCAGAAACCTGTTAGCAATCCCTACTTCCCTTTGGTGCTTTTCATCTCCCTTCCTGAGATGTCAGGGAGGATGTGATCATCTCCTTTTTAGTGCTTTCACTTCCCTTCCTGAGAAGTCCAGGGGGGCATGATCGCCTCCTTTTTGGTGTTTTCACTTCCTTTCCTGAGAAGTACAGGAGGGCGTGATCATCTCCTTTTGGGGGCTCTCACCTCCCTGAGAAATCAGAGATGGCGTGACCACCTGTGTTCTAGAACAAAAGAAAGTGGGAGATGTAGAAGGCTGAAACTCTTGAGTTGTTGCACTGAGGTCAGTTCAAGCACTTAGAGTTAATTACTGATTGGACAATACTCTGTGGGCATATGCTTGGAAAATGATCCTTCCCACTATCCTGTGCTGGCTCAATGATTGGTGTATACAGAGGATTGTAGGAGGAACTAGGGGGTGGAGTAAGATTAGCCAGAGTCACTCTTTGGCGGTAGACGAGGGAGAAGGCGGTCACGGAGATTCTGCTTCCATCCTGTTCAATCCTACATCTAAAGACCAAGAAAAAAGACCAAGGACTTTTGCTTATACTGACTCTGGCTGATTCTGGGGTGTCCTGGGTGCTAGCATGGTCATCACATTGTACTCTAGTGGTTTTGTTTGTTTGTTTTTGCTTTTGTAGTGCTTTCTTTGTTTTTCTTTTGTTTTTCAACTTTAATTTTTTGGTTGTATATTAAATTTTAAGCTGACTACTTTCCTCCCACCCTATCCCACAAAAGAAAAGTCCACATTACATATATGTGTGTGTGTGTGTGTGTGTGTGTACACATTTTATACTTCTATTTCAATTCTTCCTCTGGAGGTAGATAATATCTTTCTTCATGGATCCTTTATAGTTGATTTGAGTATTTATAATACTCAGAATAATTTACTCATTCACAATTATTTTTCAAATAACATTATAGTAGCCAATGTTCTGTTTTTTTCTTGCCTAATTTTAAAAAATCAATATCATATTCTAATCATAAAAGGAACTAGGTCCATTTTTATCTAAATTTTGTGAATATTACATTAAACATATGGATTATTTATTCCTGGAAAATTTAAAGATGATGGAAATTAATTTGGGTCAATTGCTTTAGATTTTTTGTTCATTGTTTTGGTGAATTAGTCACTGGGTACCATCAATTTCATTCTCTTCACTCCTGTTTCATCTTCTAAAATTACTCTTTAAATGATTAGTTTTTTTGTATCAGTTTTGATAATAGTTTTGTAATCATTATTTGTTTTCAAATCTTTACTTGTTAAAAATAAGAATTTATAATTTCTTAGTTAACAAAATGAATTTATTTTGTGATTTGTATGTTTTTGTTTCATTTTGTTAATTCATTACTTCTCTCCTGGTTATGATTAGATTTACTAATGGTTTGTCAGTATGAATGCTCCTTTTAAAAGATCTGATTTTTATTTATCATCTAAATTGTTATTTCATCTTTTATTTCATTTATTTAAGCTCTTATCTTTATAACTACTTTCATTTTAGCCTAAGTTTGGATAACTGTCAGTTCCTTTTCTGATGCCTTTAGATAGAAAATTAATTTATTAATAGAAACATTTGGCTCTGTCAATTTAAGGCAAATATATTTGTAGACCATAGATTTTAACTTGTAATGTTTTTAACATTATATTTAAATTTTGCTCTTTTTTCGTGTTTTCTCTATGATTATTTGGTATATTGATCTTCATTTTACATATAGTATTAAGATATTTGTTCATATTACAATTATTTAATACTTTTTTGCATTATGATATGAGAACCAAATAGGTATAACCTTAATATGGGGATCACAATGCATATATACAGGTATGTAGATGTATGGTCTTTTTTCTTGGTCTTTAGATGTAGGATTGAACAGGATGGAAGCAGAATCTCCGTGACCGCCTTCTCCCTCGTCTACCACCAAAGAGTGACTCTGGCTAATCTTACTCCACCCCCTAGTTCCTCCTACAATCCTCTGTATACACCAATCATTGAGCCAGCACAGGATAGTGGGAAGGATCATTTTCCAAGCATATGCCCACAGAGTATTGTCCAATCAGTAATTAACTCTAAGTGCTTGAACTGACCTCAGTGCAACAACTCAAGAGTTTCAGCCCTCTACATCTCCCACTTTCTTTTGTTCTAGAACACAGGTGGTCACGCCATCTCTGATTTCTCAGGGAGGGGAGAGCCCCCAAAAGGAGGTGATCATGCCCTCCTGGACTTCTCAGGAAATGAAATGATATTTCATTTTGGGGTATAAAATATTGTAACTCCCTATAATTAATAAAGATTATTAATTTTTTCTTCACATATTATGTATGTGTGTGTAGATATACATATATATATACATATATATACATATGTATGTATGTATGTATGTATGTATGTTATGGGCCAGAGCTCTGTATTTGAAACAAGGATTCTTACAAGGTGTTAAGTCAGTGGAATTGATAAGAAAACGGTTATCTAATTTAGCATGGTGCTTAATAGTTCTCTAACTCGCTTTTGGAACCAAGGAGAGACATTCACTCCATCTCACACCACTGTAGTGGCTGGCCTCCTGCACTTCTCCATTGAAACCAAAACTCCTGAAGAGCCTCAAGAAAGCTAACCAGGCCTCAGGCAAGGAGACAATAAAGAATTTGAACTTTATCCCTGGCTATTCTCCTGGTGATTACTTTGCGGAAAGGAAGGCTGCTCGAGAGATCTCTAGAAAACCAAGAACATCCAGTCCTCTTGTCTTCTCTGGCTCTGACACCGGCTTAGTTTGTCCCAGCTTATATGCACTATTATAATTACATTATCATAGGTGTGAATCTTGTGGAACTATATTAAGTACTAAATATATATACTGAACTAGACAACTATTAAGCACCATGCTAAATTAGATAACTGTTGTCTTATGAATTCCACTGACTTAACACCTTGTAAAAATCCTTGTTTCAAGTACAGAATTCTGGCCCACATCATTTATTTATATATATATACAATTCAGTCTTTTTAATATACATAGGGTTTCTCTACACAATAGCAATATATTTGCTTTATTATAATATACTATTATGCAAATATTTACTATAGCATTAAATTGTTCATCCATTTGCTTTTTAGTTCTCTGCATGTAGCTCTTATTTGTAAAGTACTAAAAATAATGGTTTAAAAATAAGATTTTTTATTTTTAATCCTTTTATTTGATATTTCATTTTGGGGTACAAAATATTGTAACTCCCTATAATTAATAAAGATTATTAATTTTTTCTTCTATAATTGATGTTATTTTTTATGAATTTCACTATCATTTCACTTAATACCTAAATCTTTTTGCTTTCCCCCATTTTTGTTGTTATGTAATCCTTGTTTTGTTTCTTTCCACTTAGAATCCACTTGACCATATCGAATTATTACTGTCCTTGCTGAAACAAACAAACAAACAAACAAAACAAAACTTGAATGTATATGTTATAATTTAAAGGAACTTTCCATTTCAAAATTTTTTTTTCATTTATTGCATTAAATATGTTACATAGAAGCAAGAATTTGACTAGTTTTTTTTTCCTGGTATAATTTAGAAGGTATTTTGTTCTTTTCATAGACCCTTTTAGATCATTATTCTTATTGTTATAAGTAAAAAGAATTATTGATTTTCTTTTTTTTAGATGTTATCTTAGCCAATCATTTCCAAAGTTGAGTATATCTACTCCAGGGAGTTTACTAGACAACATGTCATGCTATGGGAAGAAAATGTTATAATTTCAATTCATATTTCTTTTATCAAATATAATAATTTTACTTTATTAATAAATAACATGCTCATTGATCCCAACACTCTTATTCAGTTTAATGATCATGTTTCACATGCGATATTTAAAGTTTCTTGAGGGGAGAATGCAGCAAACAAGAGAGGTAGGTGATGCAGCAAATAGTTTTCCTGACTCATCTTCATGAGTTTTAAATCTGACCTCAGGTATGTTACTAGCTATATGACCCTGGGAAAGTCATTTAACCTCATTTGTCTATTTAATTACATAGCATAAAAACCATAACTGATTAAAGTTGACTAAAAATTCAAAATTATAAAGAAGCATATTTGAAATTAAGATTTATGTATTATATAATTAATGCTAAATCTAGCCATTGTATAATTTGATCCTTGAGATATTCCTTATTGATAGAATGAAGCAATCATTATTAGCAGGATATTTAAAAATTAAATTGGTTTGTTTCTTTTTTAGTAAAACAATATAAAAAATTCTAATCATAGACATCTTAAAAATATGTAATCAACATTCTCTGACCTACTTAAAAACTATAAATGAGAAGTTTTGAGCCCACTTGTTAAAGGTATAATGATAATAACAATAATATAGATTAGTTATTATTTACATAGTTCTTCAGAGTTTTCAAAGCACTTTAGAAACTGTCTCATTTGATCCTCATAACAATCCTGTGCTATAAGATGCTGTCCTTAATTCCAATTTACAGATGAGGATTTGAGACAGATAAGATTGTTGTTTGCTTGATTGTTTATTGTTTAATGATTTGTCAAGATCACATAATGAGTAAGTGACTAAGGAAGAATTTGAATTTTAGTTATCTTAATTTCCAGTCTTTCGCTTTATATACTTTGACGCATAGCTACTGAGAAATGCAACATTTTCCATTTAGTTCATATTTATTGAGTAATGTGAATCCACTGCATCAAAGACTATGAAAAAAAAGTGACTTTTTTTCTCTAAGTTACAATTTATAGAAACATGCTCACTCCATTCACTATACTATCTCGAATGTATGTTTCATAAGCAACAAACTTATCCTTCCATCTTCTAGTTATCACTGCTAGCCATTTTCCCTCCTCTTTATTTCCCCATGATACAACCTCCTCAGCCACCCGTTCCAATACTGGTTGAATTTTCACTCATTCCCTTCATTCACTGGTCAAAAAGGAGAAGTTGGAATATTCTTTGCAACCTATTGAATTTCCAGATTCTCCATCATCTCCGTTGCTCAGTAAACTCTCCTTCTACAAAATTTATGCAATTAACATCTACTATCAAATCAAAATACTGTAACTGCTGTCTCCAGATATCCAAGTAACTATCCTTAGAAACTTTGATCTACATGTTAACTCTTTCAAATATTCTTACCAATCATTTCCTCAATCTACTCACTTTCTATGATTTCCTCCTCCACCTAGCCTATATCATTGATCTTGCCATCACTCATAAATATGTCACCTCCATGTTCAAGACTGCTAAAACTTCCTTATCTGATCATAATCTATTGGCTTTCAATGTCTCCCTCTGCCTTTCCTTCTCAAATCTTACTTTGTCTGCATTGTGACTTTCAATCAATCAATCATACAGTTCTCTCCCATGCTATCTCCCCTGAAATTATTATTTTTGCATTTTTCCCTACTGTGACTCATTAATGAACTAGTTGAACTAGTCCCTTTATAGTGAGTCCCTAATACCTTTATCATATCACCAGTTGTGCCCTTCCAGGTTTCAGTCTTAGAAGATTCCCCACCATCTGTTGATTTTGCTCCTACATGTGCTGTTGAACAAAGATAAAAAATCATTTAATCTTTCTGAGTGAATCCACTACAAATTTATTATATTGTTCCAATTCTGTGATCCCATTTAAAGTTTTCTTGGCCTAGATACTAGAGTGATTTGCTATTTTCTTCTCCAGCTCAATATACAAATGAGTAAAGTGAACCAAACAGGATTAAATGATTTGTCATATAGCTAGTAATTGTCTGAGGCTGTGTTTGAACTCACAAATATGAGCCTTCTCCTGATTCCAGGCCCAGAACTCTATCCACTGTATTACTTAGTTGACCCTGAAAATTTATATTATAAAGCCTCAACTCAGCCCTCATTGTTTCTTTTAAATCTTACTATATACCCCCTTATTACCTTACTATGTCATGCTCTACAGTGGCTCTCCCAAACCTACATTCATGCTCAGACCTCTCATGGTTTCCACTGTCCCCTCAGCTGAGAACTTTGTTTCATATTTTACAGAAAAAAAAATGAGTTCAAATTGATCTTTTAGATATATTGAACTGTATATGTAATCGTTATCTTAAATTCAACATGTATAAAGCTGAACTCATTGTCTTTCCCCCTAAAAATCCTAAAATATACCCCAACCCTCCTACTTTCCCTATTACTATAAAGGACATCTTCAACCTCCTTGTCCCTCAAACTCAGAACCTACATGTCATCTTTGACTCCTCACTATTTCTCACCTCCATATCCAATCTGTTGCCAAAATATCTTTCTCTCTCTCTCTCTCTTTCTTCTCTTCTCTTCTCTTCTCTTCTCTTCTCTTCTCTTCTCTCTCTCTCTCTCTCTCTCTCTCTCTCTCTCTCTCTCTCTACATACACACACACACACACACACACACACACACACACATACACTCAATAAATTCCCATGGCTCTCTATTGCCTCCGTAATTAAATACAAAATATTCTCCTTGTTTTAGAACCTAGTCCCCATTTAACTATGCAATTTTCTTACACCTTACTCCTCACCACATACTCTTTGATGTGACTCAGCCTCCTTGTTACACAAACAAGATATTCCATCTCTTGATTCCAGGTACTTTTTCTAGCTATCCTGAAAATCTCTTCCCTCCTTCACATATCTCGATGTGGAAGAGATCTTGGAGGCCATATGAACTGTTCACTTTAAAGATCAACAAGATGAGGCTTAGGGAAGTTAAGTGATATCTAAGGCTACACAAGTAAGGATAAATAAAAGGTAGAGGTTTGTCTTAACATGTCCAGCTGAAATTAATTATTTTTTCTCTGCTTTAATTCCTTATGGTAAAACAATTGGAAATGAATGTAGAGAGACATAGCTGAGTTCGAATTCTGATTCTCCTACTTGATATTTGTATGACTCTGTAGTCTCTCAAGATTCCTTAAAATGAAAGGATTTTGAGAGATAATTTAATATCCTTCCTAGATCTAAATCTATGATCCTGTGGCCTATGACACCAGTTAACATGTAGTAAGCTTTTAATAAACACTTATTGAACTAAATCATTGAAACTTTACTATATAGACATAACCCTGCAAAAATGAACAAAAAGCCAAACGACCCAATCACATTTAATATGCTATGATTTATCAGGTCACAGCAGAAACCACTTAGCCTTTTGTCAAAAAGTTAAGCAAAGAAGAAATGATAAAATAATATGGAAGCAACAAAGTAAATCAGAGAGAAAAGTGAAGATAGGGTTGGTGACAATAAGAGTGGAACTGATAGAAAAATTAAGAAGCAGAAATAAAACACAGTCTTTGACAATATCTATGAAGAGAAGTGAGATCAAAGAGACAAAAAAAAAAATTGAATAGCCATGTTCAATAATGTTAATTGCCCTTCAAGATAGGCAATAATCAATTTAAAAAGCTCCAAAATTGTGATGGGTATTGAGGATTAAAAAACAAGAGTAAAACTATCTGTGCCATCAAGGATATATATATATATATATATATATATATATATATATATATATTATATATATATATATATATATTCCCTGATTTGTATCCTCACAAATGTGTGTATGTATAAACACATTATATATGTTTATATGAAACACATGCAAAAAATAATAAATAGAGAAGAGGTACTATTAGCTGGAGTATTAGGAAAAGTTTCATGTAGAAAGGAGTACTTGAACTTAGTTTTGAAAGAAACAAAGAATTCTAAGAGGTGGGAGGGAATAGGTAATGCATCCCAAACAGTAGGGACAATCAGTACAAAATCATGAAGATGAGAAATGGATGTCGTGTGAAGAACACCAAGAAGCCCAGTTTGTCTAATTTACAGGGTGCAAAAGGGAGGTAATATATGATGACATTTAAAAGATGACGGATTATCTTTAAAGCTTTAAGCTTTTTTAAAGCTTAAAGCCTTTAAGCTTTTAACTTTAAAACCTAAACAGTGTGACTTCATATTGAATCCTAGAGGCAATAGAGAGATGCTGGAGTTGATTGAGTTGAGGAATGACTTGCTGAGATCTGTGTTTAAGGAAAATAACTTTATTAAATATATAGAGGGTATTGAAGTGAGAAGAGGTATTAGGCATAGAGATTGATTTGAAGATTATTGAAATAATCTAGGTGAGAGGTAATAAGAGCTTGAAGGAAGATAGTAATTGTTTGAACAGAGAGAAGGAATCAGATGTAGAAATATTGTAGAAATGGCAAGATTTGCCAACAGATTCATCTGTGTGATGAAGGAGAGTAAGGAACCACTCAGCATGTGAATGTAGAAGACTGAAAAGATGATGATGTTTTCAGTGCAATGAAATTATAAATTCAGTGCCAGAATATTTTTTAACTTAGAGAAAAAAATACATGAATACATGCCTGGGAAAAGATGAGCAGGGGAAAATATTGCTGAGTTAGTACAATGTTTGGCTATCTACCCTGTAGGACCACCAAGACTCAGAAAAGGTTGTCATTAACTTTTTTCATGAACTATGAAGCATCTACATTGTTAGAGTAACAAATTAAGGCCCTTGGACAATATTATAAACAAGAAATTCTCAGGAAAAAAAGATCAATTTAATTCAATAAAAAATAATAAATATGTACAACACTATGTCTCTAGACCAAGGATAAAATTAAACTGGCTTCTATCACTAGCACAATATCATTGAAAACCTAAATAGTTTTCATAAGTAAATGAAGTTATTTGAGGCATTTATTTTTCAGTCTGGCTCTGGACTTTGAAAATGAAAAATAGCAATAGAAAAATAGATATGCTGAACAAAAAACAACAAAACTGACACTGAAGAAAAAATGTGTAACTCATTTCTGAGCACTGTCTATCCCCTGGACAATTTTAAAATGTTAATATAACTGATCTATTTTGAAGATTATTGGCAATGTTAAGCACAATTTTTTGAAACAACATTTTTGTAGTGACAAAAAAAAAAAACCCAGAAACTAAAAGAAAGCCCAAGGATTGAGGAATGGTTAACCCAAGTTGTAAAATATGAATTGAATGAACTACTAATCACTTATATGTGCTACAAATTCAGACTTCAATGAAAACATGGAAGACTATAACTTCCCATTGACTTAGCTTTTTAAAGTAAGTTTCACACATATCTACTGTCTACAGATTTTAAAGAATGTATGACTGGACAATTGATGTATGACTGCTAATTTTTTCTGATTGGTTCAATAATCTTTTTGTAATTTTCTAAAATATAATTTCAGAATCACAGGTTTAAAGAAATCAAAATTGTTCTCTAGCTAGACAGTATTGTGAAACTTAAATGAGACAGTATATATAAACTGCTTTTCAAATATTAAGGCATTAGATAATTACCAATTGCTTGTTGTTGTTTTTGCTGCTGCTACTATTGTTACTTAAGAGCTCATCTTGACTATTTTCCTGCTCCCTAGAATTTCTACAATGATTCAATCTATGGCAGAGGAAGCTATGCAGAATATACATATGGTACCAAGGACAAATGTGAAGAGCTTAGACTTTGCAAGAAAATAAATCATCTCATCAGATACAGGGAAAATTAAGGAGAAATGGAAGTTCTGAAATAATGAAGATGGAAAAAGGTGGAATTCACAATTGGGCTGTTTTTTTCTCAATAAAATAAAATAAAAGACATGGTCCTTCATTGTGAGATTGGGTAGTGGGGAGAAGTATAGGAGATTTAAAAAAAGAATTTCAGAATAGATTCTTTGGGGAATAAAATATTGAATCAGTGAAGTAATAGAAAATCTTGATTTAAAAGGGAATCTTTTATGCAGATTTAGCATAACAATTTTAATCTTGTTTTAACAATAGGAAATTCATAATGTTGCTTTTTTCTAGAAGTCTATTAAAATTCAATATAAAAAGATATCTAGAAAAAATTTTGCCCTGTTGTCAGATTAGCAAAAGAAATATTCTTTAATAATCACAGAATCAAAGATTCAGAGCTAGAAGGGAACTCTGCCTGTAATTAAACAGGCAGTTTCAGTTAAATTGAAAAGCAAATTGAAATCAAGAGAATTTAATGTCTTGTTAAAGGGCACATAACTAGTGAATAGAAGAGAACAGAAGAGCTAAGTTTCAAATCTGGGTCTCTACTTCCAAATCTAGCATTTAAGCTTCCTATGAGCTGTATTTCCTGTCTTCTGATGATGAAGAATTTGTAAATTTTGGCAAAATATTTGGCCAAAAAAATTTGGCCCATATAAGCTAGCACTAGTTCTTGACATATTAAGCTCTTTCATGTTTTCTTCCTCCTTTTTTTTTTTTTTTTTTTTTTTTTTTTTTTTGGTGAGTCAATAGGGTTTAATTGTCTATGCCAGATTTGAACTCAGGTCCTCCTGACTTCAGGGGGAAGTACTCTACTGCACCACTGAGCTACCACTAGCTCTTTCATTTCAAGTAACAATTACTAAGTACTTACATTAATGGGTGAAGAACTTTATCCTAGACATAGAGGAAAATACAGTAACTAAGAGTGTAAAGTCCGGACTAGCTCCCTGGAGGCCTCGGGATCAGCCAGAGTCAGGATAAGTAAAAGTCCTTGGTCTTTAGGGGGAGAAGCAGACAAACTGCCAGGAGTTTTGCCAAAGATCTCTTCTGGATTCTAGAGTCCAAAATCTCTATCTTTCTCCTCCTGGTCCTGCTGTCAAGTGAAGTCTCACCTCTCTTACCCCACCCTCTAATCCTTGCCTATAATTATCTTAATATCAAACACTGAGCCAGCACCAATGGTGAGAAGAGCCATTTTTTCCAAACATATGCTAATAGAGTCATTGTCTCATAGCAAATAGATAATTAGCTTTAAATGCTAGATTGTCTGATTCAAGCACACCTTTTTGGCATTTCAGTCCTTTACATAAGCAATAACCATTACCATCATGGAAATTATAGTAAGGAAATAGTGAATACATAGATAACTTTGATATGCAATACAACACGATGAATATTTTAGAAAAATATAAACAAGGGGCAACTAGGTGGCACAGTGGAAAGAGCACTAGCCCTGAAGTCAAGAGGATCTGAATTTAAATCTGGCAGCAGAAACTTAATACTTCCTAGTTGTGTGACCCTGGGCAAGTCAGCCCCAATTGCCTCAACAAATAATAATAATAATAAATAAAAAATATAAACACAAGTTCCATGTGGAGTCTATTATTATCAATTAGGGAAATAAGGTAGAGCTTCTATGAAGAAGATGTGTTTAATTGGGCTTTGGCAAAGATTCAGCAGGCTCAGAGGGTAAAGGTAGGACATTCATGCATAGAAAATAGCCTATTCAGGGAAAAAGGTAGAAATTACAGAATGCTTTAAAATTTAACTAATAAATTAAGTTTGTGAAGGGAGGTAGATTGAAACAAGGTTAAAAAAGTCATAAGATTATAGAAGCCTTAAAATGAGAGGCTAAATTATCTGAATATTATTTTAATATTCAGTATTGTAAGAAATTAAGAAAGTAAAAGAGTTAAGCAAGAAAGAACAACCAAAAAAATTTTTTTAAATCAAAGTAGTGGCATAACCAAATTTGGTCAACAGGAATACTATGATGAAGCTTTGAGAAAGTACATAGAGAAAAAACAGTTGAAACAAGAAGAACATCTTTCAGAAATCTAAGGTAATAATGATGATGCAGTCTTGCAATATTAACCTCCTTTCCAAAGGAAGGAAGGAGGGAAAATATACAGAAAGATCTTTTTAAAAATATTCCATAATTAAAGGTCCTTAACACTAAAGTAATTTTTATCAACCTCTGTTGATATAGAATTTATTCATGATTGCCATAACTTGTTTGAAGTCTACTCATATAAATTTGTACATTTATAAGGTTCTAACTCCTATTGTCATCTAGAATATAAAATTGGTACTTTGACTATCTTCACTTAGATACTGCCTGTAGTTCTGACAAGGGCTGCTCTTGGAAAAACCTACCATTCTCATGTTTTTTCAGGGCCAGAATTAGATGAACAGAATGAGACTGGCAGCAAAAAAGTCAGAATATAATATATTATTAGTAATAATAATAATGACTACTAGATCAGTTCACATGTTATGATTAAGTATGCATAACTCTAAGTAGCATTTCATTTCTGTTACTTTTAAGTACTATTATTATTTAAGATAGAAGAAATTAGAACATTGGAGTTTAATTATTATACTCGAGTATGTCTATTATCATGAATGAGAAATATTGCGTAAAAGATAAAGAGAAAAGACTAAGATAGATTTTAAGTTAAAGACTGAATAAAAAGCTGTCAAAGAAAAAAAAGAGAATTTTGAAAGACGTGACTATAACACTTTTCATATAGTGAAAACTTGAGAAGATGTTGATCACCATTCCACAAGAACTGAATGGTTGTTATGTGGTAGTACTATCCTTTCAGAGGAATCAGTAGTTGATGAGACCTGTGACCTTGATACCTTGATGTATTTATTGTTTTGCATTATCTATTACTGTTAATACATTTAATAAATAAACAGACACATACATACATGAAACTGAGATTTAAGAGTTTTATCTTTCCTGTTTATAAGCTGAGATAGGAGCTCCAAGCTTATTTAATAAATTCAGAGATTATGCTTTTGTATTACTATGTGAGAAAATATCATAACATACTATTTGACTATCTTAGGAAGGGAATTACTAATGAAACAAGACTACTAGATAGAGAGGATTGAATGTTTATGTAATTAATAGCTACTGCAATCTCCTAAACAATCCAATATACCTCACCACTAAATAATCCATACACCTATCCCACATTTGAGATTATTTCCCTAAACCCCCATACATGGAGAAAGAAGTCTGAAAAACTACTTATACCATAGTTAAATAAGTCAACTATGGGACTCTCTCTGTCTCTCCTCTTTGAACTCTTCTCCAAGATTGGCAGTATCTGCACATTCTAGTATAGTGGCAGTAGAAATAGAGAAATAGGAACTGCTAGAATATGTTTTCCTGAGGCAGAATAAAGTAAAACTGGCAAATGATTGAATATAAGATGTATTAAAATTGTATCTTATTTGATTCCCCTGAGCCCCATTCTGAGGTTCCTTCTTTCATATAATAAATACAGTTATAAGTAGATATTACATAATGACAATAGTAAGAGATAAGATTGTAAAAAGAGAACCTGGAAGTCACTTGTAGATGGCCTCATAAATTCGGGGAATATAGGAACCACTGGAAGCTATCTTATAAATTAGCTAAAACCACATCTAGAAACTATATGTTGAAACAAGAAAAACCAAGTAGGCCTTATTATAAGGGTACTTTGGTTCTGCTAACTGCCCTTGATCTGTAATCCTCAAATAAGCTCCAGCCATTACTGGTAAAATCAGGTGTTACACTACAGAACACCACGGGTTGCTCCATGAGAGATGGAGCTCTCATCATTGTCTCTTATAATAAATAAGAGTTATTTCCCCCGAATACTCTTTCATCTACTGTGGGTCCATGTAACCTGAGTACTTCTAACTTCAATCCATGATTACAAAAGTGATTCTTTGTGCCCTTCCCCCTGCCTATTCTCTACCACCTTATCCCTGTCCCCATACCTTATACCTGTGTACCCATCTCCAGATGTTGTTTCTATTATTTCTATGACATTTAACTCTTATGTTCTCTGTGCCTTGTTAAAGCGTGATTGAAGCATTATTCCCCTCTTGCTGCCATTGTGATCCTTCCTGATGAGTATGGAAAGAATTGAGGAGGCTTGCTTCACAACACAATCCTGAAGAACTCCTGAAGAACTTTCACTTTCTTAATGACAATGAGTAATTCTATAAATTAATTAACAATTTGTAAGGGATGAGAGAAAGAGGAATCAACAACTACACCAAGATTTTGAGCATGAAGTAACTGATTTAAAGATGTTAATGCTGCCAGAAATAATGATAATTAAAAAAGAAATTGCTTTGGGGAAAAAAATATAAAAGGTTTCATCTTGTTGTTGTCTTTTTGTTTTTATATTTTGGCCTTAAAGTTTCAATGGAACATGCAGGGGCCATTAGCCTTTAAAGAGATAGACAAATAAATCTAGAAAAAAGAGATGAGGAATAAAGAAAAGAATATCATAGAACCACATATTTTAAGGGATCAGAAAGAGAATAAGTAGTAAAGGAGACCAGAGTAGTTTAAAAGACAAGAAGAAGAAAAAGAAGACTGATATTTCTGACAAAGGAAAAGAGAAATTCAGTAGGAGAGAAAGTCAACAGTCTTAAAAGCTGCAGAAATATCCAGTAGCTCCTAACTCTTGCGTGACCCCAACTGGGGCCCCATGATATTTGAATTCTTTCTTTATGGCTTCTTGCAGTACTTTATTTTTGACCTGGGAGTTCTTGATTTTGGCTATAATATTCCTTAAAATTTTCATCTGTGGATTTCCTTCAAAAGGTAGCTGGTGAATTCTTTCAATTTCTATTTTGCCCCCAGTTATAAGTTTAACAGTTTTTCTTTATAACTTCTTGAAAATATGATGGCTAATATCTCTCATTTAAAAAAACGGTTCTAGGGGAATCAATAATTTTTAAATATTTTTCTATCTGTTTCTTTTATGATCAATTTCACTTTATAATGAGAGTCTTTTCATCTTGCTTTACTGCTTGTTTTTGATGTCTCATGGAGTCATTAGTTACCATTTAACCAATTCTTTATATCAAATTACTTATTCTTTTCTCTGAAAATTTTCTTGAATAGTCTCATTTCTTTCCCCAATTTTTCATGTATCACTCTAATTTGATTGTTTTTTTTTTCTTTTGCTTACCTCTTTTACTCTTCTAAGAATTTCTATGTACAATACACATTTCTCTTTAAGGTTTTGCTTGTAAATTTTTTGAGTAATTGTCTACTTCTGAGTTTGTAGATTGAACTTTCCCATCACCACATAAGTTTTGTATAGTTGGATTATTATTTTGTTATTGTTTGCTCATTTTTCCAGTTATTTCTCAACTTTGGACTTTGTTAGAATTGGGTTCTATTCTCTTGCAAAAAATGAGGAGTGGTGATGAGGGGACAAAGGCTGGCCTGAGTTCCTGGAAACCTGTAGATTTTCTATGTTTTCAAGATAATGTGACCCATGGAGAGTTCTCATCATTGTCTTCTGATCTGATCTCAATTGTTATCCAAGTAGAATCAATGCTCCCTTATAAATGCAACTATTTCTCTCCATCCTAAAATTTCTATCTGGAACTAGATAATATGCTATACAATTGATATATGGAACCCAATTCTGTGCCCAGTTCTAGCACGGGGTCTCTTGGAATCTTTTTTCATCTACATGTTCAGTCCTCTTAGAGATCGTGCATTGGGTTAGACTAATGTCTCCATTACTGCTGCCTTCTAAACCCATAATCAATGTATCAATCCATTCACTTCAACCAGCCCCTATTTATGTCCTTTGTTCTCTCCTTCTGTCTTCCCAAGCTGCTGGGGAAAACAATGACTCACTTTGACTTTTTTGTTGATATTTTAAATAATAATATGATTTAAAGTTATTTATGGTCATTTTGTAGGAAAGGCTTTAGTGGAAATTTGGCATCTGTGATCCTTCATTACGACATCTCTACTCTGCCTACTTATCCAAGGAAATCGTATAAAAAAAGATTGAATATGGTGATTAAGAAACTAATATGAGGCCATTCATTAGAATAGTGGAATTTAATTCCAAATTTCCAGGAACGATAAAGGAATAAATGGCATAAAGTATAGATAAGAGGATTCTGGAAAGATGGCAGAATAAGGCATAATATTGCCTGGTTCTCCCAAATTCCCCCACAAACAATTTAAAATAGTACCCCATGAACTTTGAGTGGCAGAAATAATAAAAAGTCAGAGTAAAGCAGTTGCCCAACCTAAGACAACTTGGGAGAATATTAGAAAAATCTGACCTCTTCAATGTTGATCTGGCAAAATTTAAGTGCAGATCCCCCCAAGCAAATATAGCTGAATTAAAAAGCAACAAGCCATGGCAACTGCTATGTCCTCAGCTTCAGGAACTTTAACACTACAGACTCTGGGCAGGAGGGAGGTGGCAAACAGCTGATCAGGAGAAGACTTCAGTGTCCTCTATTAGGACTGGATATGGGATTTAAATATTTTAACCAGACATTGTCCAAAGTTGTGCTTATGAGCAAAGAAAAACAAGCACATAATAGTAAGTGTGGTAGCAGACAGTAAGGTCCTGATGGCTGTGGGATCACACAAGAAAGCAGAGTACCTGGTTTGGGTTCTAGGACAGAAGAGTAAGTAAAAGCTTGAAACCATAAGAGGGACCACTGGGAATTAGGATGCATTTATGAAGGCCCTAGTTGAGGTTCAGGGATAGAGAAGAGTATCCGAGGTCAAACTCCCAGATAGAGCTCTGAAGAGAAGATCAAAAAAGAAAATGAAGCTTGAGTCATTATCCCCCATGTATTAAGACTAAAGACTTACTCTAATGCAAAGTTAACATCCAAGATCTAAAACACTAAAAAAAAATGAGTAAGCAAAAGAGAAAGAACCAAAATATAGCTAGCTAGTATGGTGATAGAGAAGATCTAAGTTCAAACTCAGATAGTGAAGTTAAAACAGCTACTTCTACATCAAAGAACAATATAAAATAGTCATAGACCCAAAAAGTTCTTGGAAGAAGGACTTTTAAAAATCAAAGAAGAGAGGTTGTGGGAAAATTAGAAAAAAATAAGAATAATGCAAGAAAATTTTGAAAAGAAAGTCAACCAATTTAAAAAGAAGATCCAAAAATTTACAGACAAAAATAACTGTTTAAATATTAGAATTGACAATTGCAGAATGGCTGAATAAGTTGTCATATATGAATTTTTATTATTTATTAAAGTTTTTTTATTTTCAAAAACATATAAATAGATTTTCAACATTAACCCTTGCAAAACCTTGTGTTCCAAAAATGTTTCCCTCCCTTTCCCCTATTCCCTCCTCTAGACAAGTAATTTAATATGTGTTAAACATGTGCAATTCTTCTATACATATTTTTACAATTATCATGCTTCACAAGAAAAGTCAAATCAAAAAGGAAAAGAAATGAGAAATAAAATAAAATGCAAACAAATAACAATTTTAAAAAATGAAAAAGTGATCCACACTCAGTCCCTACGCTCCTCTCTCTGGGTGCAGAAGACTTTCTTCATCACAAGACCACAACTGGCCTGAAACTGGCCTGAATCACCTCATATTTGAAAAAAGCCACAGTACTGATCATTATATAATCTTGCTGTTATTATGTGTACCATGTTCTCCTGGTTCTACTCACTTCACTTAAAATCAGTTCATGTAAGTCTCTCCAGGCCTCTCTGAAATCATCCTGCCAATTACTGCTTAAAGAAAATAATATGCCAAAACATTCATGTACCATAACTTTTTCAGCCAGCTTCCAGTTCCTTGTCATTACAAAAAGTGCTGCTACAAACATTTTTGTGCATATAGATCCTTTTCCCTTTTATATTATCTCTTTGGAATACAGACCCAGTAGAGACACTCCTGGATCAAAGGGTATGCACAGTTTGCTAGCCCTTTGGGCACAGTTCCAAATTGTTCTCCAGAATGGTTGGATCAGTTCACAACTCCACCAATAATGTATTGATGTCCCAGTTTTCCCACATCCCCTCTAACATTCATCATTATCTTTTCCTATCATCTTAGCCAATCTGAAAGGTGTGTAATGGTACCTCAGAGTTGTCTTAATTTACATTTCTTTGATCAATAATGATTTATAACATTTTTCATATGACTAAATGGTTTTAATTTTTTCATCTGAAAATTTTATCAACTGGAGAATGGCTTGAATTCTTAAAAATTTGAGTCAATTATCTATATATTTTAGAAATGAGGCCTTTATCAGATACTTTAAATGTAAAAATTTCCCCCAATTTATTGCTTCCCTTCTAATCTTGTCTGCATTGGTTTTGTTTGTACAAAAATTTTTAAATTTAATAAAATCAAAATTATCCATTTTGCCTTACATAATGTACTCTCGTTTTAATTTAGTCAAAAACTTCTTTCCTTCTCTACAGATCTGAAAAGCAGACTATCTTTTGTTCTTCTCATTTGCTTATAGTATCATTCTTTATGTCTAAATCATGAACCCATTTTAATGTTATCTTGGTAAAGTGTGTTAGATGTGGGTCAGTGTCTAGTTTCTGCCATACTAATTTCCAATTTTCCCAAAAACTTTTGTCAAATAGTGAGTTATTATCCCAGAACAAAGGGTATTTGGCTTTATCAAGCACTAGTTTAATATAGTCATTGACTATTGTGTCTTTTGAACCTAATCCATTCCACTGATCAACTATTCTATTTCTTAGCCAGTACCAAATGGTTTTAATGATCACTGTTTTATAATATAGTTTTAGGTCTGATACAACTAGGTCACCTTCATTTGCATTTAAAAAAAATATCAATATAATGGAATACTATTGTGTAGAATACAAGCATAAAGATTTCAGAAAAACCTGGAAAAGCATGTATGAATTGAAGCTAAGTAAAATGAGCTGAATCAGGAGAACACTGGACACAGTATCAGCAGCATTGTACAACTTTAAACAACTTAGCTCTTTTCAGCAATATAATGATCTAAGACAACTCCAAAGGAATCATCATGGAAAATTATATACACATCCAGAGAAAGAATTGATAGAATCTGAAGGCAGATCAAGGGATTCTATTTTTTTTTTTTGGCTGAGGCAGTTGGGGTTGTGACTTGCCCAGGGTCACACAGCTAGAAGTGTTAAGTGTCTAAGACCAGATTTGAACTCAGGTCCTCCTGACTTAAGGGCTCTATCCAATGCACCACCTATAGTTGCCCCAAATTGCTTAGTATCTTAGTAGATTGTGAGATACAAAGGGAGAAAATTTGGAATTCAATTTTTTTAAAATAATTTTTAAAATGTCTTTATATATAATTGGAAAAAATAAAATACTATTAAAATAAAATGAAATAAAAATTAGCATGGAGAAGAGAAATATATTGACATCATAAGACATAAAGAAATAATAATACAAATTTTATAAATGATAAAATAGAAGAGAATTTGAAACATCTCTTTAGAAAAATAACTGACAGATTGAGAACAGATTGAGGAAGGAGAATTTAAGAATTGTGGGAGTACCTGAAAATTGTGAATAAAAAAAGAATTCAGAGATCAAAATGACAGAGTGAAGTAAAATTTTATTTAATCCTGTTGAAATTCCACTTCAAAAAACTTTATAGGAATGCCTCAGATAAAATTTTAGATCAGCTTACCAGCAAAGAACAGCTTGGACAGTCAGTAGGAAATTTCTGTATCACTGGAATGGAAGAGAAATACAGTCTGGAACCAGCCAGCAACAGGCCATACCTCAGGAAGGCTTGTATCAAAACCCTAAGCCTCAGGGGAAGCCACCAGCAATGGCATATCCTCAGTACAAATCAGCTAGCCAGCAGCTGATGTAGGCCAGTGTCAAGCCCTTGACCTGGGGAAGGCCTATAGCCAGACCACACATCTAATACCTCAAGGTTCATCTAGTACGAAAACAGAAGCAACCTACAATCAGACAAGATAGCTATCCTAACAATTCAGTTGAAACTGAATATACTGTTCTAGTTTTTATTTATTTTTCTCTTCCCTTTTGTTATAGGTCAAAACATGCATTAGCATTTTCTCCTTTGACATTCTTGCCTTTCTCTTCTTTATCTTTTTGTACAAACAAAGGCTAAGCAAAACCTATTAGTCTATCTACTTAGGTTCTTCTCCCTATTGGGAATTTTGCAATGACCAATTTCTCCAATAGATCCCTTCAAGGAACTAATCTCTTGGAATAAAATGTTAGCCTTCCTTTATCCTCCATAAGAATTATGGAGGAGGAACTAACAGATTGTTGGATTTACCAACCCCCAAGTTCACCAAGTTAAGCTCACAACTGTCCCTCAACTAAACATCTCATTCTGGTCCAATTGCATAATCTCTTTCTAATTTCTATGGCTGAAGCCCATTTCTAAGGAATCCATGGTGACTTCTATTACCTTCTCTTTTTTCTGTTCATCCTAGGCCTCCCTCTCTACAAACTGATATTGCTGAGTCCCTACTTAATATCAGGACTTCTGGGAACACATCTTCTGCTTATCCTCTCCTTTCAGCACCAACATCTCAGGGCTTCACCCTTACTGAGGACAATGGAACAGATGGAATTTTCCTTGAAGCTGCAGCTGACTATGATCCCTTTATCTAAGCTACCTAAGAGTTTCCTATCTCTAAGTAGGCTCACTATAACTCTTCTTTTCCAACTTACAACTTGTCTGTTCTCCTAAGCTATCTGATATCACAACACTTAGAATTGTCTGCCTTTATATCCTTCATGTCTTCCTCTACAATTGCCCTCATGACATATTGGTTTACATCTGCATTTTTTTCTTGGCTAGAGTAGAAAGGGTTATTTTAGGCCATCTCCCCTTGGCCAAAAGGGAAGAATGACAGAGCTCCCACCTAAAGACCACTCCTCTTTCACTCTTATCTTTTTACTACTAAACTAACACCCTGTTTTCCAGAGCTAAGGTCCAGTAAGCTAGGTGTATCATGAGCTTGACATAACAACAATCCTTTGAGTAATCATTATGGAGGAATTATATTGTAACTTAATCACAGAATTGACAGTTCCTGAACTAGGATAAACAAGGAACTATGAATTGGTCATGAAGTCCTACTGAATAGACTTTTTGACACAAGGCAACCTTACCCCACTATTGCTATTGCTAGACCCCATTGCTTGATTCTTTGTCTAGACACAACTCTATATATCAAGGATTAGCCTTGCTGCCTTGTATATCTAACATATCTGTCTAGTTTCTCTCCACCAACAAAATAAATAAGGTTTTTTTGCTTATAAACTCTGTGAGTTCTTTTGTATTTTATTTTACTTTTTTTTCAGAGTTGACAATTGGAGTAAACTATTTTACTATTACACTATTTCATTATTACTATCACTATTGGCTCTCTGGTCATTTATTTTTTAGAGTTTATAATGGTGTATGATCTCTGTGGGTTGCTTAGTCATTTATTTTCAAGGTTAACAAGGAGAAACTATAACTAGTTAAAAATTTGTCATAGACATTGAAGTAACATCAACACTAAACATATATGTGCCTGATGGCTTAACATTTAATTTCAAAGTAGAAGTTAAATAATTTATAGGAGGAAATACAAAGAAAAACTATAGTCATGAGGGACCTTATCTTTCCTTCTGAGAGCTAGAGAAATCTAACAAAAAAATTAAGAAGATGAATAGAATTTAGAAAAATGATATATGCTATATGATAAAAATAA
This sequence comes from Antechinus flavipes, assembly GCF_016432865.1. NCBI lineage: Eukaryota > Metazoa > Chordata > Mammalia > Dasyuromorphia > Dasyuridae > Antechinus > Antechinus flavipes. The sequence goes on along the minus strand of NC_067399.1, from coordinate 285,968,761 downwards.
ATGAGAACAAAAATAATATACCTTTTTTGCAGTGATATATGGTACTTACACAAAATTCACCACATATTAGGGCATTAAAAACCTCAAAATGTAGAAAGGCAAAAATATTAAATGCATACTTTTCAGATCATAGTAAAATAAAATTACTTTCAATAAAGATAAAGGAAAGAGATAAAAAATTCATTGAAAACTAAATTATCTACTCCTAAAAATAAATGGGTAAAAGAACAAATTACAGAAAAAATAAATAATTTCATTAAAGATAATAACAAAAGTGAGATAACAACTACCAAAATTTATGGAATGCAATCAAAAAACTTCTCAGGGGAAATTTTATTTCTCTAAATTCTTGCATCAATACAATAGAAGAAGAGCAAATCAATGAACTGGGCATGCAACTAAAAAAAATTGAAAAAAAATTTTAAATTCACATTAAACACCAAATTGGACAAAAAAGCAGAGATTAATAAAATTGAAATAAGAAAATCATTTAACTAAAAAATAAAACTAAAAGTTGCTTTTATGAAAAAGACAATAAAGTTGATAAACTATTAGTTAATTTGATTTAAAAATAAACAAGAAAACCAAATTACTAGCATCAAAAATAAAAAAGGATGAAATCACCACAAGAAAAAGCTGAAATGGAGAAAGAAAACAATAACCCAATTTTCCTAATGAATATTTATGCAAAAAATAAATAAGATATTAGCAAGGAAATTACAGCAATATATCACAAAGATTATTTATTATAACCAGGTAGCATTTATACCAGTTCAATATTAGAAAAAAATATTAGCTCAATTGGCTGTATCAATAACAAAATTAATAGAAATTACATTACTATCTGAAAAAATGCAGAAAAAGTCTGACAAAATACAACACTCATTTCTATTAAAAACACTAGAGAGCATAGGAGTAAATGTAGCTTTTTCCTTTAAATGATAAGTAATATTTGTCTAAAACCATAACCAAACATTATCTGTAATGGAGATAAACCAGAAGCCTTCCTAGTAAGATCAGATGTGAATCAAGAATAACCATTATCATCATTATTCAATATTATTATACTATTCAATATATTATATTATGTATTATGTGTGTGTATAATATATTATGCCATAAATATTAAGTATAATAATAAGAGAAGAAAAAGAAACAAAACTATCACTCTTTGCAGATGATATGATGGTATGTTTAAAGAATCTTAAAGAATCAACTAAAAAAAAACCAATTGAAATAATTAACAACTTTAGTGAAGTTGAATGGCATAAAATAAACCCACATAACTCATCAGCATTTTTATATATGACCAACAAAGTCCAGCAGCAAGAGACAGAGAAAATCTATTTAAAAGACTTGTAGACAATATAAAATACTGAAGAAATTACTAGCCAAGACAAATCTAGGAACTATATAACAACAATCACAACACATTTTTCACACACATAAAGACAGATCTAAACAAATGGAAAATATTAATTCCTTATGAATAGGCCAAGCTGAAATAATAAAAATGACAATTTTACCTATGTTAATGTACTTATTCAGTGCTATATCAATCAAATTACCAAAATTATTTTATAGAGCTAGGATAAATAAGAACAAAATTCATTTGGAAGAACAAAAAAATCAAGAATATAAGGGGAATTAATGAAAAAATATGAAGAAAGGTATTCCAAATGTTTTTTAAGTTGGTCATCATCAAAACAATCTTCTACTAGCTATAAAATAAAGTGGTGGAGCAAACAAATAGAATCAATACACATTAAATTATAGTAAATAAACTTAGTAATTTTACAAACCCAAAGATCCAAGCTTTGGGGATAATAATTTACTACTTGACAAAATCTGCTGGAAAAACCAAAAAACGGTATAGCAGAAACTAGGTATACAATAATATCTTATACCACATATCAAATTAAGGTCAAAATGAGTACATGGTTTAGACATAAAGGGTGATACCATAAGCAAATTAGAAGAGCAATAACTAGTCTACCTGTCAGATCTAAGGGTAAGGGAATAATAAGATATAATGAACATGATGAAATGTAAAATGGATAATTTAAATTACAATAGTTTTTTTTTAAGTGTACAAACAAAACCAATACAACCAAAATTAGAGACACAAGAAAAACAAAGAAAAAAAAATACTGCAAATATCTGTGATAAAGATTTCATTTTTCAAATATATAGAGAACTAAATTACATTTTTAAGGATAAAAGTCATTCTCCAATAGGTGAATGATCAAAAGAAATGAATAGGAACTTTTTAGACAAAGAAATTGAAGGAGTCATATGAAAAAATGCTCTGTCATTATTGATTAGAGAAATGCAAATTAAAATAACTCTGAGATACTAACTTATCATTTTATCAGATTCACTAATATGACAGAAAATGGTGTGGAAAAACTGAGATGCTAATGCACCATTGGTGGAGTTGTGAAATCATCCAATCATTCTGGAGAGCTTTTGGAAATAATGCCCAAAGAACTATAAAACTGAGCATAACCTTTCCTCTAGCACAACTTCCTATAGGTCTCTATCCCCAAAAGATCCAAAAAAGGGGTAAGAGAGAGAGAGAATCTATTTTTACAAAAATATTTGTAGGGACTTTTTTTGTGATGGCTAAGAATTGGAAATTAAAGGGATGTCTCTCAATTGGGGAATGGCTGAGCAAATTGTGATATGTGGTTATTTTGAAATATTGTGCTATAAGAAACTACATTCAGAGTGGTTTAAAAAAACTTGGAAAGATTTACATGAACTTATACAGAATGAAATAAACAGAACCTGGAGAACATTGTACACAATAACATTAATATTGTATGATGAACAATTGTGAATGACTTGGCCATTCTCAGAAATGCAATGATCTAAGATAATACAAAAGGACTCATTGAAAAATACTACCTACCTCCAGAGAAAGAACTAGTGGCATCTGAATGCAGAACAAAAAATATTATTTTTTTCCTTTTTTTCCCTCCTACCTTCTTTCTCTTTTTCCTCTTTTCCTTTCTTCCTTTCATCTTTCCTTCCTTCTTTCCCTTTTTCTTTCAGTTCAAGTTTTCTTCCACACAATTACTAATATGAAAAATGTTTAACATTATTTCACATGTATAAACTATATCAGATTGCTTAAGGGAGAACGCAAGGGAGGGAGGGATTGAATTTGAAACTCAAACTTTAAAAAATAAAATGAGTATTGTTTTTAAATGTAATTAGGCAAAAATAATATTATTCTAAAATTTTTCCTATATGAGAAAACGTCATCCGTACTCTTAAAAATGTTATCCTTATTTGAGTAGTTTAAAAGAATACACACACACACACACACACACACACACACACACACACACATATATATATATATATATATATATATATATATATATGCACTAGGGGTTGAGTATGATGGGATGATTCTTTAAAAAAATAAAATTGAGTAGGAAAAGGTGAAATGGAACAATTACCTCATAGCAATGAAGTGTGATTAGAAGAACTATTGTTACAGTGCAAGTAGGAGAGAATAGAAGGCTGTGATAGTAAAAACTTATACCCATCAGAACTGGGTTAAAGAAGGAATAACATATACATCCGGAAGGATATAAACATTTTCTTAACATACAAAGAATTAGGAGTGTGAGGGTATATGATAAGGGATACACTCTTGTTAGAAGAGATTAATAAAAATTGAATGGAAGAAAATCATTGAATTAATAAATAAAACTAGAAAATCATGCAGATCAAGAAATTAGAAGGAAAAAGGAAAGGATAAGGGAAGGATTCTTGAAAGAGGTGAGAATTAGGGGGACAGGACAGTAATTATAAGTAAATTAAATGTTCAAGGAGGAATAAAGTTTAAAAAAAGGGGGGGAGGGAGAAAAGGATTACCAAGATTTGAATGTGAATGGGATGAATTCACCCATAAAATAAAAACAGTAAAATCAATTAAAAATACTAATCTAACAACATGTTTTTTATAACAAACATATGTAAAAATAAAAGATATGCATAAAATCAATGGAATTTATTATGCTTCAAGTGAAGTAAAAAAAAAAAAGCAGGAATGGCAATACTCTTCTTAAGGTTAGTGCTAAAATAATTTAATTAAAAGAGATCAACAGAGAAATTACATTAAAACAAAGGTACCATAGATAATAAAGTAATATCAACACTAACCCTACATAACCCAACATAGACCAAATGCTATTACATCCAAGTCCAAAAGAAAAGTCAAATGAATGAAAAGTAGAAGTGGATAGCAAAGTTATAATATTAGGGAACTTCAAATTTTTCCTTTTAGAACCAGATAAATCTAACCAAAAAATAAATAAGAAGTCAAGTACATGAATAGAATCTTAGATGATCTAGATATGATAGATATCTGGTGAGAAATGAATAGGAATAAAAAGGAATATATCTTTTCTCATCAGTATGTGGTAACTTTATAAAACCAAGTTATGTATTAAGGCATAAAAACATTATAGTTAAATTTAGAAAAGGATAAATATTATGTAAATCATTTTCAGGTCACTTGAATAAAGGTTACATTTAATAAGCAACCACGTAACAGATTAAAATTTAATTAGAGACCAAATAATTCAATCTTACAAAATGAGTTTGTTAAAGAATGAGTCATAGAAACAACAAATAATTTTATTAAAGAGAATGAAAATAATGAGACAATATACCAAAATCTATAGGATGCAGCAAAAAGCAATATTCAGAGGAAAATTTATATTTCTAAATGCTTACACCAATAAAATAGAGAAAGAAAAGACCAATGAATTGGGTGTGTGAAAAAAAAAAAAACTTAAAAAAAAAAGAAATTCTCAATTGAACACCAAATTGGAAATCCTAAAATTTAAGATGAGATTAATAAAAAATTGAATGTAAGAAAACCATTGAATTAATAAATAAAACTAGGAGTTAGATTTATACAAAACTAATTAAACCATTGGTTAATATGATTTAAAAAGAGGGAGAAGAAAACCAAAATAGTAATTGTGATAACCACGTATTTAAAATCAGCTGGAGTCAGGAATTCAGGTTAAGGGAAAAATCTTCAATCTTTATTCTCAGTAGAGGTGAGGGGGGATTGCAATAGCAATATGGGCAGCTGTAACAGGAAGCCAGCTAGCAGAGGGAGATCAGAGATGAAGGGCCGTTGCAATCGCAATGTGAGCAGCTGTGTCAAGATGCCAGCCAGAAGTCTCTCCTTCTGCTTCCCTCTCTACTCCCTTGCCTCCACCCACCAAATACGTCATTTCCTATACAACACATCAGGACTTGCACAAAGAGTGGGCGGGGCCATTTTTTCTTCAAGCATATATATTAATAGAGTATGGTCCAATTACTATTTAGCCTCATGTGCTTGGGACCTCAGTGCATCAACTCAAACCTCAATCCATTACATCTCCTGCTTTCTTTTGTTTTAGAACACAGGTGGTCATGTCATCTCTGATTCCTCAGGGAGGTCAGAGCCCCAAGGGGAGGTGATCACACCCTCTCTGATTTCTCAGGAAAGGAAATGAAAGCACCGAAAAGGAGGTGATCACGACCCCCCTGACTTCTCAGGAAGGGAGGTGAAAGCACTAAAAAGGAGATAATCACGCCCTCCCTGACATCTCAGGAAGGGAGATGAAAAGCACCAAAGGGAAGTGGGGGTTGCTAACGGGTTTCTGGGCTGAAAGGTCTTATTATGCACAAACCCATCAGCATGAGAGGTATTACACAAGCACATAGCAATAATGCAGAGGTTATTAGTGATGACTCTCCCCACAGTCAGTGCAGGCTTGATGTGGTGTAACAAACATGAATTGTACACACAAGTAATGGTATAACAAACAATATAAATCAACATGGTGTTGTAAAAGATTGCCAGAAGTCCTAGAAGGAAAGTATGTAAACAGCAGTCACACATACTTCTTCAGCAGCCAAGAGATAGTCCAAAACCAATCTATTGTCTATTGCTTCACATATCAGGGAATCTAATGATCCCCCCAAGTTTTTGAAGTCCTGCAAAAGTCTTTTTATGTGTTAGGGAATCCAATGGTTCCAGCAGATTTTGAAGGCCTGTAAAATTCTTATCATTTCTCAGAAAATCCAGTGATTCCTGAGGACTTTCAAGTCTTATATCTCAGAGAATCCAATGATTCCTGAGGGTTTTCAAATTCTACAATAATCTTATGTCTCAGAGAATTCAATGATTCCTGAGGGTTTTCAAGTCCTACAAGAATCTTATCATGTTTCAGAGAATCCAATGATTCCTGAGGGTTTTGAAGTCCAACAATTTTCTATGTCCATGAGTCAAATGCCATAACTGCTACGCTCTTTCAATGGTGAGCACAATCAGCAACAGAATCACCCGATATTTCTTGGGTCTTCTCCTTCGTTTCAAGGGTCTGCTCCATCTCTCTGCGATGGACAAGGCGAATACGGCTCATTGGCACCCATCTGATTCCTTCTCCTCCTGTAAAAATACAAGCAAACCCTCTTCCTCAAGCAGTTAATCTATCTAATTCCCTTCTATTTACCACTTTCTGCATCTCTTCACATCACCTGGCGATTATCTAAAGATAGTGGAGCTGTTTGCACTGGACACTGCCCTGTTGTGTTAAAAGGCCTGTAACGTCCCCAACTGTAATCCTGATTGCTTTTCTGTTGGTTGATGACATTAGAGTCCTGAATTTCTAAAGACTCTCTAGGTGTAACCTCAGTTGCTATCATGCCCCACCTGTCTTTTGATTGATACCTTGGAGCTGGACCCTGCCTCTCATTTCTCTGGGTCAATCTACATTCAGAAGCCGAGTGAAAGCCTTGATTACATTTTGGACATGGGGTTTTGGGTCTTGTTCTCCCACCCTGTTTTCCCATTCTATCTCTATACTAACATTGAGCTTTCAGATGCCCTACTTTTCCACACTGAAAGCATCTACGAGTCTCTCTGGAAGTCCCTTGCCAGGAGGGACTCTGTCTTCCCATGTTTGGATTTTGGGAAGTCTGCATCATAGCCTGGCTATAAAAGGCATCTGTGCCCACTGTGGCACAGCGTCTTATGAGCTCCTCTAAAGGAACAATTCTTCTACAAACCTCATTACCATTTTCCTTAGCAAGTTGCCTTATCAAAATGTCTGTTATTGCATTTTCTCCATTTGTTCTTGTGATAGCTGTCTGCAAACGTCCCACAAAGTCAGCAAAGGGTTCATTTGGCCCTTGTGTTATTTTTGTGAAGGCCCCATCTTTGTCATCTTTATTGTGGAGAGAAGCCCACGCTTTGATAGCATTAGCAGCAATTTGCTCATATGCTGCTATAGAATAATTAATCTGTACAGCAATGTCTGCATAACCTACACCTGTTAGTAGGTCACAGGTGATTGCAACATGAACTCCACTTTGACTATTTTGTTGGGCTTGTATCCTACAGAGCTCACTATATTCAGAAAGCCACAAGTAGTTTTGTCTAGGTTCTAGGCAAATCCTTGCTATAGATTTCCAGTCATTAGGGGTCAAGATTTCAAAAGCCAAATTGCGTAATAACATCTTAACATAAGCTGATGTAGTCCCATAAAGAGTGCAAGCATTTTTCAGGTCTTTGAGGATTTCTATATCAAAGGGTGAATATCTTCTACTTTCTTGACCTGAAGAATTAAATTGTTGAATTACAGGAAAAATGTGGTGTTGAAATTCTGATACATTCCTCCCTTCTGCTTTGGCCTTAATTAGTCTCTTTTGCAATCTAGTCATAGGAGCGGCTGGATGCTGGGGGGGAGGTGCTGGTGCTGTCACTGCCCCCCTTCCCCATTACCCTTCCTCCCTCCATACAAGAGGGTGGAGTTGATGGAGGGGAGTCAATTACCTCCCCTTAGGTGGGGCTGAAGCTGCCTCAGATTCACCCCACCCTTGAGCCTCACTTAAGTCTCTATGCCCTGAGGGGACATATTCATTAATCTGTTCTTTGTCTTCCTCCTTTATCTCAGGCTTCCCCATTTGGCTATTCCTAGAGTTTTTTTCCTTTTCTTCTATAACTTATATGGTATCTTAAGGCCAACTGTATTATATTGTATAAATAGAATGCCTCGACGGAAATTGAATGAGGACCGTTTTCATTGTAATATGCTGAGAGCTGTTGCCCAAAGTCCAATTATCTGGAGAGATTTGCTCTTCCTCTAAGAACCTCTTATGTACCAAGAAGTCTAGCTGTCTGTTCCCAAGTTATAAGTAGCCCTTGATCTTCTATCAGCTTAAGCAGGCTTTCTATAGCACCACTCCTGGGTGGGGCTGGCGGTAGGGGGGTTGGAGTGGGGGATGGAGAATCTTTAGCTAGGATCTGTCCCATTTCAGCCAAAAAAGGTTACTAGTTTAGTCTATTATACTCACCTAAGTTCCTGGTCACTGGAGACTTCTTCAGTGAAAGTAGGGTCCTTGGTTCCCATGCTTGGGTGCCAAATGTGATGACCGCGTATTTAAAATCAGCCAGAGTCAGGAATTCAGGTTAAGGGAAAAATCTTCAATCTTTATTCTCAGTAGAGGTGAGGGGGGATTGCAATAGCAATATGCGCAAGAAGGATTGCAATAATAATATGGGCAGCTGCAACAGGAAGCCAGCTAGCAGAGGGAGATCAGAGATGAAGGGCCGTTGCAATCGCAATGTGAGCAGCTGTGTCAAGACGCCAGCTAGAAGTCTCTCCTTCTACTTCCCTCTCCACTCCCTTGCCTCCACCCACCAAACACGTTATTTCCTATACAACACATCAGGACTTGCACAAAGAGTGGGCGGGCGCCATTCTTTCTCCAAGCATATATATTAATAGAGTATGGTCCAATTACTATTTAGCCTCACGTGCTTGGGACTTCAGTGCATCAACTCAAGCCTCAGCCCTTTACAAGTAATATCAAAAAAGAAAAGGGTGAATATACCACTTATGAAGATGAAATCAAAGCAATTATTAGAAATTATTTTGTCCAATTCCATGTCAATAAATTTGACAATCTTAGTGAAATTCAATAATACTTACAAAAATATCAACTGTCCAGATTAACAGAAGAGGAAATAGAATAAAATAAATAACCCTATTTTAGAAAAACAAAATGATGGGGCAGAGCCAAGATGGTGGAAAGTAGACATGTCTTTCTCTGAGTTCCTTTTAGTGTCCTGCAGATCTTCAGAAAAGGTCTATTTCAATTGGGCAAGGGGAAAGGCTGCCAAGGATGCAGCACGAGGAACTTGGGGAAGGGAGCCAAGGGAATCTACTGAGAGGCTGTTAGACTACTCTATCCTGGTTACAAGCCAGTGGATCAGCAGAGTAGCTGTGAAATGTCCAAAGCAAATACAAAAGGCAAATAATAAGCCTCTGAATCCCAGAACACAGAACCTGGCCAGCCTACCCAACACTGGAAGTTAGTTAGCAGCACTTCCCCCAGGGCAATCTAAAGCTGCTTGTTTCCCCTTTGCCTTAAGAGCAGACCTTAATTTTTTTTTTTTTTTAATGAGCAAATAAAGCAAAAAGAACTCTGATTATAGATAGCTTTTATGGAGAAAGAAAAGAACAGACTTCAAACTTTGGGGATCCTAAAGGCAAAGTATCTCCAGATGAAGCCCCAAAGAGTGATATGAGTTGATTCTCAATTCCTATTGCTCCATTGGAAGAATGAAAAAAGGATCTTAAAAGAGAGTTAGAAGAAAAATGGAGAAAGAAAACAAGAACTTGGCAAGAGAGTTTGGAAAAGGAAAAACAGAAATTAGCTGAAGAAAACTCTTTACAAAATAGATTTGATGAAATGGAAAAAGAAAATAAATGTCACAAATGATTTTCCTAAGAAAAACAGGATCAGGACCAGATTATAAGTGAATTCTACCAAATATCTAAAGATCACTAATTCTCTTGTTAAATAAGTTATTTTGAATACATAAAGGAGAAGTCCTGCCAAATTCCATGTATGAATCAAATACAGTATTGATACTTAAATCAAGAAAAGCAAAAACAGAAAAAGAAAATTAGAGACCAATGTCTTCAGTGAATATTGATGCAAAAATCCTAAATAAAATACTAGATAGGTATCTACAATAATTTTTCACAACAATTAAACATACTAAGTATGATCTATTTGAGTAATACAGGGATGATTTAATCTAAGAAAAAACATTAGCATGTTGATCATATCAATAACAAAAGTTACAAAATTATATGATTATATTAATAGATGCAGAAGATTTTTGACAAAATACAACACCCATTATGAAAAGACCTGAAAACATAGATAGAAATGGATTTTTCCTTAAAGTTAAAGGAAGCATCTACTTAAAACTATCAGCAACCATTATTTGTAGAAAAACAAGAAATCTTCCCAGTAAGATTAAGAGTGAAACAAGGAAGCCTATTATCATTAACATTATTCAATATTGTTTCAGAAATGCTAGCAATAGCAATAAGAGAAGACAAAGATATTTTGAAAAATCAGAATGCACAATGAAATAATAAAATTACCTCTTTTAGATATGATATGATGATATTCTTGGAAAATCATATAGAGTCAACTAAAACAGCAGTTGAAAAAATTAATTTTAGCAAAGTAACATATATAAAACCATCCACGAATCATCAGAATTTCTATATATTATCAGCAAAACCCTATAAGAAGAAATATTGAGAGATATTCCACTTAAAATAACTGCAGACAGTATAAAATACCTGAAAGTCTACTTAGGAACTAAACAAACATAATTAAAAAGTACTTTTTATACAAATAAAGTCATGTTTAATTAGTTGGAGAAATATTAATTATTCATGGTTATCCAAAATCAGTATAACTAAAATTACAATTCCACCTAAACTAATATACTTATTCAATGATATCACAATTATATTTCTAGGAAAAATAATAAAATTTATTTAGAAGACTAAAATTCAAGAACAGCAAAGTAATTAATGGAAAAAATGTAAAAGAAAAAACTTTAGCACAACCAAATCTTAAATTATTTTATAAGGCTTTAAATATCAAAACTATCTGGTATTGGCTGAAAAAAACAGCTTTATATTTCAGTGGATCAGTGGAACAGAGTAGATTGCATTTGACAAATGTAAAGATTTAAGCTTTGGGAATAAGAATTCACTATTTGGTAAATATATACATATACATGTATATGTATATTTATTTGGGCAAAATGGAAAGTAGTTGGGCAGAAATTGGGTATGGAACAATATCTAACACTATTTACCAAGATAAAGTCAAAATGAATATATGACCTAAATGTAAAAGGAGCTATTATTAAAAAAAAAAAAAAATAGAACATGGAACATATTCTACGAGACTTATGGATAGGAAAATAATTTTTGAATAAATGAGAGAGCACAGTGAAATATAAATTGTATAATTTTGATTACATTAATTTAAAAGGTTTTATACAAATAAAACTGATGTAGGAAAAATTAGAAGAAAAACAGAAAAATGGAAACTATTTTAATACTTTCTTGGATAAAGGTAATATATATAGAGATAGAACTTTGTCAAATTTTTAATGACATAAGTAATTCCCAAACTGTTAGGATTCTTACAAGATGCTAAATAAATGGAATTGATGAGATAATGATTCTCTAATTTACATGTACTTAGTACTTACTATACTTCCTATAATTCCACAAGATTCACATCTTTAAGAGAGCATATATATAAGGAGGAGCTCTCAGGGCCAAAGAACACAAGCCACTAGAAGGTCTCAGAGGAAGAGACAGATTCATTCCATCTTCCACCTTTGTGCTGGCCGGAGACATTCAGAGGGAGCTAGAGGCAGAAGCTGCCAGAGGCAAAGGACTAGTAGCAGGAGCCCTTGGAACCAAGGAGAGAGATAGGCCTCTAAGAAAACTAGCCAAGGCTGAAGTGAAGGAGATAAGACTTGGAAAGGGAAAATAAAGGATTTTCACTTCAATACCTGGCTGCATTTGGGATGATTACACTGAACTGAAATGAAGGCTGCTCCTAGAAATGCCCCAAGAAATCACAATCAAAGGAAAAGTTGAAACAGAAAGTTTTACAAGGGTTAATGTTGAAAAATTACCCATGCACATGTTTTGTAAATAAAATGCTATAATAATAATAATAAAAAAAAAAAGAACTTGCATATTGTAAAATATTTAAAGCAGGTCTCATTGTGATGACAAAGAACTGGAAAGTGAAAGGATGTCCATCAATTGGGGCTTGGCTAAACAAGTTGTGGTATGTGATCATAATGGAATGACTGCTATACTATAATAAATGATGAATTGGTTGATTTAAAAAAAAAAACATGGGAAGATTTGCATGAAATAATAAAGAGTGAAATGAGTATAACTTAGAGGACATTGTATAATGTAGCATCAAAATTGTTCTAAGACTCTAAGAAAATTACCATCACAGGGGAGGGAGCCAGAGTCCGAAATCAAACAACAGTAAAAAGGGGAGAAATTAAAATTTTCAAAGATTTCAAGGGGAAGATATATTCAAAACCTTTTAACATAAGCATATTGTTTAACAGGAAAAACATTAACAACAGAAGGAAATATGGTCTACAGATCTAGTGAGAATTCAGTCAACTATGAATAAATACTGAAAAACAAAGGAAAATTATTCCATACTTGACAAGACAGAGGACCTTGTGGAATGTGAAAGGAACATGAGACTATAGCATGTGTTCCATTGTGATTTAAAAGAGAAATGAGAATTTCCAGAGCAGAATTTATGTATTATCTGCACTACAAAAATGATGGGCAAAATAGAAAGATTAAAATCTGTATTGGCAAATCTCTCCAAAGAAACAAAAAAAAAAAAAAAAAAAAAAAAAAAGAGAGAGAGAGAGAGAGAGAGAGAGAGAGAGAGAACAATTGATTGGAAATGCAAGTACATAGAAAAGAAATCTAGAACAAGAGAAGCAAAAAACAATTACATTTTAAAAATATAAATAAAACATACTGATCCCTAAGACAGATAATAGTTTTCCCAGAAGAACTTTACAGAACAAAAAACCTTAAGACCAAAATATAGGAAATAATGACAAGAAAAATGCCCTATGTTTTGTGTGGACATAGAGAAAGAAATATGAATTGAAAAAATTCATAGATTGCTTTTTAGGACAGGGTGAATTTTGGGAGAAGATCACAAAGTTGCAAACTCCAAGATGCACAAAGACAATTTAACACAGAAATAACAGATTCTATAATCAATCAGGAGAAAGACCTTCTTGTATAAAGGAAAGAAAAATTAAATAACACAAAACTATTTTACAGTCACCACAAAATGCAGGCGGGAAAATGGAATACTATGTTCTAAAGAGCAATGGAGCTCAGAATACAACACAGTCACCCACCTTGAAAATCTGAGCTTAATCACACAGGAAATGCAGAAGGACATCCAGTAATAAAAATTTGAAATATTCTTAGAATATTTCAGAGAAATAGAGAGGAAGGTATGATGTTCATGGATCAAATCCATGATTAGAAATTAAGGAACGGTGACCTCAGAAAAATCTGAATAAGAATGGTTGAAGAGGAGAAGAGAAGGATTGAAAAGGGAGAGAGAAATAAGAGAGACTTTTCTTTAGTAGAGGAAGAGGGTTTCACTGATGTAGACTTGTATGGGAGAAGAGAGATTTTTGTCAAAAGAGATATAGCTTTTTGCTAGTTGTGGCCTTAGGGATTTGGCACTTGGAAAGATCACTTGTCTTATCTCAGGAGGTAAGGAGTTGTATCTCTCAGGAACATTCGATATTTAGGAGAATGGGAGAGCATGAACTCAGAGAGGAGATTTTGAGACAAATGGAAGAATGGAATTAGGAAGAAAGTATTAGTGGTGAGCTGCACAATCAGGAGAGGATATCCAATCTGCAGACAGTGGCTTCTCTGTAACCTAAAGGAATTAGCTTTGTTCTGCATGGAAGCACAAAAGAAAAGGAAAATCCTAGAGACAAACTCTACAAGGCAGTAGCAGAAACCTCCAAGAAGGGAGAGCCCAGAATGAAAACCTTGAAAGTTATACATAAATTCACAGAATATAGGCAAAATAATTAGAGGGGTCAAGAGCTACAGAATGATAGTCTAAAATAATATATTAAAGAAGATAGATAATAAAGAGAGTAAGGGAAGGGTATCAAATAATGAAACAAAAATGAAACTAATATAGAAGACTAGTCAAAGGAGAGAAGAAGGAAATTGAATTAAAACTATAGCCAAATGAAAATATGCTCCAAATCATTATTAATCAGAGAAATGCAAATTAAGACAACTCTGAGATACCATTACACACCTGTCAGATTGGCTAGAATGACAGGGAAAGATAATGCAGAATGTTGGAGGGGATGTGGGAAAACAAGGACACTGATACATTGTTGGTGGAATTGTGAACACATCCAGCCATTCTGGAGAGCAATTTGGAACTATGCTCAAAAAGTTATCAAACTGTGCATTCCCTTTGATCCAGCAGTGTTTCTACTGGGCTTATACCCCAAAGAGATACTAAAGAAGGGAAAAGGAAAGGGACCTGTATGTGCCAAAATGTTTGTGGCAGCCCTGTTTGTAGTGGCTAGAAGCTGGAAAACGAATGGATGCCCATCAATTGGAGAATGGTTGAGTAAATTGTGGTATATGAATGTTATGGAATATTATTGTTCTGTAAGAAATGACCAGCAGGATGAATACAGAGAGGACTGGTGAGACTTACATGAACTGATGCTAAGTGAAATGAGCAGAACCAGGAGATCATTATATACTTCAACAACGATACTGTTTGAGGATATATTCTGATGGAAGTGGATCTCTTCGATAAAGAGAGCTAATTCAGTTTCAATTGATCAAGGATGGACAGAAGCAGCTACACCCAAAGAAAGAACACTGGGAAATGAATATAAACTGCTTGCATTTCTGTTTTTCTTCTCAGGTTATTTATACCTTCTGAATCCAATTCTCCCTGTGCAACAAGAGAACTATTCAGTTCTACACACATATATTGTATCTAGGATATACTGTAAGCTATTCAACATGTAAAAGACTGCTTGCTATCTGGGAGAGGGGGTAGAGAGAGGGAGGGGAAAAATCGGAACAGAAGTGAGTGCAAGGGATAATGCTGTAAAAAATTACCCTGGCATGGGTTCTGTCAATAAAAATTTTTTTTAAAAAAATTTTTTTAAATAATAAAAAAAAATAAAAGAAGAGTCTTTCCATGATGTAAGATAGATAGATAATAGATGAAGGAGATATCATAATTATGGCACTAAAAATGCATAATATCTGGCTTCAAAACACTGTACTATCATTAAATTAGCTATATGTCCTTTGGAAAATCATTTAATACTTATATCCTCTAGTACCTCATATAAAGATAATTTTTACTTGCATGGTGAACATATTTTTAAAATATAATTTTTTCTTATCTTGTTCTAGATTGTCTTTCATTTCCACGTATTTGCATTTCCAATCAATTGTTCTTTTTTTTTTTTTTATTTCTTTGGAGAAATTTTCCATTGCAGATTTCCCTAAATCTTTGGCCATATTTCCTTCTGTTGTTAATGTTTTCCCCATTGAACAATATGCTTATGTTCAAAGATTTGGAGTATATTTTTCATTAAAATATCTATTTCTCCCCCTAAAAGATTATATTAGGCAGGTGATTCCTTCTTGTAATCCTAACTCCTTTGCCTTCGGGTATATAATATTACAAACCCTCTAGTTCTTTAATGTAGAAGCTGCTAAATACAGTGTAATTCTGATTGTAGCTCCATGATTTTTGAATTGTTTCTTTTTATCTGCTTGCAATACTTTTTTCTTGATCTGTAAGCTCTGGGATTTGGCTATGATGTTCCTGGGAATTTTTATTTTGGATCTTTCAGGAAATGATTGTTAGATTCTTTCAATTTCTATTTTGCCCTCTGATTCTAATATATCGGGGAAATTTTCTTTTATAATTCTGATGAGTTCAGCCATGTATGAATAAATACTGAAAAACAAAGGAAAATTATTCAATACTTGACAAGACAGAGGACTTTGTGGAATCTGAAGGGAACATGGGACTACAACATGTTTTCTTGTGTGATTTAAAAGAGAAATGAGAATTACCAGAGCAGAACTTGTCACCTGCACTGCAAAAATAATGAGCAAAATATGATAGAATTAAATAATCTTCTAGGTTTGTTTCAAAATTTAAGGTACATGATTGTGGGGTCCCGTCATGATCTTTGAGCACTTGTTACTTGCTAATTCTTACTGTGTCATAATAAAAAAAAACACAGAATTAAATTCAGGACACCAACTTGAGTTCTAGTCATGATTCTGAAATTATGACTTTGGGCTTCAATTTCCTTTTAAAAGGAAAAGATTGGATTAGAATATTTCATGTTCCTTCTTATGCTAAGTTTCTATAGTTCTAGTCCAAACTTAACTTGTTCTCTAAATATGAGAGCTAGTATTGCAAGGATTCTTAACCTAGAATCCATGGTTACATTTCAGGAGGTTTGTGTACTTGAATGGTGAAGAAAATATACATTTGCTTGGTTTCCTTTATAATTTTATGGATTCAAATTTCCAATTTTATGCATCTAAAACTGATATTCTAGAAAGGGTTCTATACTTGGCACCTGACTAGCAAAGGGGTTTATTACACACACACACACACACACACACACACACACACACACACACAAAGAGAGAGAGAGAGAAAGAGAAAGAGAGAGAGAGAGAGAGAGAGAGAGAGAGAGAGAGAGAGAGAGAAAGATTAAGTATCCCTATTGAACAGGGATACATTAGTTACACTTAGTATACACTAATATAGTTCACTGGGAATAGTTCTCATTTTTAGGAAGTTAGTGTTTGTATTAAGCCAAAAAATGCTTTCCTGAAACTTTTACCTATATTTCTTCCCTCCTGTTAGAGAGGATAGGGGAAATAAGAGGGGGAAAAATCTGTACAAATTTGTTCAACCAAGGCTAAAATGAAGCATAGGTAAATTCCCCCACATGCTAAGAGCCTACACTATATGTTGGATGATAGATGGGGTTTTTAAAATATAAAATGGAATTGAATCTGAATTATATTGTCAACCAATTTCCCTGAAGATAAAATATCAGTTTAGCTATAACTAGTTCAATGACAGAGTGGTAGCTATGCAAAGAAGATATAGCAAATGGTGGAGAAGGAAGCAGGATTACCTAAGGGAATATAGCTTTTTCATATTCAGAACAGTTTGATTCTGCCCATTGAGGCAGTTCCACTGTTTCTATCATTTTGGGGATTTGGATAGGGATAAGATTCTCCATTCTCCCCCTTGTCATCATTGTGCCATTTGCTTTGTGAAGAAACAAATATTTCTTTATTTTAAGTAGGGGAAATTTGCATATAATATCACTTTTATTAGTTAAGAATTCATGATATGACTTTTTCTAAGGTGATTTCACTTTAATAGGTTGAGCTAAGCAAATGTGACAAAATCTTAGCTACAACTTGATCATAGAGAAAGGTAAAAGGAATAGGATGGGGGTGTGGGTAACATAGGGAAAGGCTCTTCCAACTAAGAATTACTCCTAAGAGATAGAAAAGGGAGGAAGGAATATTTTTACACATATGTCTGTAATACAAGATGACCTTTTTTTATATGGACCCAAAGCTTCTAAGATGAGAATGGTGTGGGTATGATCATTAAATCAACAGGTGAATATGTATAAATGGATTAAATTGCCCTAAAATGTGCTCTTAGCATATTTTATTATCTGCAATCACACAATTGATATCTGTCTGAATTAAGAATCAAATTCTTGTCTCTCCCACTGAAGTCCAATTATCTATTGACTAATATTTTAATTTACTTTTTTCTTTTTCCCCCTTAATTGTTAATATACTTTATTAAAATCCACATTTGATTGAAGTATATTAGCAAGAGTTTTTAAGGGGAAAACGTTTGGATTGGTATGTGTGGCAGTACAACACTGGATATAGTGTTGTACTTAGAAAGCCTACATTGTAGCTCTCCCTAATAAACGGACTATCTTTGAATAAGTCATTTAACTTCTCTCTGTCTCTGTTTCCTCACTTTTAAGATGAGGATGATAATAATACTTTCATCATAGAGCTATTGTGAAAATTAAATAAAATCATATACATAAAGTCCTTTAAAAATTTATTTAGACTTACCTCTTATGAGTTGATGGGAAAAAAAATGATAAAGTGTGCCTGTGGATATGGGCATGCTTGGAGGTACTTACCAATAACTTTTGAGTTTCCTGTTAGCACTGATCAAGATTACAGAGCAAAATAACAGCCAACTGATTCCAGGTGGGATTTAAAACTGTAGTCCAATCTTCTTTTCTTCTCAAAGCTGATAGACCATTGCTTTCCAGGTTTATATTGAATACTTTGTATTCTTCAATGAATTGTGTTCTCAAATTTAAATAAGCAACTCTGCACTTGCTCAGAGACACAGAACTTGAAGGATCTTTCTCAAGAGAGAATTTAGGCTATTTGAAGCCAAAATCCCCTGGCTCTGTTTCCACAGAAGACTATGTTCACAGTGGTTGTGAAAATAATAATAACAAATAATCATCATCATGAGGAGATGGGAACATGTTGGAGAAACTCAAATACAGCTGGTCCAGCTTTGTGTTCAGTTTATTCCCTTCTCCACACTATGATTTTCCTGGAAGAACAGCAAGAGAGAGCTGAGTGCTTGCCAATGAGTAAAGAGTCTGAGTTTTCATTTGCATTGAAACCAAATACAGAGAAAGATGAACAAAACATTGAAATGAATAAGGATTCATCATTCTTGTGTCCTTTTAGGACACCTAGAGAGTTGGCTATGACACACTGAGGAGGCATCAATCATGAAAATGCACCAAAAGAAGACTACAGTGGAGGTATTTAAGGTTTGAGGAGGCCTTTGGAGTGAAAAATAATAGAATGGAAGTTCCTTGAGCGCAAGCATTTCATTACTCTTTGTATTCCCAGTGGCTGGCTTATAGGAGGTTTTGTTGAATATTAAATAATACATAAGTTAGTCCTTTCTTCAGGAGGAAGAAAGAAGTCAAAATAGTAGTGAATGATTTAATACTCAAAAATAAAACAATAAAAAATTTTTTTTACTCTTACCAAAACTAGTTCTATATTTTTCACCAATGTAGAGATTCTTAACTCATGTACATGTGCTGTGGCCGCCTTTGATAATCTGGTAAAATCTATAGATCCCTTCTCAGATTAATGATTTTAAAACAATGAAATAAAATACACATATTACCAAAGAAACCAATTATATACAGTCTGTACAGTGTACAGTACAATATAAAAAGAAATACAATTACCAAATAATTAAATTCATGAACTTAGAATTCCTGCACTCATGACTTCTGGTCCCTCATCTTACTTCTTCATGTATTTATTCTTTGGAATTTTGTCACACCAAAAGGAAACATTCTACAGTTCATCCAATGTCCTTTTGTTCTATCTTCTTGTAGGATTATTGCCACTGAGAAACTCTTGAGTTCTTGCCTTGAAGGAGAATGTATTTTGCCCTCTGCCTCTATAGCATCTGTAAGATGGAGATAAGAACAGATTGTAGTAGACTATGATAGAATTGACTTTAGAATCAAATATAAGATGTAAAGTAGATAAACCTTTATACTTTGTATAAATTCCATCTATAATTATACAAACATAATATGTACACATGTTTATGTAATATAGAATTATTTATTATATGAACTAGATTCATAGTAGAAGATTAGGATGTGTTGAATTAGGGAAATTTCCCAGTGTTTTTGATGACCAATTTTCTCACATAATGAAAGACCCATTTTTTAACATTAATACTCTTTCAGTGCTGTTATATGGCTCTTTGTCATGGAATACCAGTTTCTGAAAAAACTAAGTTATAGATCATTCAAAAGACTAAGTGGATTAGCAAGCTACAAAGCAGAAGTTGTGTAAAAAGATTTTGTAATGAAGATGTCAAAACATAAAAAGAAGTCAACCTCTCATGTATAGTGAAGGAGGACTGATGATTTACTGTTATTCATATAATGTTAAAAGTTCTAGAAGAACCTTTTCTAGAACTTTCTCTGAATAACTGACACAATGAGTCAAATAAGATGAGAAGGAATGGGTAAATTGTGATCTTCATTGCTCAAAGGAACATATATATTGATAGCGATGAATTAAAGTATAAAAATATTATCTTATCAGAATCAAACAATTTTCCTCTCAAAGCCTACACATAGAGATGATTTTTGGGGGAAGGGTCCATCTAGAGATGGCTATAACTATATTTCTTGATTCTTCTGGCCAACTAAATTCGATGATATAAAACATTTTAAAGGAAATACATTAATAGAGTTGCTGTAACCATTTACCTGTAGGTTTCTTCTATCTTGTGTTATGAAGAATAATATCCCTCTTAAATTTACCCAAAGATGGTTCTCTAGGAGGGCTGGATTCTTTGGAAGATTAAGAAAAAAATCAACATTAACAAACTATCTTCCTATGCTTTTCAGCTCTTCGTTATATGTTGTCTATAAAATTTATCCTTTTTGCTCATATCTTTAGTACTTAGGTAAAAATTTGGCACATACTAAGTGCTTAATAAATCTCTATCATCATAATCTATGTATCTCTATCATTTCTGTTTACTACTTTTTATCATTAAATCATGTATTCATCTGGAAATTCACTAGTAAAATTATTTTGTGCAAACATAATCACAAAATAAATGATACCAAAATTCTCTCTCTTAAAATGATAAAATCAGCATTGTTTTCAGTTTGTCGCCTGTGAAAATAGCTATTTGAAGGGGCAGGCCACTAGAATGTTTCTCATCTTCTTATTTATTCACATTCTCTACACTTCTGGCCTACCTACTGCCTAGGTATGTAGAAATGAAATTGCTTAGGATAGTGGAAAGGCAGAATATCAATCTTCATGTAAGCGAAGGCCCAGCTTCCTTAGAAAACAAGCCCAGGTCTCTGGTCAAATGCTTGGCCTTTTAACAAGAATCAAATGTCTTCACCTCTGCTATTGAATAGAATGAACACTAGGTGGCACTGCTGCCATTCTAATGAGATTTTGAAGTGGTGCTGAGGATTTGATTCAGAGTTAACAAAAAAAATTTTACAAGTATTTTGTGTGTAATTGTCATCTCTCTAAAGATATCTATCTGTCTATCCATCCATCCATTCATCCAGCTATCTATCTACAACTATTTATCTATTTATAAATAGATATATAAATATATCTATATATTCGCATGTGTTCAACAATATAATGTATATATATATATATGTACATATGTATGAATATTTTGTCTACAACCTGCACATATCACATGCATAAGTAGTTAGAATTATATGTGTATATTTAAATGTATATGTATATACACATGTATGCATACATATGTATTATTTTATTCACTATTGTGGAAATTATTTTGTTTTCTCCCCTGGTCTGAATTTGGTCTTTTTCTTCGAAATAAGATTTCCTTTTAAGCATAAGGAGTCTTTATCATTTTTCTGTGTTTGAAAGGGAAATATAAGAATTTTGACAAAGGTCACCACCAATATTTAAATATTGACTGAGCAGCGAGTTGTCAGAAAACAAAAACTAATGGCCCTTTACCCCCAACACATTTCCACAAAATATAAAATAAGCGCTTCCCCCCAAAAAAATCAACCCAAATAACACCCACAAAATCAATTATTCCAACAAAAAAAGAGAAGAAAAGGGTTTTCTCCTTCAGAAATATTGAAGTGAAGTAAATTCCAAGGCTGCCTCTACAGTCTCAATTGAGGCCTGCATACAGAGCAAGGAAATAGGAAAAGTAAAGAGCTAGGGATAGACTCCTGATGCCAAGATGATGCATTGAAGAAGGAACCCTCTGAAACCCTCTCAAATTCCCCTCAAAACAACTAGAAAATTGCCTCAAACTTGATCTAAGTGCAGAGTAGTAGCTTACCAACATAGCAGGAATGGTTCTTCACACTGGGATAGAAAGAAGCAAGATAAGAACAGAAGCAACAGTTGCCAGCCTCACGGCATGAAGTCTATAACAGAGGACTGATCCTTGGGCAACCCACTAGTGAGATCCTGCTTTCCTGCAAACCAGCAGATCCCAGGCAAGTGAACAGTCTGTGCAGCATAATAAGGTCCCATCCCCAGTATAAACTACCAGCAAGACCTTGATTCATTGCTGAGCACAAGTAAATCCCCACTCTATGATTAGCCAATTGCAAGCCTATTCCCCTGGGGACCATAAGCAAAGAGACCTTGTTTCCATAGCAAACCAACAACAGGTCAATAATAACAAGCCCCTCAAACAAATCAGCAACAAAATTAGTGCTCCAGGGCCTGATAGCTGAGAGATCCTGTTTCTATAGTAACCAAGCCCCAGGGTCCCACCTTTGGGGCAAATCAGCAACAAGATAACCTTGTCCAGGACTACTGCCATTGTAAGGCCCCACCCCTGAAACAACTAATCCCCAAATCCAGGGAGGCCAACCAGAAGGTCCCAACCTACAGTACAGGAAAGAAGGGAATCCCATTCCTCCAGAGAAAACAAGCAGCTAAGACCTAAAGTGCAATTAGCAATAAAATCCAAAGTCCCAGCACAAAAAGCTTGGGACAATTCTGCTGTCACATTAAAACATCAGGTCACAATAAAGGCAGAAAAAAATGAGCAAAAAACCAGAAAAGGAGCTTGACTAAAGAAAGTTACTATCATGATGTGGGGAGGAGAGGGCAGTGTCAAAGCATAAACTTAGAAAAGGACAATAGTATCAGAATGGCTACATACAAATCCTAAAAGAAAATTTCAATTTGATCTCAAACCCAGAAAGAATTTCTGGAAGAGCTTAAAAAGAATTTTAAAGAGCAAACTGAAGAAGAAAAATTGAAGAAAGAAATGTAATGTAAGAGAATGATAGGAAAAGAATCAATAGCATGGGGAAAGATATACAAAAATTTACTGAGGCAAGTAACTCCCTAAAAAATAGAATTGGTAAATGGAATAAGAAATACAAAATTTTATTGAAGGAAATAATTAGAACTTGAACAAGTAGAAACTAATGACTCTATGAGATGATAAAATACATGAAAATACTCTAAAGCAAAATCTAAAAAGTAAAAAAAAAAAAAAAATAGAAGAAAATACAAAGTTTCTCAATGGAAAAACAATAGACCTAGAAAATGTTTCCAGAAGAGATAATATAAGAATGAATGGACTGCCTGGAAATCAGTATAAGAAAAAAACAAAAACAAAAAAACCTAAACAGCATCTTTCAAGAAATCATCATGGAAAACTACTCTGATACATTTGAACCAGAGGGCAAAATAGAAATTGAAAGAATCTACCAATCACTGAAAGATATACCACAATGAAAACTCCCAGGAACATCAAAGCCAAATTCCAGAGCTCATAGATCAAGGAAAAAGTATTGAAAGTGATCAAAAAAAAATTCAAATATTATGGAGCTATAGCCAAGGTTATTCATAATTTGGTAGTTTCTACATTTAAAAATTGGAAGGCTCATAATATTATATACCAGAAGGCAAAGGAATTAGGATTACAAGCAAGAATCACCTGATCAGCAAAATTGAATATAATCTTTTTTGGTGGGGGATGGATATTTAATAAAATAGGGGATGTTCAAGCATTTCCAGTTAAAAGACCAAAGTTGAATTTTTAAAATGACCTCTAAATATAAGAGTCAAGGAAAACTTGAAAATGTTAAAATATATATATATATATAAATTCTATGAGGTTAAACTATTTCTATTTCTATATGGCAAGATATTTGTAATTCTTAATAACTTTATTACTAAAAGAGCAATTAGAAACAGTATGTGTAGAGAGAAGATGTAGATAGAAGAAGTAGACAGAAGATAGAAGATAGAAGACATTGATGACATGATACCCCCAAAAAACAAAATAAAGGAGAAAGAAAATTGCACTGGAAGAAGAAGGAGGGAGAAATTGAATGGGGTAAATTGTCCAACATAAAAAAAAAAACACGAAAGAGCTACTATGATAAAGAGGAAGATGAGGGATGGTAAGGGAGGAGTGGTGGCAAGTAAAGCTTAAAAAACCTTACTCGCATCAACATTGACTCAAAAAGGAAATAAAATACACAATCACTTGGATATAGAAATCTATCTTATCCTATAAAGAAGTAAAAAGGGAGAGGTAGCTAGATGGTGCAGTGGATAGAGTACTGACCCTGAAGTCAGGAAGATCTGAGTTCAAACCTGGCCTCAGACACTTAACACTTTCTAGTTGTGTAATCCTGAGAGAGTCAATTAACCCCAATTGAGAGAGAGGGAAAAAAAGAAGTAAAAAGGGATAGGGAATCGGGGATAATAAGCTATGATCAGAAGTAAAACACTTGTAAAGAGAGAAAAGTAGAGGATAAGAGAGTGAAAGTATCATGGAGAGAAATACACAATTATCATAACTACAAATGCAAATGGGATGACCTCTCCCATAAAACAGAAGTAAATAGCAGAATGGATTAAAAACCAAAGTCCTACAATATGCTGTTTACCAAAAATATATTTAAAGCAGAGAGATACACTCACAGTAAAGGAAAGGGACTACAGCAGAATTTCTCATGCTTCGGCTGAAGCAAAGAAAGCAAACATAGCTGTCGTGATCTTAAACAAAGCAAAAGCAAAAATAGATATAATTAAAAGAGATAAACTATATCTTGCTGAAAAGTATGATAGACAATGAAGTCATATCAATTCTAAACATATATGTACCCAATGGTATAGTATGTAAGTTTTTGAAGAAGTTGAATGAATTACAGGAAATATATAGTAAAACTATATTAATTTTCCCTTCTCAGAACTAGATAAATCTAACCAAAAATAAATATATAAGAAAAAAATTAAGGAGGTGAATAAAATTCTGGAAAAGTTAGATATGATAAATCTCTGAAGAAAACTGAATGAGAATAGGAAGGAATAATACCTTTTTGTCCATAGCACATCCTCCCAACACAAAAATTGACTACATATTAGGATATAAAAACTTCACATCCAACTACAGAAAAACAGAAATAGTAAATACATTCTTTTCAGATCATAATGCAATACAAATTACATGTAATAATGAACAAAGAAAATAGATTAAAATTAATTGAAAATTAAATAATTGAATCTTCAAAAACAAGTAAGTAAAAACAAATTATAGAAACAGTTGATAATTTCATTAAAGAAAATGACAATGGGACTAGATACCAAAATATATGGGATGCAACTAAAGTAGTACTTGGGGAAAATTTTATTGCTAATTGCTTACATCAATAAATTTTTTTAAAAAGCAGATCAATGAATTGGGCAACTAAAGAAATTAGAAAAAGAACAAATTAAAAATCCTCAATTAAATTGGAAATCCTGAAAATCAAAGGAGAGATTAATAAGATTAAAAGTAAGAAAACAATTGACCTAAGAAATGAAACTAGAAATTGGTTTTAGAAAAAAAACAATAAAATAGACAAATCATTGGTTAATTTGATTTTAAAAAAAGAAGAAAACTAAAGAAAAGGATGAACTCACCACTACTGAAGAGGAAATTAAGACAATTATTAGGTATTGTTTTGCCCAATTATATGCAAATAAATTTGACAACCTAAATGAAATAGATGTATATCTACAAAAATTTAGATTACTCAGATTAATAGAAGAAAAAATAAAACATTTAAATAGCCCAATCTTAGAAAAAAGAAATTTAACAAGTCATCAATGAACTTCCTAACAAAAAAATCACAATGGATTCACAAGCAAATTCTAACAACATTTAAAGAACAATTCATCTCAATATCACAAAATCTATTTGGAAATATAGGCAAAGAAGGATCTTACCAAATTCCTTTTATCACAAAAAAATATGTTGCTTCCAATCAGGAAAAGCCAAAACAGAGAAAAAAATTATACACCAATTTCCCTGATGAATATTGATGCAAAACTTTTAAATAAAATGCTAGCAAAGAAATTACAGCAATATATCACAAGGATCGTACACAATGACTAAGTGGGATTTATACTAAGAATACAGAGCTCTTCAATATTAAGAAAACTATTAGGACAATTGATCATATCCTTAACAAAACCAACAGAAGTCATATGATTATCTTAATAGATGCAGAAAAAACCTGTGATAAAATACAGCATCCATTCCTATTTTAAACATATAAATGGAGCTAACTTAAAATGATAAGTAATACTTATATAAAGTCATAAGCAAGCCTTATTATCATGGGGATAAACTAGAAGCCTTTCCAATACAATCAGTGGTAAAGCAAACACTGTTTTTCAACATCTTAGCTATAGCAATAATGTAAGTAAAAGAGTCAAGGAAATTAGAATAGATAATGAGGAAACAAAACCATAACTTTTTTTTTGATGATAGGATGATACACTTAGAAAACTTTAGAGAATCAACTAAAAAAACACTTGAAATTGTAGACAACTTTAGCAAAGTTGCAGAACATAAAATAAATTCACATACATAATCAGCATTTATATATGTTACTAACAAAATCTAATAGCAAAAGATTAAAAAGATAAATTCCATTTAAAATAAGTTAGACAACATATAATACTTCAGAATCTATCTCCCAAGACCAACCTAGGAATTAGATGAACACAACTACAAATACTTTTCACATAACTAAAGTCAAATAAAGCAATTGGAAAAAAATATTAATTGCTTATGAATAGGCCAAACTTAATATAATAGAAATGGCAGTGCCTTCCAGTCAAATTACTAAAAAAAAGTATTTTATAGAGCTAGAAGAAAATAATAATAAAATTCATTTGAAAGAACAAAAAAAATCAAGCATAACAAGGGCATCAATGATTTTTTTTTTAAGTGAAAGTAAATGGTCTAACTGTACCAGATCTCAAACTAATGATGGTGGGATAGATCAGGTACAAATTACATTATAGTAAATGACCATGATAATCTAGCATATGATAAACCCAAAGATCCAAGTTTTTGAAACAAAACTATATTATTTGACAAAAACTGCTGGGAAAAATGGAAAGCAGCATGGCAAATATAGACCAAGTATAGACCAACATCTATCATATACCAAGATAAGTTCAAAATGGGTACGTGGTTTAGACATAAAAGGTGATAACATAATCACATTAAAAAAGCATGAAATAGTTTATCTTCCAGATTTAATGATAAGGAAAAAATCTAGGGTGAAAGAAGATATAGAGAGCATTACAAAATGAAAAATGGGCAATTTAAATTATATCAAATTTAAAAGATTTTATACAAAACCAATGAACCAAAATTAATGGAAAAGCAGAAAACTGGTGAGGGGGGAAGGGAATTTTGCAGCAAGTAAGGCCTCATTTATCAAACACATAAAGTATTGAGTCAAATTTATGAAAAATACAACCCATTTTCAAAATGATAGTCAAGGATATGAAAAGGCCCATTTCAGACAAAGAAATTAAAGCTACTTCTAGCCATATTTTTAAAATGTTCTAAATCACTATTGATCAGAGAAAATAAATTAAGACATCTCTGAGATAGCACCTCACACCTATCAGAATGGCTAATATGATAAAAAAGGAAAATGTTGGATGTTGGAGGTAATGTGGGAAAACTGGGACACTAATGCATTGTTGGTGGAATTGTGAACTGATCCAACCATTATGGAAAGCAATCTTGGAACTATGCCCAAAGGGCTAGAAAACTATGTATACCCTTTGATCCAGCACTCTCACTCCTAGATTTATATCCCAAGAAATCCCAAAAAATAGAAAAGATTCTGTTAGTATGAAAATATTGATAACAGCTCTTTTGTGGTGGCTAAGAATTGGAAATCAAAGAAATGTCCATGAATTGGGAAATGGCTAAACAAGCTGTGGTATATAATTATAATGGAATATTATTGAGCTATAAGAAATGACAAGCATGATGATATCAGAAAAATGTGAAAAGACTTACATGAACTGATGCATAGTGAAGTAAAGAGAACCTGGAGAAAGTTATACACAGTAACAGCAACATTGTATGGTAAAGAATTCTTAGATACTCACCGTAACATAATGATTCAAGACAATTCCAAAGGACTAATGATGAAGCATACTAACTGCCTCCAGAGAAAGAACTGATATTGATTGAATATAGACTGAAACATGCTATTTTCACTATCTTTCTTTTTCTTTTATTCAAGTCTTCTTTTACAAAATGACTAATAGGGAAATGTGTTACATGATTGCACATGTGTAAATTATATCTGATTGCTTATCATCTGTGGGGGGGGTAGAATTTGGAACTCAAAACTTTAAATAAAATGATTTTTTAAGGATCAAAAAGAAAAAAAAAAGAATTCATGGCAAGAAATAGAGAAATCTACTTTTCAAGAATACTTGCATCTAAGCTCAGGTCTAAAATTCAAATTGGTATTGCACGGTATGACTTGACAAAAGAAGGGAAGTTATTTGCCCCACAACTACCCTACATACTTTCCTTTGTCCTACCCTCCTTTCCCAGTTTCCTCCTCAAGAAAAAATGAGGAATGGGAGATCACTGAAGTACTCTGAAAAGAAAGAAAAATGATGCCCAAATCCATGGTTGGCCTTGGGAAAAACTCCAAAGATGAGCATTTTTGTTGTGTTAAGTAGTTTGCATTAGCAGCCTAAACACGTAGAAAAGGGCTAACATCTGCCGTTTAATATAATGCGGGAGGGAAATGATAGACCTGTTAGTTACAATTGGAAACACTCATTTTTGCATGTAACAAAATGAAACATTGGAGAGAAAGGAATTAGATTCTGGGGACTGGAATGCATGGGTTAGAGAAGAGGAGGTGGTGTTGATGGAAGGGTGATTTGGGAATGGAGCATCATTCTTGGAGATTTTGAAAATGCCCCCAAAATTCTTTCCTTCTTTAAAACACACACACACACACACACACACACACACACACACACACACATGTTAGGATTACCCATGTAGTGATTTTTTTTTTAGACAAGACAGGAAAATTCATTTATAAGAAGTCTTCCATTATGTTCATTTTAAACAAGTCCTAGGCTACAGGAAACAAAAGTTTTGAAATTCTTGTAGAAAATAAATTACCTCCTGCCTTCACCACATCTTTCTTTTTCTTCTACATTCAGAGGTGGGGAGTAGAATGGAGAACTTCATTGAGTTCTGACAACATTCAGGGATACATACACATAATTCAAACTTTTTTTCACTCCTCATATTTTCAGTGCACTTCAACCTTAAATAAAATTATGTGTATATAAAAGAGGACATTAAGCAAATCATAGACACATGGGGACTTAGTGATATGAGTACTTGCTGGAGGATATATTTGTAAACACTGTCAGCAGATTGCCTGCTGTTGATGCAGGCATTAGCTATCATTGTCATTAATGTTATTTATCTTTTGAAATTCCACTGGACACTTCACTTATTCAATACTTCCAACTGCCAACATCTACCCTAATCAGAAATACAAGTACTCTGCCTTTAAGGAGAGAGTCTAGACTAGAAAGAGCAGACTAAAGGATTGGCCTGCATATCCAAGAAGCTAAAAATGGGTAAACTAGCAAAACAAGAGTTTTCCCTTTCCAGTGGTAGGTTAAAGATATAAGATGGTAGAAACACAGGAAAAGTCACCCCTGTCCTCCATTTCTTAAAAAAGCAAATGTTGCTCATCCAAGGAATTAACAATGAGTTAACTAATTACTAGCTAGACTGGAAAAACAGGGTTCTTTTTCTCCTGCCAAGACTGCATATTATTCAGGAATTCATTCAATTCATTTTAGAAAATTAAAAAAATAACTTATCTCCTAGGGAGGACATAGTGGGGAAGGTGGGTGGATGGTAAAGGAATCAGTTATCATATAACTCTAACATTCTCTCTCTCTCTCTCTTCTCTCTCTCTCTCTCTCTCTCTCTCTCTCTCTCTCTCTCTCTCTTCTCTCTCTCTCTCTCTCTCTCTCTCTCTCTCTCTCTCTCTCTCTCCTCTCTTTTCCCTCTCTGCTTACTTCCACCCCCACTCACCCCCCATTCCACGCTCTGGGGAGGGTGAGGGAGTATAAATCACTATTTGGCAAAGTCCAGGCATGGATTGACACTAAAATCAAGTGATCGCTTCCCTAAAGCCAGATTCTTGGGGAGGAGGGGGGGAAGGGGTGCACCTATGATGAAGGGGTAGAGATGATTGTAGTCTAGCATGAATAGTCTTTAAATCCAAGTTTTCCTCTCCTACGCTGCTAACCTTCTTTTTCGAGCTTCCTGGTGAATGCCTTGCAGACGCACGGAGCTGATGAGAGATGCTGATGTTTTCTCAATTGCCAACGAGATGGAATCGCACAAAGCAATTACCAGGAAAATATTGTGACGACGGTTGGAGGACGTTGGGGGCTGGTGGGGGTGGGGATCTTAGTAGAAAGCAATTTGCAAAGGAATATTAACTTTGATTTCCGAGGTCACCTCCCGGCAATGCAGTTGGCATAAAGGATATGCTTAGATTTTCCTCTAGGTGGCGCACCCTGGTACAGAACTAAACGACAGTCGGGAAGCTGACTCCAGAGACTTTATTAAGCTTCTTGGTGGTTAAAAATAATAATAGTAATAATACCGAGGTGTGGGGTTGTTTTTCCCCTTTTGGATATTTATTTATTGCAGGGAAAAGTCATTGATTTTCCTCAGCAAACTGTGTTTCTCCTTCACTTAGTGGAAAATAAAAACTGTTTGAATAAATAAGTTATTTCTGAACATTTTGTTGTCAAAGTGTTAAATGTTCCCGTCATTTTTATTCAAACACTAACATGATTACAGCCAATTATATATTCACCAGTGTTCTTTATTTTAGAGTAATTGTACTTGTCACTAATAAAACACAGGCATAATGGATCGCTACTGTTCTGGATTTTCAAGCAATTTTGTATAATTTGATTGAATTATACATCTTATCTGCTACTTTTTATTTTTATATTGGGGATCCTATTTTCTTGAAAATTGCAGCTCTATGCTTGTTTTGTTGTTTCTTCAGTAACGTACACTTCGGTAACATTGATAAATAGAGTCCCTTTGAAATGTCGAAAATCAGCTGCTTTCCATTGCCTCCCCCTACACATGCACTCACACAAACATACACATACATATACACACCCATGCACAAGCACACGCGGTACCCTACCACACCCAACGAAGACAGCAATGCGGAGAAGCTAGGACTTGAACTGTGAGGTAAGATGGACTGCGGAAGAGCTTCAGAGTGCACACCCGGGTAAGCCTTTGCTTTGCAAAATAGGAAGAAAGGTAACAAACATCCCAGACGCAACAATCTCCCTGACTTGAGTGATGGGACTTTATCATTTTCCTTTAATGATTTTGTGTCCGTCTTGGGTGTTCAACATGTTGGAACTAGTTGACCACAGATTTGCGGGAGGAGAGCTGTGCTCAGGAGGGAGGAGTGAAGTGTGATATTTAGCAAGGGAGAAAAGGATATAGATAATGTAGTGCAAATGAAATATGTATTGTGTGTGTACCTGTGTGTATAACACAGTCACATAACTTCTAACATCCTAATGCTTCTTTCCTCAGATACACACACACACACACACACACACACACACACACACACACACTATACTAGTGCTATATTGTTTGTGGTGTGATTTATACAAAGAAAACCATATCCCCCAAAGTATCTACAAAGTTTCAACAGAGACAGAAAAAGTGGTTACAGAAACACCAAAA
This sequence comes from Antechinus flavipes, assembly GCF_016432865.1. Classification (NCBI taxonomy): domain Eukaryota; kingdom Metazoa; phylum Chordata; class Mammalia; order Dasyuromorphia; family Dasyuridae; genus Antechinus; species Antechinus flavipes. Next base: position 285,937,027 of record NC_067399.1, on the reverse strand, counting down.
CACGAAAACAAATTAGCAAGCTTGAAAATTACATTAGGCACGAAACGATTTATTAAAGAATGCCTCCTTCCTTCACCAAGGACTCCAAAATAAAGTGGGAAACTTGCTCCCAACAGAAACTCTCAGGATCCTACACTGTGACTCAAATCACTTATCCAGCAGTTGTATCTGCAAGACAAGTGTCTTGAATATGGAACAATATTTATGAATTACAACTACAAAATCCATGTGGAAGAGTACTGAAGATTCTAAACTACAGTTGAAATTCAGACGAGATGCAAATAGGTGAGAGGAGAGGAAGTGGCTTCACTTTTGTGCTTTGGGGCAAAATATAATGTTAATTGCTCTTACCCAGCACAACTGAGTTTTGTTGTTGTTGTTGTTTTTGTTTTTGTTTTGTTTTGTTTTTTGTTTTTTGTTTTTAACAGATGAAAGATAACGGAAATCTACCCAGACTGAGCCTCTTCAGCCAAAGGGAAGTAATTTTTCTGTACATACAAACGAAGAGTTAGAGAAATATTCAGCTACTAAGTAAATAAATAAATAAAAACCCTAGTACTTGCTCTTTATGACTCTTATTATCTAATCAGTAATTCAAAGGTTAGCTTTGTTTAACTTGGATACCGTACCTCAATGAATGGACCATGCTTTGTACTGGGACTGGGGTGTAGTAGACATTAGATTATCCAGTCTAAGTAACTCTCTTCTTATTCCAATGTTTAGTTAAGAGGTAAAGAGCTCCTCTCTTATTCGCTGACTCTATACTTATGGGCAAAGACCTCAATATTTGAAAGAAGTGAAATGGGTGCTGCACTAGGGCTCAAGAAATCTGGGCATCAGACAGCTCACTGAGACAGGAGGTCTTAACTCATAAGAGGAGAGCCAATACAGAAGGATTGTCTTTCTCCCTCTTTTGCTTTGTAATTGAAAAACAGACTCATACTCAAGAAAAAAAAATTAGTAATATTCAAGATTCTTCAATCAAGGATCAAATTGAGCAGGGATAAATTCTCTCTCCCATGTTTCAATTATGACAGATCCAAAAGAGAAATGACAAAATCAAGAGAAAAGTCATTTAGGCTTTTTTTAAAGGGAAAATTAAATCATTATTATGAAATTAAAATCCTGTTCTTTTGTTTAAAAAGGCTATCATCAAAAAGTTACTAGTCTCTTTCTCCACCTAGTGTCCAACCAACCAGCTTACCCAAAGCCCCTTTTCTCAAAATCAGATAGAGAGAAAACACCAGTAGGGTTGAGATGTTTTTGACAAGTTGGGATGCAAAGCCATCTCAAACATAATTGTGCCTGCCTGTTAATATCGTTTTCAACTAGAATTAATAATCCATCCTTAAAAACAAAAACAAAAACCTTCCATTTAGCTAAAAAGGAAAAAAAAAGTGTCATTTATGCTCTGATGTAAGGCATCTAGAGTGAAGAACAATTTTAGCAAGGGGGACAGGGGGGAAGAGAAGGGGAAAGCTAGGAAAAGAACCTGAAACAAGGCCCTCTGTTTCAGTTCAGCTTGGTAGGCAATTTGAGACAAAGAGACAGAAGAGCCCAGTTTCATCTCTACTTCTCCAGAAGGATCTAGAAAGGAGTAGCATTTAAAGCACTTTATAGGATATAGGCCAACAAATTTAGCCATGGGTAAAGTATAGCTCTTCTGAAGTGGGTAAGGGAGGAGTGGTATCTCTGGAAATGCTGCTTTCACATGTTTCAAAATTTTTAGTATGTAAGAATAAGGGATCCAGAAAGAGAAGGAGAAGAGGGAAAAGAAAAAGAAGAGAAGAGAAGAGGAAAGAAGTGAATAACGTGAGAAAGATGAAAAGGGAAGAAATAATTTGCTTATTGTCACCAGATACCTCCCCCAAGTAATTTTTTTAAAAATACATCTGGAAATATTCAATAACAATAATATTATTTTATAAGTAGCTAAATATGTATCCTAAATCAACCCCATAGCATATGTATTTTCATCTGTATTCTGATTTTTGTCACATAGAAAATGAAGATGAAGACAGAGAATTCTCTGTACTGAAAAAAGAAGTGGGTCACAATGGACATTCATCAAATCTGGTAGCTATGATGGAGTTTGAATGGAATGCCAAGGATGAATAAGAGTTGAATAACATTTTAACAAAAATCTAACCAAACCTGGAGATTTGCTATAATCCATTTATGTGGTTTACCTTCTTCCTAACACCTGCATGAGTTTCTCAAACATTTTGATAAGTTGTAAGGAATTGGAGACTTGAAAGGAACCCCTCTGTGTGTGTGCGTCTGTCTGTCTGTCTTTGTCTCTGTCTCTCTCTCTCTTCTCTCCCTTCCTTCTTCCTTCTTTCTTTCCTCCCTCCCTCAACATCTTTCCAAAATTAGTCTTCATATATACCAACTGGAAATTAGGTGAAAGTTACAAGTCATTAAAAATCAATGCAAGGGAAATATCTCTGAATCTGACCATCATGAAAGTTTTGCTTTCAGTATCCTTTATTTAAGATTTTTTTTCTCACTACTCTCGAAGAGGAAAATTTATAGTAGTACTTTCTTAAATTGTTTTTATTTGTTTTTGCTAATCTTCATTTCTTCCTATCTCTGGTTTACAACCACAAAAAAATCTTCTATAGCTTTGCCTGTCACCTAAAGCAGTATTTCTTTTCCTCTGTCTTAGGTTCTTATTTTGATCTCTCTGAAAGGCAAGGTGGAAGCCAGTCTTAAACTAAGAAGATCAAATCTGGGAATCTTTGAGATGTATTAGTTTATTTCCGGAAGGCTTAGAAAGAGGCTTTTTGCCACCTAGAGGGAATTTTTTTTTTTTCATGTAAACCTAGCAGAGACCTAGATGGCATCTAACTGCTACAGAACTGGAGAAACTGCAAGAGGAGGAGAAGGAAGAAGAGGAAGAGGGAAAGAAGGACGAGGAGGAAGAAGAGGAGAAGGAGGAGAAGGAGGAGGAGCGGGAGGAGGAGAAAGAAGAAGAAGAAGAAGAAGAAGAAGAAGAAGAAGAAGAAGAAGAAGAAGAAGAAGAAGAAGAAGAAGAAGAAGAAGAAGAAGAAGAAGAAGAAGAAGAAGAAGAAGAGAATTTGATTTACAAGGTCTTGTTTAAAAAAAGGAAGTTAGAAATTTATAAAAGGTAGAGATTATATTATCAAGGGATTTTATCAAAAAGAGTCTTAAAAAGAACCCACAATCAAGGCACATTAGTTACTGGATTGGAGTTATTAACTTGAAAATTTTTCAGTAACTGGTGTTTGCCTTCTATTTCTTCCCCCACGGTACCTGCTCCCCAAGGTCTTCGAGTGAATTCTATTTCATGCCTACATACCTGCCTTCTGGAAGTGCAAAGATTCAAGTCAGCAGGAGAGAATACTGCCCAGGAAGCCCCATTTGTCTTTGACGTGCCCCTTTTCTTTTCTTTTTAATCTTTGCCTCTTTTGCCTCCAAAATGTTTTCCCAGTCTATACAAGTTAAACATTGCTCCTATCTCAAATAGGAGGCTCTCCCATAGATTTTTTTTTTTTTCCCAAGCAAATTTGCCGGTGCCACAATGTTATGATGGAAGGATGCTGAAATGACAGGCCTCGTAGACGCTTGTCTTAATCATCGGCTTCTTAATTTAGTTTTAGTGCGGTGGGTTTGTGTGTGTGAGTGTGTGCGTGTGTGTGCGCGCTGAGAGCAGCCGCTGACAACCTGCAGCTCCCTAATGAGTGACGAGGCAGGGCTGCTGCAGCAAAGTAACACTCCCCTGGTGTGAAGACCTCTTACTGGGAAGTTTAGTTCACTACTGTTCTCGCAAACCTAATCGTATAACCTGTAACCAAAACCCACAGAAGAAGGATACAACACGCTAAAGAGTAACTTCTAATCACTAATGTTAGCATTGTACCCAGCTGTTAGGGATTAGAAAGAAGTTGGCTAGAGAGAGGGATCTCTATTCACTGATGTATCTGGAGGGAAAAGGGGGGAAAAAACAAAACAGAACAAAACAAACAAAAAACAAAAAAAACAAAAAAAACAAAAAAACAAACAAACAAACAAACAAAACCCTGGATGTCTATGCAGGTCTACTTCCCACCCCGTGGAGATAGCATCTCGAGCTTCATTCTTTGCAGGGGAACAGCTTGCTCTCTAAGGACACAGTCTAGCTTTGAAATAAGAAGGCTTCTCCCTGCATTCTGCAGGTAACAGGAACCAAACAAGGAAAACCCAGATCTAACGTGATAAATAGCAGCCCCTAAGGTATTTAATATGTCATTCTGAGTGGTAAAAATGAAATCTGCTGCTTTCTTGCATGGACACATAATGCTATCAAAGCGTGGTTATTAAATACCAGCTACTCATGGGTGGTGAAATGTAAATTTCTGAACGATTTCTTAGATTAGAACAGCCTTCCAAGGCCCGGAGAATATTTTGAGAGGAGGGAGGTTTAGAGAAGGGGCAAGAGGGGAAAAAGTAAGGATGGCAGAGAAATTTGCCTCAGTCTTGGTTTGTGCTGTCCTCTGTTTTTATTTAATATAAGAGAACTTCATGTGATTCCTGAAAGGGGGGGGGCGGGGGTCCTGAAAGGGGGCGGGATTAAGGCAGGATAATTTTTAAAAGTCAAATCAAAAGGAATTGTGTTCAAACTAAGGTCTGAGTTAACTGGACAATGATGCTTTCTCTGTTTTCTCAGGCTAATCACCGCAAATACTTAATACTACCACTACAGGTTAAAGAGCTCGGCCTAATAGATACAGTGAGGTGAAGAGAATGCTCCTCTGTTCTTTGTCATATCTCTGAATCTTGTTTGAGGTGAGGATAGATTCTGAGACCCACAGTTCCTGACCCAGCACTTTCAATTTGGACAGTGCCCGGGTTTCAGCGTCCTTTTCGTAAGTCTCTCTGAAGTAGTTTAAGCAAAAAGCCCTTATACATTTGAATCCTTGCAAACTATGAATTTTTTACTGGGGGAAAAAACTCCTTTATGTATAAATGGAAATAATATCAATATCCCTTCTATTATATCCAAGAATAAATTGTAATTTAAAATAATTAGATACTATTCAGCTGGGCATTTTCAAAGAAACTAGCCATTAGTTTCATAAGATAGATTTCATAAGGTGAATAAAATGTCTATTATGTAAGTCCAAATGTAATACACTTTCTATTATATATCTATAAATATATATTTATATATGTGTATTATGAAATATATCCAAAACTAAAAATAGTGTTTCATTTTTATTGGAAGTTCAAGATTTTATTTTTAATCAATAAGGCAAGAATGGGGACTAAAATAAAATTATATGTTACCAATAATGTCTTTATATCATTTTGTTACCAGTTTCCCCTTTTCTAAAATGAAAAAAATAATAAATTAAACAACCATTCCCTCCTACTCATCCTCTTCAACTTCATCCAGCATTGAAAAGTAATGTAAATGCTGCTTTGATCCTAGAAACACCTTAAAGCATTAAAAATTCAGTAGGCAGTACTATATCTACATTCAAGTAGAAGCTCTCCCTGTTTGCTGCTGAGCTTGGATTTGAATAAAATGTCCAATGTTAACAAACAATACCCACGTTTGGCACTTTGT